>NC_140992.1:128606816-129118593 GCF_052327205.1 Somniosus microcephalus | reverse complement strand
ACCCTCTCAGTCCCACACTGGGCTGTGTATTTACCCTCTCTTTTCCACACTGGACACTGAATTTACCCTCTCTGTCCTACACTGGGCAATGTATTTACCCTCTCAGTCCCAAACTGGGCAATATATTTACCCTCTCAGTCCCACACTGGGCAGTGTACTTACCCTCTCAGTCTCACACTGGGCTGTGTATTTTCCCTTCTCTCCAACACTGGGCCCTGTATTTATCCTCTCTGTCCCACACTGGGCAGTGTATTTACCCTCTCAGTCCCACACTGGGCACTGTATTTACCCTCTCAGTCCCACATTGGGCAATGTATTTACCCTCTCTGTTCCACACTGGGCAGTGTATTTACCCTCTCAGTCCCACACTGCGCAGTGTACTTACCCGCTCAGTCCCACGCTGGGCAATATATTTACACTCTCAGTCCCACACTGGGCAGTGTATTTACACTCACTGTCGCACACTGGGCCCTGTATTTACCCTCTCAGTCCCACTCTGGGCAAAATATTTACCCTCTCTGTTCCACACTGCAATGTATTTACCCTCTCCGTCCCACACTGGGTAATGTTTTTACCCTCTCTGTCCGACTCTGTGCAATATACTTTCCCTCTCAGTCCCACACTGCGCAGTGTATTTACCCTCTCAGTCCCACACTGGGCACTGCATTTACCCTCTCTTTTCCACTCTGGGCATTGTATTTACCCTCTCAGTCCCACACTGGGCAGTGTATTTACCCTCTGATATACCTATCAATTTATTCAATGAAAAGCGACGAGTTAAGATAGTAACTATAGGTTTTTATTGGCTAAATAACAGAGCCCACCCTCGTGGGTGATCGGGTCCAACAAGGAGGAATACCAGCCAGTCGACCACCTTTATACCTGGGCAAGCAGGCGGAGCCATGGGCGGAGTCAGCTGTGGTCAGCCCAGGTATAACAACGTGACAAGAGGTGACCTTGTGTAGTGATACACTATGGTTATCACTGTTTACACTGTTGTAACGATATAAACATAGTGTAACGATAGTGAACGATAAAAGTGGTTTGCCACATTCACCCCTTGTTTAAATTTGATTCCGGCGGGGTGGAGTGTACTACCAGTTCGGGTATGTCAGTCTGTCCTGAGGCCTCGTAAGTCTTTCTGATCGGCGCAGCAGCGGCGGCGGTGGTGCAGTATCCGATGTTAATGCTGGTGTCTGCGTGGTCGGCGAAGGCTCGTGGGGTTCCGGCTTGCCGTCTACCTGGGCTGGATTTGGGGGGGTGGTGGGGGGTAACGGTGGTGTCTTAGGGGTGCCCGAGGGTGCAAGGTCTCGTAAGGTGACTGTGTCCTCCCGCCAGTCTGGGTATGCCACATAGGCGTACTGGGGGTTGGCGTGCAGGAGGTCCACCCTCTCGACCAGGGGGTCCGTTTTATGGGCCCTCATGTGCTTTCGCAGCAAGACGGGCCCCGGAGAAGTCAGCCATGTTGGTAGCGAGGTTCCCGTGGTCGACTTCCTGGGGAAAACAAACATTCGTTCATGGGGGGTGGCATTAATGGCCGTGCAAAGCAGTGACCGGATGGAATGCAGCGCTGCCGGGAGGACTTCCTGCCAGCGAGAGGTTGGGAGGCCCTTAGACTTTAAGGCTAGGAGAACGGCCTTCCAGACAGTCGCGTTCTCTCTTTCCACCTGGCCGTTCCCTCGGGGGTTGTAGCTGGTGGTCCTGCTTGCAGCAATACCTCTCGCTAGTAGGAACTGGTGAAGTTCCTCGCTCATGAAGGATGAGCCCCGGTCGCTATGTATATAGTTCGGGAACCCGAACAAGGCGAAGAGGTCGTTCAGGCATTTGATGACCGTGGTACTGGTCATGTCTTGGCAGGGGAAGGCAAAGGGGAAATGGGAGTACTCATCAATGATGTTGAGGAAGTACACATTACGGTCAGAGGACGGGAGGGGCCCCTTAAAATCGATGCTCAAGCGCTCGAAGGGGCGGGTGGCTTTGATCAGGCTTGCTCTGTCCGGCCTAAAGAAATGCGGTTTGCATTCGGCACAGGTTTGGCAGTTCCTGGTCATGGTCCTGACCTCCTCGATGGAGTAGGGCAGGTTGCGGGCATTAATGAAGTGGTAAAGTCTGGTGACCCCGGGGTGGCAGAGGTCGTTGTGGAGGGTCTGCAGTCTATCAATTTGCGCGTTGGCGCATGTACTTCGTGATAGAGCATCTGGGGGTTCGTTCAGTTTACCAGGCCGGTACAAGATATCATAATCATAGGTGGAGAGCTCGATTCTCCACCTCAAGATCTTGTCATTCTTGATTTTGCCCCTCAGCTTGTTATTAAACATAAAAGCGACCGAACGCTGGTCGGTGAGGAGGGTAAATCGTTTGCCTGCCAGGTAATGCCTCCAGTGTCGTACTGCCTCCACGATCGCCTGGGCCTCCTTCTCGACCGAAGAGTGTCGGATCTCAGGGCCCTGGAGGGTCCTTGAGAAGAAGGCCACAGGTCTCCCCGCCTGGTTAAGGGTTGCAGCTAGGGCGAAGTCGGATGCATCGCTCTCCACTTGGAAAGGGATAGACTCATCCACCGCGTGCATTGTGGCCTTAGCAATGTCTCCCTTTATGAGGGAGAAGGCTGCGCACGCTTCTGCTGTCAGGGGGAAGGAGGTGGACTTCATGAGGGGTCTGGCTTTGTCCGCATAATTTGGCACCCATTGGGCATAGTAGGCGAAGAGCCCCAGTGTTCTCTTCAGCGCCTTTGGACAGTGGGGGAGGGGAAGCTCCACGAGGGGGCGCATTCTTTCGGGGTCGGGGCCGATGACTCCGTTCTCTACTACGCAGCCGAGGATGGCAAGACGCGAGGTGTTAAACACACATTTCTCCTTATTGTAAGTGAGGTCCAGCCGTTGGGCCGTACGGAGGAATTTCTCCAGATTAACATCGTGGTCCTGCTGGTCGCGGCCGCAGATGGTGACGTTATCTAGATAAGGGAACGTGGCCTGCAGCCCGTTCTGGTCAACCATCCGGTCCATCTCCCTTTGGAAGACCGAAACCCCGTTGGTGACGCTGAAGGGAACCCTAAGGAAGTGGTAGAGGCGGCCATTCGCCTCGAAGGCGGTATACTGGCGGTCCTCAGGGTGGATAGGGAGTTGGTGATAGGCCGACTTAAGGTCGATGGTAGAGAAAACCCGGTACTGTGCAATCTGATTGACCATATCAGATATGTGGGGAAGGGGGTATGCGTCCAGCTGGGTGTACCGGTTTATGGTTTGGCTGTAGTCGATGACCAGGCGGTTTTTATTGCCGGTCTTAACGACTACGACCTGGGCACGCCAGGGGCTGTTGCTCCTCTCGATGATGCCCTCCTTCAGGAGACGCTGCACCTCAGAGCTAATAAAAGCTCTGTCCCCGGCGCTGTACCGCCTGCTCTTGGTGGCGACGGGTTTACAGTCGCGGGTGAGGTTAGCGAACAGGGAGGGGGGCGGGACCTTGAGGGTGGATAGGCCGCAGGTGGTACGCGGTGGGCAGTTTAAAGGCTGCTGGTTGTCGACTGTGAGTGGGGGGAGGGGTCCACCGTATGCCAAAGTGACACTTTGAAGGTGGGATTGGATGTCCAGCACTAGTAGGATGGCAGCGCAGAGCTGGGGCAGGACGAGGAGTTTAAAATTTTTATACTCCGTGCCCCTAACCGACAGGGTCACAACACAGTAGCCGCTGATGTCTGTAGAATGGGACCTCGACGCCATCGAGATCCGGTTGCGCGTTGGCCGGACAGTGAGGGAGTAGTGGCTCACCGTGTCTGGATGGATGAAACTCTCCGTGCTTCCGCTGTCGAACAGGCAGGTCGTGGCGCGGCCGTTTACTTTGATGTCCATCATGGACTTGGACAGGTGATGCGGGCGAGCTTGGTCCAGTGTGATGGAGGCTAGTGTATGGCTGAGCGAGCTGCTGTAGTCTGCGGGTGAGGCGGTGGTCGGGTCTGGAGACAAGGTGGCGGTCGAGTGTGGTGGACAAAATGGCGGCGCCCACGACGTTGAATAAAATGGCGGAGAAGATGGCCGCCCCCACAACTCACATGAGGCACTGCTGGCGTCGGTGGCCTTGATCAAAGATGGCCACCCCCACGACTCATGAGGGGATACTGGCATCTGTGGCCTTGATGAAAGATGGCCGCCCCCACAACTCGCATGAGGCACTGCTGGCGTCTGTGGCTCTCCCCCTGCAGGCCTTCGCGAAGTGGCCTTTCTTGTGGCAGTCGGAGCAAGTCGCGTTTCTTGCAGGGCAGCGCGTCCTCGGGTGTTTCGCCTGGCCACAGAAGAAGCAGCCGGCGGCCCGATCGCGGGGCTCCAATGTCGCAGCCGGTACCAGGGGTGGCGGTCCCGATCGGTTCTGGGACGCCGACGCTGAGGTAGGTCCCAGAGGTGGCGGTGCGAGGGGTATTGCGGCCGGGGTCGGGCCCGAGTCCCAGGGTCGCGCAGCACAGTACCTGGAGTACGCCTCGAGGTCCCGATGGGCCACTTCCAGAGAGCGAGCGAGGGCTGCAGTTGTATTCAGGTCGAGGTCCTTTGATTCGAGCAGTCTTTGCCGTGAGTAGTCGGACCGAAGGCCTTTCACGAAGGCATCGCAGATATTCCCTTCAGTATTTTCTGCAGCCGTTACAGCTTTAAAGTCACAGTCCCTGCCGAGTGTTTGTAGCGCCCGTAAAAATTCATCTACAGACTCTCCTGCCTGTTGCGAGCGGGATCTTAGGAGATGTCTGGCATACATGGAATTTACCGGGCTCCGGTACTGCTCTTTCAGCAGGTTGAGGGCGTCCTCGTATGTAGCAAGGTCCCGGATGAATGCGAATACTTTAGGGCTCACCTGGGCGGTCAGAACTCTTAGTTTGGATCCTGGAGGCACGCCGGATTCTCCCAGGTAGGATTCGAAACAGTTCAGCCAGTGTTCGAAGTCGAGGGCTGAGTTCGCTGCCTGTGGGTTTAGATCCAGGTACGGCGGTCGGAGGGCTCGCAGCCAGGCCGGCTGCAGTGGCTGTTGCAGCTGGCTGTTTGGCTGGTCGTTTGGCTGCTCTGATCCACTCATTTCAAAATTTAGCCAATAAAATTGATATACCTATCAATTTATTCAATGAAAAGCGACGAGTTAAGATAGTAACTATAGGTTTTTATTGGCTAAATAACAGAGCCCACCCTCGTGGGTGATCGGGTCCAACAAGGAGGAATACCAGCCAGTCGACCACCTTTATACCTGGGCAAGCAGGCGGAGCCATGGGCGGAGTCAGCTGTGGTCAGCCCAGGTATAACAGCGTGACAAGAGGTGACCTTGTGTAGTGATACAACGGTGTAAACAGTGATAACCATAGTGTAACGATATAAACATAGTGTAACGATAGTGAATGATAAAAGTGGTTTACCAGACCCTCTCAGTCCCACACTGGGCACTGCATTTACCCTCTCTGTTCCACTCTAGGCAATGCATTTACCCTCTCTGTCCCACTCTGGACAATGTAGTTACCCTCTCTGTCCCACTCTGGGCACTGTATTTACCTTCTCTGTCCCACACTGGGCTGTGTATTTACCCTCTCTGTTCCACACTGGACACTGAATTTACCCTCTCTGTCCTACACTGGGCAATGTATTTACCCTCTCAGTCCCAAACTGGGCAATATATTTACCCTCTCAGTCCCACACTGGGCAGTGTATTTTCTCTTCTCTCCAACACTGGGCCCTGTATTTACCCTCTCTGTCCCACTTAGGGCAATATATTTACCCTCTCTGTCCTACACTGTGCAGTGTACTTACCCGCTCAGTCCCACGCTGGGCAATATATTTACCCTCTCAGTCCCACATTAGGCAATGTATTTACCCTCTCTGTTCCACACTGGGCAGTGTATTTACACTCTCTGTCCCACACTGGGCAATGTATTTACACTCACTGTCCCACACTGGGCCCTGTATTTACCCTCTCAGTCCCACACTGGGCAAAATATTTACCCTCTCTGTTCCACACTGTGCAATGTATTTACCCTCTAAGCCCCACACTGGGTAATGTATTTACCCTCTCAGTCACAAACTGGGCCCTGTATTTACCCTCTTAGTCCCCCACTGGGCAATGTATTTACCCTCTCTGTCCCACACTCGGCCCTGTATTTACACTCTCAGTCCCACACTGGGCCCCGTGTTTACCCTCTCTGTCCCACACTGGGCCCTGTATTTACCCTCTCTGTCTGACTCTGGGCAATATAGTTACCCTCTCAGTCCCACAGTGCGCAGTGCATTTACCCTCTCAGTCCCACACTGGGCAGTGTATTTACCCTTTCAGTCCCACACTGGGCACTGTATTTACCCTCTCGTTCCACTCTAGGCAATGCATTTACCCTCTCTGTCCCACTCTGGGCAATGTAGTTACTCTCTCTGTCCCACTCTGGGCACTGTATTTACCTTCTCTGTCCCACACTGGGCAGTGTATTTACCCTCTCAATCCCACACTGGGCAGTGTATTTACCCTCTCTGTTCCACACTGGGCACTGAATTTACCCTCTCTGTCCTACACTGGGTAATGTATTTACCCTCTCAGTCCCACTCTGGGCAGTGTACTTACCCTCCCAGTCCCACACTGGGCAGTGTATTTTCCCTTCTGTCCAACACTGGGCCCTACATTTACCCCCTCTGTCCCACTCTGGGCAATATATTTACGCTCTCAGTCCCACACTGCGCAGTGTACTTACCCGCTCAGTCCCACGCTGGGCAATGTATTTACCCTCTCGGTCCCATACTGGGCAGTGTATTTACCCTCTCAGTCCCACACTGGGCACTGTATTTACCCTCTCAGTCCCACACTGGGCAGTGTACTTACCCTCAGTCCCACACTGGGCAGTGCATTTACCCTCTCAGTCCCACAATGGGCAATATATTTAGCCTTTCAGTCCCACACTGGGCATTGTATTTTCCCTTATGTCCAACACTGGGCAGTGTATTTACCCTCTCTGTTCCACTCTGGGTAATGTATTTACCCTCAGAGTCCCACATTGGGCAGTGTATTTCCCTCTCAGTCCCACTCTGGGCAATGTAATTACCCTCTCAGTCCCACTCTGGGCAGTGTATTTACCCTCTCAGTCCCACACTGGGCTATATATTTACACTTTCAGTCCCACACTGGGCATTGCATTTTACCTTCCTTCCAAAACTGGGCTGTGTATTTACGCTCTCTGTCCCACTCTGGGTAATGTATTTACCCTCTCCGTCCCACTCTGAGCACTGTATTTACCCTCTCTGTTCCACTCTGGGTAATGTATTTACCCTCATAGTCCCGAACTGGGCAGTGTATTTACCCTCTCAGTCCAACACTGGGCAGTGTATTTACCCTCTCAGTCCCACACTGGGCAGTGTATTTACCCTCTCAGTCCCACTCTGGGTAAAGTATATACCCTCTCAGTCCCACACTGGGCGGTGTATTTACCCTCTCAATCCCACACTGGGCAGTGTATTTACCCTCTCAGTCCCACACTGGGCACTGTATTTACCCTCTCTGTTCCACTCTGGGCAATGTATTTACCCTCTCAGTCCCACTCTGGGCAGTGTATTTACCCTCTCAGTCCCACACTGGGCACTGTATTTAGCCTCTCAGTCCCACACTGGGCAGTGTATTTACCCTCTCAGTCCCACTCTTGGCAATGCATTTACCCTCTCTGTCCAACTCTGGGCAATGTATTTACCCTCTCAGTCCTGCACTGGGCTGTGTATTTACTCTCTCAGTCCCACACTGGCCACTGTATTCACCCTCTCTGTTCCACTCTGGGCAATGTATTTACCATCTCAGTCCCACACTGGTCACTGTATTTACCCTCTCTGTTCCACTCTGGGCAATATATTTACCCTCTCAGTCCCACTCTGGGCAGTGTATTTACCCTCTCATTCCCACACTGGGCACTGTATTTACCCTCTCTGTTCCACTCTGGGCAATGTATTTACCCTCTCTGTCCCAATCTGGGCAATGTATTTACCCTCTCTGTCCTACATGGGCAATGTATTTACCCTCTCTGTCCCACTCTGTGCAATGTATTTTCCCTTCTGTCCAACACTGGGCAATGTGCTGGCCCCAACCACTTCCTTTTCACCATGGACGTACAATCCCTCTACACCTCCATCCCCCACCAGGATGGCCTGAGGGCGCTCCGCTTCTTCCTTGAACAGAGGCCCGACGAGTCCCCATCCACCACCACCCTCCTCCACTTGGCTGAACTTGTTCTCTCATTGAACAACTTCTCCTTTAACTCCACTCATTTCCTCCAAATCAAAGGTGTTGCTATGGGCAGTCACATGGGTCCTAGCTATGCCTGCCTTTTCATGGGATATGTGGAACACTCTTTGTTCCAGTCCTACTCAGGCCCCCTCCCTCACCTCTTTTTCCGATACCTTGATGACTGTATCAGTGCCATTTCCTGCTCTCGCCCCGAACTAGACAATTTCATTCACTTTGCCTCCAATTTCCACCCTTCCCTCACCTTCACATGGTCCATCTCTGATTCTTCCCTTCCCTTCCTCGACTTCTCCGTCTCCATCTCTGGGGATACGTTATCTACCAATATTCACTACAAGCCCACTGACTCCCACAGCTACCTGTACTACACTTTCTCCCACCCCGCCTCCTGTAAGGACTTTATTCCATTCTCCCAGTTTCTCCGTCTCCACCGTATCTGCTCCGACGATGTCACCTTCCACACCAGTGCTTCCGACATGTCTTCCTTTTTCCGCAACCGAGGATTCCCCTCTACCATGGTTGACACGGCCCTCGACCGTGTCCGTTCTATCTCCCGCACTTCTGCCCTCACCCCTGCCCCTCCCTCCCAGAACCACGATAGGGTTCCCCTTTCCTCACCTTTCACCCCACCAGCCTCCACATTCAACGGATCATCCTCCACCATTTCCGCTACCTCCAAAGTGATCCCACCACCAAATGCATCTTCCCCTCCCCTCCCCTTTCAGCATTCCGTAGGGACTGCTCCCTCCGAGACACCCTAGTCCACTCCTCTATCACCCTAACAGCCCTTCCCCTTCGCCTGGCACCTTCTCGTGCAAGCGCAGGAGATGTAATACCTGCCCCTATACCTCCCCCCTTCCCACTGTCCAGGGCCCCAAACACCCCTTCCAGGTGAAACAGCGATTTACTTGTACTTCTTGCAATCTAGTATACTGTATTCGCTGCTCACGATGCGGTCTCCTCTACATTGGGGAGACCAAACGCAGATTGGGTGACCGCTTTGCGGAACACCTCCGTTCAGTCCGTAAGGGTGACCCCGAGCTTCCGGTCGCCTGTCATTTTAATTCACCGCTCCATTCCCACTCGGACCTCACCATCCTTGGCCTCTTGCATTGTTCCATGGAAGCTCAACGTAAACTCGAGGAACAGCACCTCATGTTCCGATTAGGCACTTTGCAGCCTTCTGGACTCAATATCGAGTTCAACAATTTCAGATCATAACCTCGGCCCCTATTACATTTTTACTTATATTTTTTTCCACCCCTTTGTTTTGTGTCTTCCCTTCCACCCCCCCTTTTCCTTTTTTATCTCTCTCCCACATGGCAGCTCTGTCTCATCCTGCCAGTACACTTCACACCTAATCTCAGCCGTCTTTTGTCTCCACTTGTCCTATTACCATTTCATCTGGTTTTGAATATCTCTTAATGTCTCTTTACTTCTTTTGTCCTATCGCAGCCCTGCCTTCGATCTATTTTATTTCCTTTCCAGTTTTGAAAAAAGGGTTTCGACCCGAAACGTCAACTCTAATTTCTCTCCACGGATGTTGCCTGGCCTGCTGAGTTTTTCCAGCATTTTCTGTTGTTATTTCGGATTTCCAGCATCTGCAGTATTTTGCTATCATACGAATGTATTTACCCTCTCTAACCGACACTGGGCAATATATTTACGATCTCTGCCCACACTGTGCTGTGTAATTTTCCTTCCACTGTCAGGAAAGCTATTGTCTGTTTCATTTTAGGGATTAAAACATTTTTTTTCCCTCCTCTCTATTTGTTCGTCTCAGTGTCACCAAGAGTGGGGAGCAATCTTGCCCTCGCATCCACCAGCACTGCCAGAATGTGAGTGAGATCATCTTTTGGGGCTTGGATTGGGTGTTGCCTTGTGTCTCTTTCTCTATTGATCCTGACCCCTTTTTCCTTTAGGAGGAGGTGGCTTGACCTCTCCTCAGGTCCCTTCTAGGTCAGCAGGCCTGTAGTGAATGGAGCATCCTTACCTCTGCGCAACATGTTGTCTCAACACTTAATCCCTCAGGATTTGTTTTTAAGATCAGGTACAAACAAAACCAACAAGATTATTGGTGTTGAAACTAAGAATGTAATAGTTAACGTCCTGTAACATGCTGCCGATTGATCTCTCGCAGTGTTTCCTGATTTAAATTATTTTTCCTTGATAATTTTGCTGCTGACAGACTCTTGGGAGCTACTCAGCTAAACTCAGAGATAAATTGGAAATCTTAGCTAGGAGGTGGTAGACCCATAACTGCAGAGAGGAAATTATTCATAGCCCGAAGCCAAAAGCCACTTTATTATAGAATGAAATTCTCAGTATCTCGGGTATGAGTGAGGGCTAAGACTTAGCTGCTGAATAATCTATCAGGGTTCTCTGTAAAGAAAGCAGAAGGTGGGAGGGGGAATATGGGGGATTGGTTTATGGATTCTTCCCATGGGGGGGTTGGGGTGGCCAAGGAATTGTGGTTCTCCGCATCTCCCTCTGCTCATTTTTAGCCTCACGCTGCCCGTCTTGCATCCATGCGAATCATTTGCCCTTGCAACATTTCTGCTATGTTTCACCCACGAAGAGAGCCCAGGAGTAATTTAAAAAGCCCCATGGCATTTAGATCTGCTTTGGGAAAGACCTGCGATGCACAGATTACTAATACTGACTGGGCAGTGCAACCCATGATGTAAGAGCATTGTCTTTCTCTCAAACTACTTAAAAAAGGAAGTGTCAAAATCAACGACTCTTTAGAAAGATCAGGAGCTTATAAAAAATTCACGTTAACTTCAGTAGCCTTTCCATTTTTTCTGGCTGCATTTTTTAAATCATTAAAACGAGATTGGTGATGACATTATTGGGGGGAATGATCAGGAGAGCCCCATTGGCTAATGATGTCCCACTCTCACCTGACTAAACACAGCCTTGGCCTGTCCTAGGATTACCATCTCTGGTTGGACAAAGTCCTGGAGGTTTCATCACATGACCTCGTGCCTCCAACTGCTCCGCCCCACACCCCCGCCATTGATCGATGACACGATCCTCACGGCGCATCACCTTCCCACGCCAATGGGAAAGTGAATAGACTCTTCATTACCTGATTGGATGATTCGTGACTGACAGTCTATCAGGCTTTTTCCCAGTATAACCAGTAAACAAAAGTATTCAAAGATTTAAACAAACACCATTTTTTAATGCCCCTATGATTTTTCTCTTGGGTTGCTCGCAGTTGTGTTTAGAAAATTAATCTTTAATAAATAGTTTTCCAAATACAACCTTATCTGGGCAACACAACTCAGAACCAAGGGTGATCAGGTCCTAGTTCTGGGAGAGTTGAGGGGATTAATTCTTCGTTGGTGACTTCTTTGAATACTGTTTGTGGTCTCCTGAAAATCATTGTCGGCCTGGGTGATTTATATGGTTATCTCTCCTTGAATCCATTGCTGGGCAGAATAACCATATAGAGACTTGTTTTTCTCATTATTCACAGTAAATTCTCCCTTCAGGCAGCTTTGAACAATAACAAGATCAAGCATGTTCTCCGATTTTGGCCAAGTATTCAATTCTGACTCAGAGGCCTTTGCTCCATTGGTGTCTTGATACAATGATCCATTGCTGATAGGTTATCAATCTCAAATTAGTCTACCAATAATTTTGCTTTGATTGTATTGGCTGCATGTTCCTCATTTGCTGTTCATATTTTTAACCAATCATGCTCTTACCCAGTATTCCCCCAGCTAACCTAGGGTTTCAAGTCCATTCCTTTATTCATCTCATGGTTCCTGGGTGAGCATCACCCTGACAGTTCTTGCTCCATAGGCCTTACTTAATCCCCCTTCAGAGTAGGCACCAGAAAGTCCAAAGTCCTTCTGTGCTCTGCCCTGTTTCTTTTTCTCTTGCTTCCATTTACTCCCTTTGTTTCTTTTTTTCAAACTTTTCTTTCTTCACAGCCCACCTTGCTGTGGGATTTACAAGTGCCTCCTCTTGCTTCTCTCACCTAAAGTCAAGAGACAGTTGAGGAGCAGGGGCTATCCTAGCAAGCACAGGGATAGTGGAAGCACTCGATTAAATCTACAGAGCCATTCATTTTAATAGAGGATTTTCATTACCGCTGTGAATGCTGGGAAATGGAATTGCTAGCACAATTCGTGAACATGGGAGATGGGGAAGGCAGAGGATCACAGTCTTCCATGAGGGGTTAGGCATGTATTCGGTTAAAGTGCTGGACACAGTGCAGAAAAAAGGCACAAGATATACCACTTTGGATACTGATGGGGGGGATGGCTTACCAGGGGAAAGCAGCAGCAGCCAACTTCCTGGCACCAGGGGTGGTTCTGCTGCACAGGATGGGAGGAAAAAGAGTGGGAGAGCTATAGTGATAGGGGATTCTATTGTAAGGGGAATAGATAGGCGTTTCTGCGGCTGCAAATGAGACTCCAGGATGGTGTGTTGCCTCCCTGGTGCAAGGGTCAAGGATGTCTCAGAGCGGCTGCAGAACATTTTGGAAGGGGAGGGTGAACAGCCAGTTGTCGTGGTGCATATAGGTACCAACGATATAGGTAAAAACCGGGATGAGGTCCTAAAAGCTGAATACAGGGAGTTAGGAGGTAAATTAAAAAATAGGACCTCAAAGGTAGTAATCTCAGGATTGCTACCAGTGTCACGTGCTAGTCAGAGTAGAAATAGAAGGATATTTCAGATGAATACGTGGCTAGAGGGCTGGTGCAAGGGGGAGGGATTCAAATTCCTGGGACATTGGAACCAGTTCTGGGGGAGGTGGGACCAGTACAAAATGGACGGTTTGCACCTGGGCAGTGCCAGGACCGATGTCCTAGGGGGAGTGTTTGCTAGTGCTCTGGGGGAGAGTTTAAACTAAAATGGCAGGGGGTTGGGAACCTGAGCGGGGAGACAGAGGAAAGGGAAACAACGATAAAAGCAAAAGGCAGAAAGGAGAAAAACAAAAGTGGCAGACAGAGAAATCAAGGGTTTAAATCAAACATGGCCACAGCAAATAATAATTCTAAAAGATCTAAGAGCGTTACAAAAACAAGCCTGAAGGCTTTGTGTCTCAATGCGAGGAGCATTCGGAAAAAGGTGGAGGAATTAACTGCGCAAATAGAGGTAAACGAATATGATATGACTGGGATTACGGAAACATGGCTCTAGGGTGGCCAAGGCTGGGAACTGAACATCTAGGGGTATTCAATATTCAGGACAGATAGGCAAAAGGATAAAGGAGGTGGGGTAGCATTGCTGGTTAAAGAGGGGATTAACACAATTGTAATGAAGGATATTAGCTCTGATGATGTGGAACCTGTATGGGTAGAACTGAGAAATACCAAGGGGCAGAAAATGTTACTGGGAGTGGTATATAGACCTCCAAACAGTAATGCGGAGGTTGGGGATGGCATTAAAAGGGAAATGAGAGAAGCGTGCAATAAGGGCACAGCAGTTATCATGGGTGACTTTAATCTACATATAGATTGGGCTAACCAAATTAGTAACAATACTGTGGAGGAGGAATTCCTGGAGTGTATACGGGATGGTTTCCTGGACCAATATGTCGAGGAACCAACTAGAGATCAGGCCATCTTAGACTAGGTATTATGTAATGAGAAAGGATTAATTAGCAATCTTGTTGTGTGAGGCCCCTTGGGTCGGAGTGATCATAATATGTTAGAATTCTTCATTAAGATGGAGAATGAAGTTGTTGACTCAGAGACTAGGGTCCTGAATTTAAATAAAGGAAACTACGATGGTATGAGGTGCGAGTTGGGTAGGATTGATTGGGGAATGTCACTCAGGGTTGACGGTGGATAGGCAATGGCAAACATTCAAAGATCGCATGGATGAACTACAGAATTTGTTCATTCCAGTTTGGCATAAAAATAAAACAAAAAAGCTGACTGAAATCGTGGCTAACAAGAGAAATTAGGGACAGCATAAGATCCAAGGACAGGACATATAAATTGGCCAGAAAAAGCAGTAAACCTGAGGATTGGAAGCAGTTTAGGATTCAACAAAAGAGGACAAAGGGATTAATTAAGAGGGGAAAATGCATGAGTCCATTATAAAAGATGTAATAGCAGCGCACTTGGAAAACAGTGACTGGATCGGACAAAGTCAATATGGATTTACAAAAGGTAAATCGTGCTTGACTAACTTACTGGAATTTTTTGAGGATGTAACTGGTAAAATAGGTAAGGGAGAACCAGTGGATGTGGTGTATTTGGACTTTCAAAAGGCTTTCGATAAGGTCCCACATAAGAGATTAGCATGTAAAGTTAAGGCACATGGGATTGGGGGAAAGGTATTGACTTGGATAGAGAACTGGTTGGCAGACAGAAAGCAAAGAGTTGGAATAAACGGCTCTTTTTCCGAGTGGCAGGCAGTGACTAGTGGGGTACCGCAGGGATCGGTCCTTGGACCCCAGCTATTCACAATACATATTAATGATCTGGATGAGGGAACTAGATGTAATATCTAAAAGTTTGCATACGACACAAAGCTGGGTGGGCGTGTGTGCTGTGAGGAGGATGCTGAGAAACTCCAGTATGATTTGGACAGGTTGGGTGATTGGACAGAAGCGTGGCAGATGCAATATAACATGGATAAATGCGAGGTTATCCACCTTGGTGTCAAAAACAAGAAGGCAGATTATTATCTGAATGGCAATAGATTGGGAGAAGGGGAAGTGTAACGAGACCTGGACATCCTTGTGCACCGGTCGCTGAAGGTAAGCATGCAGGTGCAGCAGGTGGTTAATAAGGCAAAAGGTATGTTGGCCTTCATAGCGAGAGGGTTTGAGTACAGGAACAAGGATGTCTTGCTGCAGTTGTACAGGGCCTTGGTGAGACCACATCTTGAGTATTGTGTGCAGTTTTGGTCACCTTATCTGAGGAAGGATGTTCTTGCCATGGAAGGAGTGCAGCGAAGATTCACCAGGCTGATACCTGGGATGGCAGGAATGACGTATGAGGAGAGATTGGGTCGATTGGGCTTATACTCGCTGGAGTTTAGAAGAATAAGAGGGGATCTCATTGAAACTTATAAAATTCTAACAGGACTAGACAGACTAGATGCAGGAAGGATGTTCCCGATGGTTGGGGAGTCCAGAACCAGGGGTCACAGTCTAAGGATAAGGGGTAAGCCATTTAGGAAAGAGATGAGGAGGAATTTCTTCACCCAGAGAGTGGTGAACCTGTGGAATTCTCTGCCAAAGAAGGCAGTAGAGGCCAATTCATTAAATATATTCAAGAAGGAGTTGGATATATTTCTTAAGACTAAAGGGATCAAGGGATATGGGGAGAAAGCAGGGACATGGTACTGAATTTGGATGATCAGCCATGATCGCATTGAATGGCGGAGCAGGCTCGAGGGGCCGAATGGCCTACTCCTGCTCCTATCTTCTATGTTTCTATGTTTCTATGTTCTTCTATTCATTGTCAGGATGTGGATGTCGTTGGCAAGGCCGGCATGTATTTCCCATCCCTAGTTGCCCTGAGAAGATGGTGGTGGGCTTTCTCCTTGAAACGTTGCAGTTTGTAACAGTTTGGTAGAACTGAGTGGCTTACTAGGCCACTTCAGAGGGCAGCTACAAGTCAACCAAATTGGTGTGGGACTGGAGTCACATGTAGGCCATCTTGGTAAGGATGGCTGGTTTCCTTCCCTAAAGGACATTAGTGAGCAAGCTGGGTTTTTATGAGAATCTGACAGCTTCATGGTCAGTTTTTACTGATACTAGTTTTTTTATTTCCAGATTTTGTTCTGAAGCTGAGGTTGATCCTAGTGTCAGAGATCGGAGTCATGAGGAAAGACTGAGACGCGAGATTTTCAGCCTGGGGAAGAGATGTGTGAGAGGTGACCAGTAGGACGTATATAAGATAGTAAATGATATGGGAATTAAACAGTTGGAGTAGGACAAGGGGCCACAGATTCAAACTATTAACGGTAACTTTAGGCCTGATATCAGGAGATTCAGTTCCACATTAATGCGGTTGACTCTTAACTGCCCTCTGAAGTGACCTAACGAACCACTCAGTTGTATCAAATTGCTATCAACTGTTCAAGGAGAAGGCAAGTCACCAGCTTCTCAGGGCAACTAGGGATGGACAATAAATTCCTCAAAAAATAGTGATCAACTTCGAATGGACTTCCAGATAGAGTGGTGGAGGTGAAAACCCTGGAAATATTTAAGGAACAACAAGATGCAGCAATGGAGGGAGAATAGTGTTGGGCTGGATGGATGAATAAAGATGGGCCAAATGGCCTTCCTCATCTGTAATTATCTTATGATCTTTGGACATTACGATCTAAATGGTGAATAGCTAGGAATAGTGTAGATCCAAAGAGATTTAGGAGCCTATGTACAAAGATCACTCAAATGCAGTAGTCAGGTACAAAAGTCATGAAAAAGTTTAATGAACTGTTGGCCTTTATAACTAGAATATAAAGGGGAGGAAGTTTGCTAAAGTTGTACAAAGCCCTGCTTAGACCACATCTGGAGTACTGTGTACAGTTCTGGGCATTGCACCTTAGGAAAGATATATTGGCCTTGGAAGGAGTGCAGCACAGATTCACCAGCATGTTACCAGTGGAGGGAATGAAAAGGAATGTTGTAGTGGTAGGGGACAGTATAATCAGGGGGATAGATACTGTTCTCTGCACCCGTGACTGGGAGTCCCGAAGGTTGTGTTGCCTGCCTAGTTCCAGAGTTAAGGACATCTCCTGGAGAAGATCTTGGAAAAGGAGGGGGAGGATCCCATTGTTGTGGTCCACGTAGGAACCAATGACATAGGTAGAACTACGAATGAGTTACAAAGGTAGAAATTTTAAAGCAGAACCTCAAAGGTAATAATTAGGGTTGCAAAGGGGTGGAAAGTTTCCAGTAAATTTCCGGAAATTTTCCACGGGAAGTTTAGCTTGGGAATTTTGCCCAAAAAAGCACATGCTAGCATAATATTGTTTTTTTTGTATTTCTTTCTTTTTTTTCCCCACAGGTCCTCTCTTAAAATTACTAACAGAGATGGAATCTTAATTATTAAGGAATTTCTTAATCAATATATGTTTATCTTCTTACTTGGCTTGTTTTAATAATTACAAGTTTTGTGTGTGACTGTGAACAAATGTGTCCTGATTGGTTGGATGAGTGGATGAACGATTAGCTCCCTCTATTTGTAATATTTGCATATCGAATTGTGATTGGCCTGCAGGCATCTGTAAGACTGCTATAGTTTTTTTAAGATCCAGGTTAGGGGTCCTGAGGGAAGTCATTTTGTTTTCTGCTGATGTGATGATGCAGTAAGTAAATCAGACTTTATACCAAATAAACCAGTTACTTGTTGAACTCTGTTGTCCTTCAATTTAAAATATACAAAATAATACACTATTGGTGATGTAGCGTCGTGTGTGTACAGGTCATGCTTCCACCACATGGAGCATCAGCAAAAATGTACTCACCCTGTTGCAATCGTGCTGATCGACCGCAGTTCAACACAGAGATGAATGCCCTTTATTTCTCTGCATAGAACAATGCCACGTTTACCGTCGGATGTGTGGAAGCATTTTACCCCAGGCATTAAAGATGGAAAGACTGTGTACATGTGCAAACACTGTAGAAAGCCATATGTAAAGAATGCCACAAAGATGCAGCAGCATTTATCCAACGATCTTGGATCACAAAAGGTCTTTGCAGTAGTTACTGACAATGCTGCGAATATGAAGGCTGCTTGGGCTCGAGTGAAGGAGGCCTACCCTCATATTACATCTATTGGGTGCGCAGCTCATGGGCTTAACCTGCTCCTCAAGGACATCATGGGTTTGAGAACCATGGAAGCACTGTACAAGAGAGCCAAGCAAGTTGTTAAGTATGTCAGGGGAAAACAGGTAGTTGCAGCAACCTACAACTCCAAGCAAATGACAAAGAACAAGAACACCACACTGAAGCTGCCCAACAACACTAGATGGGGTGGTGTTGTCATAATGTACAACAGCCTTCTGGAGGGTAAGGAGTCGCTGCAAGAAATGGCAATATCCCAGTCTGGGGATATGGAAACCACCATCAAGAAAATACTGCTGGATGATGTGTTTTGGGAGAGAGTGGTTAGCAGCCTTAAACTACTCTCACCAGTAGCATCTGCAATTGCTCAGATTGAAGGAGATGACACTGTCTTGTCAGATGTTCTCAGGCTTTTTACTGATTTAAAAGAACAAATCAGCATTGCCCTACCCACATCCCTGCTGCTCAAAGCAGAGGAGAAGGCAATTGTTCAATTCATACAGACGCGTCAAGAATTTTGTGTCAAGCCGATTCATGCTGCAGCATACATGCTGGACCCAAAGCATGTTGGGAGACCAATACTTTCTGGAGAACAGATCAACAGCGCTTACAGTGTGATTTCTACCCTCTCACACCATCTCAATCTGGATGTGGGCAAAGTTCTGGGAAGTCTGGCAAAGTTCTCTACCAAGCAAAGTCTTTGGAATGGGGATGGGATATGGGAATCATGCAAGCATATCAGTGCACATACCTGGTGGAAGGGACTTTGTGCATCTGAGGCCCTGTCACCTATTGCATCGGTGATACTCCAAATCCCACCTTCATCAGCGGCCTCTGAACGAAACTGGTCACTTTTTGGGAATACGCATACAAAGGTGCACAACAGGCTGACTAACAAGAGAGTGGAGAAACTGGTGGCTATCCGGGCGAACCTACAACTTATTGAGCCAGATACAGAAGTGTCCACCACACAGCTAGACACTAACACAGAGGAGGAAATGGACACGTCAGAGCCAGAGTCAGAGAATCAGGAGGAGCAATGAGGAGTAGAAGACTCATGAGTAGAAGACTCAAAGGGACAAAATAAGGACAAATTACAGGCTAAATAAGCTGACGCTCTTTTTATTTTATTTTAGATGGGTCTTTTTTGTGGGGGTTCAATAAAGTTCAAAATTATAACCTAAATAAAGTTTTGAAAGCCTGTTTTTATTTGTATGGAACAGTATGTCTATTTTGACGACAAAGATAATATAAGGGTCAGAGACAAAAACCATCAGTGTGCAAAAAAACTCAAAATTCCCATAAATTCCCAAAATTCCCATAAATTCCCAAAAATTCCCATGGAAAGTTTCCTCTTTTAAAAATTCCCAGAATTTTGCAACCCTAGTAATAATCTCTCAATTACTATCTAAGCCATGTGCAAATTGGCATAGGGACAAACAGATTCGAGGTTTAAAACTGTGGCTGAAAGAGTGATATGGGAGGCGGGGGTTTCAACTCCACTGGCACCAGTACTGGGGAAAGAGGGAGCTGTTCCGTTGGGACGAACTCCACTTAAACTGGGCTGGCAATGTCCTGGTGAATTGAATAACTAGGGCAGTAGATAGGGCTTTAAATTAATAAGGGGGAAGGAGGATTCAGGTAAGGGTAAATTTCTAAGTCTGAAGGGAAAAGTCAAGACTATAGAGCAGAGTAGCGATTTAGGTAAAATCAAGCAGATTGTGTCAGGAAGGGACAGAAAGCTTAACAATGTTAATAGGGCATCAGTGAAAAATAGTAAAAGTTAAAATTAAAGGTGTTAAATCTTTAATGCATGAAGCATTCAAAACAAGATAGATGAATTAATAGCATCAATATAGATAAATGGGTTTGATCTAGTAGCTATTATTGAGACGTGTTTGCAGGGTGACCAAGGTTGGGAACTAAATATTCCAGGATACTTGACTTTTAGAAAAGATAGGCAAAATGGAAAAGGAGGTGGGGTAGCCCTAATAATAAAGGGTGAGAAGAAGACCATAGTGAGAAAGCATCTTAGCCCAGAAAATCAGGTTGTAGAATCAGTATGGATGGAGCTAAGAAATAACATGGGGCAGAAAACACAGGTGGGAGTAGTTTATAGGCTCCCTAAAAGTAATCATAGTATTAGACAGTGTATAAATCAGGAATTAGAGGAGCATGTAACAAGGGTAATGCAATAATCGGTGGTGGGATGGGGGGACTTTAATCTTCATATTGACTGGGCAAACCAAATTGGCAAAAGTAGTTTGGAGGACGAGTTCATGGAATGCTTTCGAGGAAGTTTTCTAGAAAAAATGTCAAGGAGCAAACTAGGAAACAGGCTATTTTAGATCTAGTATTGTGTAATGAGACAGGGTTAATTAGTAATCTTATATAAAGAATCCTCTGGGGAAGCATGATCATAAATATGATAGAATTTCATATTAAGTTTGAGAGTGATGTGGTTAAGTCCAAAACTAGAGTCTTAAATTTAAACAAAGCCAATTACTCTCTAAGGGGGAATAAACGTGAGTCCCTTAGCAACAGAGACAGGAGAAATTATAATGGGGAATAAGGAAATGGCAGAAACGTTAAACAAATATTTTGTGTCTGTCTTCACAGTAGAAGACATTAAGAACATGCCTGAAATTGTGGGGAACCAAGGGTCTAATGAGAGTGAGGAACTTAAAGTAATTAATATTAGTAAAGAAAAAGTACTGGAGAAATTAATGGGACTAAAAGCCAACAAATCCTCTGGACCTGATGGCCTATATCCTCGGGTTTCAAAAGAGGTGGCTGCAGAGATAATGGATGCATTAGGTTTTGATCTTCCAGAATTCCCCAGATTTTAGAACGCTCCCTATGGATTGGAAGGTAACCCCGCTGTTCACTTTGGTAGGAAGAATGGGAAAGCAGAATATTTTTTAAAAGGTGAGAGATTGGTAACTGTTGGGACTCAGAGGGATTTGGCTGTCATTGAACACGAATCATAGAAAGTTAATATGCAGGTACGGCAAGCAATTATGAAGGCAAATGGTATGTTAGCCTTTATTGCAAGGGGGTTGCAGTATAAGAGTAAGGAAGTCTTGCTGCAATTATATAAGGCTTTGATGAGACCACACCTGGAGTACTGTGTACAGTTTTGGTCTCCTTACATAAGGAAGGATTTACTTGTCTTAGAGGGGGTGCAATGAAGGTTCACTAGATTGATTCCTGGGATGAGAGGGATGTCCTATGGGGAGAGATTGAGTAGAATGGGTGTATATTCTCTGGAGTTTAGAAGAATGAGAGGTGTGATCTCTTTGAAACATATAAAATTCTTTGAAGGCTTGACAGGGTAGATGCTGAAAGGCTGTTTCCCCTGACTAAAATGTTTAGAACTAGGGGGCATAGTCTCAGGATAAGGGGTCGGCCATTTAGGATTGAGATGAGGAGGAATTTCTTCAATCAGAGAGTTGTGAATCTTTGGAATTCTCTCCGCCAGTGAGCTGTGATGGCTCAGTCATTGAGTATATTCAAGACTGAGTTTGATCCATTTTTGGGCACTAAGAGAATCAAGGGATATGGGGATAGGGCAGGAAAGTGGAGTTGATGTAGAAGATCAGCCATGATCTTATTGAATGGTGGAGCAGGCTAGGAAAGTTTGAAAGTGATGTGGTTAAGTCCGAAACTAGGGTCTGGAGTGTCAGCCTAGATTTTTGTGCTCAAGACTCTGGAGTGGGACTCAGAACCCAAAACCTTCGGACTCAGAGGCAAGGGTGCCACTCACAGACACAGCTGACACCGCTGAGTCGAAGATTAGCCATGATCTTATTGAAAGGTGGAGCGGGTTCGAGGGACTGTATGGCCTACTCCTGCTCCTACTTCTTATGTGTTAGCCAGGGCTCCCACTCCTGATCACCATTCTTTGACTCCTTCTAGAAAGGGCACAGGTGTAGATGTGGGAGAGAACATGGTCAGGCTCAGAGTGATGCCCGCCATGTTTAGATGGTCTCCCATATGAATAATAGCTACTTTGATGAAGTACTGGATGGCCAGCACATGTGGAACCATGGGGTACATTTACAGAGCTTTGTGCAGTGGGTGTCCGGGTCAGGAATTTAGACATAGAGGTCAGCATATCAGATCCACCGCCGCACAATTTTCTTTCCATCAAGGTGAAAACTAAAAGTGTCGGGAGCACTAAACCCTAACATTGATCCCCAGCAATGAACAGTATCCCCAGCAATGAGCAGTATCCCCAGGAGATGGTGAGGAAGGGGAAGGGGAGGGGGAGAACGATCATTTTATAAACAGTAAAGTAATGACAGGAAGCGCTGGCGAGCTTCTTGATTTCAATTTTCTTTTACTGTGTCTTCGGAACTGAACTCCTTGAAGCAAAGAGCCCGAGTAAATAGCTTTAAGGTACCAAATCCCGGATCTGAACTGACAAATGGGAAGAAAGCTGGAAAACTCCGAGGCCTTTTGTCAATATTTAATAACACGACCTACATTTAAGAGCTGTTAAGGTGTTGCCTTATGGAAACAAAGGCGTGGGACATTGATGAACTCTTTTCAGATTTCTGTTTACTCTCTGTAGTGTTCACTTGAGTTGGAACAATGCTTGACAGCCTGATCCACTCTCCGCATTTTCATTCTGCTGTGATGCACAAAACCAGTTGGGAGTTTGATGAATGCTAAGCTACACCCAGCTGTGTTGATCTTCAAAAACAACTCCTTGCAATTAGCGAGCCCCTTGTTAGCCTGTCTGTTTGAGTAAGGTACACACGAGCGAAAGAGACATGTTTCTTGCTGCAGTTTTACTCCATCCCTCTCCTGAAGGTGGCAACATTTACCAGGGCAAGCTTCTGCTGGTACCTGCCCTGGCTGGCCATTTTCCATGCTTGATTCTAAATACAGAGCTGTTCAACCAAGGGGGCTTTCAGGGCTCAGCCCAGTCCTGATCTCATCCAATGTCTGCACCTGTGCGATTTTGAGGACAAGTCACAAGATAGTGAACAGGAACCCTGGCTAATTCCTCCACTGCTTGAGGACAGAGACACTGACTGTTGCCCCAGCATTGACCCAGCTTAGCGCATACTAGGGATCATCCCAGAACTTTTCAGGCCTGGATGCCTATATTTATGTTTAAAAATAAACCTAAAATACAAAAGTTACCTCGAAAAAGTGATTTTAGTACCTCACCTCAAAGTATTTGTTAGGGTTTTGGGTGACGTTGGGTTTTGTCCAATAATCTCATTGAAAATGATTGATTCCTAGGATGAGAGGGTTGTTTTATGAGGAGAGATTGACTAGAATGGGCCAATACGCTTTGGAGATTAGAAGAATGAGAGGTGACCTCATTGAAACATACAAGATTCAGAGAGGGCTTGACAGGGTAGATGCTGAGAGACTGTTTCCCCCTGGCTGGAGCATCTAGAACTAAGAGATGAGGAGAAATTTCTTCACTCAGAGGGTTGTGAATCTTGGGAATTCTCTAGCCCAAAGGGCTGTGGATGCTCAGTTGTTGAGTATATTCAAGGCTGAGATCGATAGATTTTTGGACTCTAAGGGGATCAAGGGATATGGGGATCAAGCAGGAAAGTGAAGTTGAGGTCGAAGATCAGCCATGATCTTGTTGAATGGCGGAGCAGGCTCGAGGGACCATATGGCCTACTCCTGCTCTTAATTCTTATGTTATTATGTTCATATGAAAATCATTTCTAAAATATTCTGTCCCTCCATTCAATATTGTATTCTTTTACATACACTGAACCCCCTCAGACATAAGTGTATTTGTGTGTATACTTGAGCTCATCCAAAACTCTGCTGCCTGCATCCTACAATGCATCAAGTTCCATTCACCCATCACCCCTGTGCTCGCTGACCTACATTGGCAATGCCTCGATTTTAAAATTCTCACCCTTGTATTCAAATTCCTCCATGGTCTCACCCCCTCCTTATCTCTGTAACCGTCTCCAGTCCTACAAACTTTCGGGACCTCTGCGCTCCTCCAATTCTGGCCGCTTGGGCATCTCTGATCTTCTTCACTTCACTGATGGCGGCTGTACCTTTAGCTGTTTAGGCCTTAAGTCCTGGAATTCCCTCCCGAAACCTCTCCACCTCTCTCCCTCTCTCTCCTCCTTTAAGATGCTCCTTAAAACCTACCTCTTTGATTAAACTTTTGGTCACCTGTCCTAATATCCCCTTATGTGGTTCGGTGTCAAATTTTGTTCAATAACGCTCCTGCGAAGCACGTTGGGACATTTTACTACGTCAAAGGCGCTATGTAAATGCAAGTTGTTGTTGTTGTATATGCATGCATATGCATGTTTACATATATGTATATGTGTGCTAGCATGTCCATCTATAATATAATAAAAGTGCTCTGTACAGTGTTCATTTCCTGTACTTCCAGGAAGTGTCGCGCCTATATCACACACTTGGCTGTCATTGTTTACCTTATAGTATAGCTAACAATTACTTATCATGTACGTAATATCCAGTCTTCCCAGCATTGGATTTACACCTCCGTGGTAGATGGCGCTATACTCCATATCACCAACCACTTGAGATTCATGTCTTGGCCTTGCCCTAATCCACACCTGCTCCCAAATGATGGCCTCTGTAGTGTACGTGCCTTTAAGTCAGAACTACTTTTACAGCTCCTGTATACTGTAGTACCGGCAGTGACCACACCGGTATATAAGCTTTGCGCATGCCTCTGTACCCCCAGTCTTGAGACTACCCTCCTCCAGTAAAGACCTGTTTATTGTTAATGTACCGCATCCGTGTGATTATTTAATCACAACATATCCTCTGAATCACGGATCCAACAGTAGCGACGAGTGTCGATTCAAATCTACCTGCAACATAAAAAAAAATAAAAAATAGTCGAGGCCAGGAACACAGGCGTCGACCACGAGCAACCGCCCAGCCGTCAGGCAGAGATTGAACTTTGCAGGGGAGGCTGTGGAGAGCCGGGCTTGGTTCCCCAGCCACGACGAGCAGCAAGAGACCGACGGCGGAGAGAAAGCCGAGCAGCATCGATGGGGTAAGACAGAGGGTGAAGAGCGCAGGGTGCAGCCGGGGGTTGAACACCGAGCGGCGTCGAGAAAAAGAAAACAAACCGGAGAGAGAGAGGGTAAAGAAACAGCCGGGATCTAGACTGAGCGGCGTCGAAAAATATAAAAAGAAGAACGCGCAGAGCACAGCCAGGGCTCACGGGCTGAACAGGGTCCGCGGGGCGAAGAAAGGGGAGCGCAGGAGATGCCATTGAGCTGCGGAGAAGAAGGAAGAGCGCGGGAGACGCCATTTTTAGAAGCCGCAGCGGAGAAGAAGGGCGAGCGCGGGAAGGAAGGAAAGCGTGGGAGACGCCATATTGTGCGAGCGGAGAAGAAGGGGAAGCGCGGGAGGCGCCATTTTTGACAGTTAACTCACACCCAAGGATGCCGAAGAGTGGCAGTATCTCTACGTTCGACAATGAAGTCGAAGATTGGGCGATATATGTGGAACGTATTGAGGTGTACTGCAGGGCGAATGAAGTGCCAGATGCTAATAAAGCACTGGTTCTGTTAAATTCCATGGGTGCAAAAACTTATGGGTTACTGCGAAATCTAATAACCCCAGAGAAGCCGGTAAACAAGAATTTTGAAAGCATAGTAGAAATCCTACAGGACCACTTAAACCCCACACCGCTGCTGATAGCAGAACGATTTAAGTTCCATAAAAGGAACCAACACAAAGAGGAAAGCAATGCTGAGTACCTAACGGAACTGCGCAAGCTATCGAAACACTGCCAGTTTGGAGCGGGACTAGCAGATACATTAAGGGACAAGTTTGTGTGTGGGCTACAGAGTGAAGGAACCCAGAAACGGCTTCTGTCGGAAAAGGATCTTACGCTGGACAAAGCTTTCAGTATGGCAGAATCACATGAAGCAGCCGCAAGGGGCACTGCAGAGATACAACGGAGACCGCAAGAATATGGCACCAATGAAATGTCCTATGGAACAGGGACGTGCTATCGCTGCGGCAGAACAACACATGACCAGAAAGATTGTTGGTTCAAGGACCAAGTGTGCAGACAGTGTGGGAAAGCAGGACACATAGCAAGAGTCTGCAGGTCTGGGAAGAAAACCAACAGTAAGAAATCTCCACAGGAGAAGTACAAAAAGGTACACCAGGTGATGGACAGTGGTACAGACGAACAGAAAAGTGACACAGACTCCGGAAGCAAGGAGCTGGGTTGTCTGAAACTACATAAGGTAACCGAAATGGAGGATCACCAGACTATCTGGGTTACACTCAAGATAGACGGAGTCCAAGTGAAAAAGGAATGGGACACAGGGTCAGCTCTAACAGTCATAAATCAAAGAGACTACAAGCGGCTATTTTCACACATACCCTTGAAAGCTACAGAGATTGTCTTGAAGACATATACGGGGCAAAAAGTCTACCCCAAAGGAAAAATAAGGGTGAAAGTGACATATAAAGGCCAGGAAATACCTAAAATGGATACATATGTATTGCCAGATGGAGGACAACCACTGCTAGGACGTGAATGGATCCGGAAGATACAATTAGATTGGCATTCCATACAGGCACTGAAGGTTGAGGCCAAAAAGGATGATGACATCACACCTGGACGACTGCCAAAAATGCTGACTGACGCAAAAGAAGTGTTCCAGGAGGGACTAGGAACACTAAAAAGAATAACAGCAATGATTAAAATGGAGGAAAATGCAAGCCCAAAGTTTCTGAAGGCCAGACCAGTGCCTTATGTGATCAGACCAGCTGTTGAAGCAGAGCTGGAAGGGTTGGAACGTTCAGGAGTACTGTCCAAAGTGGACTGGAGCGAGTGGGCTACACCCATCGTTCCTGTAATGAAGAGGTCGTTGAGTAATACGCCTGGGGAACCAAAGAAGGTCCGCATCTGTGGGGATTTTAAGGTGACAGTGAACCCAGTCCTTCACATGGTACAATATCCGCTTCCACGAATTGAGGATATTTTCGCCTCGCTATCTGGAGGTAAACGCTTCACCAAAATTGATCTAGCCCAGGCGTACTTGCAAATGGAGGTAGAAGAAGCTTTGAAACAATACCTTACGATCAACACTCATAAAGGTCTCTATCAATACAACCGGCTGGTGTTTGGAGTAGCATCAGCTCCGGCTATTTGGCAAAGGGCAATGGATCAAGTCCTGAAAGGGATTCCAGGGACCCAGTGTTATTTGGACGACATCTTGTTCACGGGCGAAAATGACGGTGATCACCTCGCCAACTTGGAGAAGGTGCTCACCAGATTAAAGGAGTATGGGCTACGAGCTAATCGCCACAAGTGCGAGTTTTTCCAGAAACAGATCTCGTATTGTGGCCACGTCATCGATGAAGAGGGGTTACATAAGTCCCCTGACAAGATTGAGGCAGTAGTCAAGGCTCCAGCACCGGAAAATGTGTCACAACTGAGGTCGTTCCTCGGTCTGGTAAACTACTACCACAAGTTTTTACCAAATTTGTCTACGGTATTACACCCACTGAACACCCTACTGCAAACAGGTGTACCATGGAAGTGGGATGGCGAATGTAGACGAGCTTTCCAGAAGTGTAAAGAATTGATCACATCAAAAGAGGTGTTGGCCCATTTCAACCCAGCACTACCAATTCGTTTGGCATGTGATGCATCACCCTATGGTATTGGAGCGGTGCTGTCGCACAAATTCCCAGACGGGTTGGAGAGGCCAGTAGCCTTTGCGTCTCGGTCACTAACCTCAGCCGAGCGCAACTACGCCCAGATTGACAGGGAGGCCCTCAGCCTAGTATGGGGAGTAAAAAAATTCAACCACTATCTGCATGGGCAGAAGTTCACCTTGCTGACTGGCCACCAACCACTTGTCTCCATCTTTAAACCGAAGAAGGGCGTTCCAGTGATGACTGCACAGCGGTTACAAAGATGGTCCCTGTTTCTAGGGGCGAATCAATATGAAATAGAATATAAAGGCACGAAACAGCATTGGACCGCTGATGGGCTATCGCGCCTGCCACTGCCTACTGTGGAGGAAGCACCAGCAGTGGGCCCTATCGAGATATTTTATTCGTCAATAACTGAACGATTGCCAGTAACAAACGCGAATATAGAGAAGGAGACCCACAATGATCCGACGCTGTCACGGGTATATGAATTGACGGTGAGGGGATGGCCAACACATGGCGACTCACTGTTGCCAGCATTCTCATCCAGAAGAGAACAGCTGTCAGTATGCCAGGGGACAGTGATGTGTGGATCCCGAGTGGTGATTCCACCCAAGTTAAGGGAGAGAGTGCTAAATAAGCTACATGAAGGTCATCTGGGTGGAGTGAAAATGAAAAGCCTTGCTAGGGCTTATGTGTGGTGGCCGGGAATCGATCAACAAATCGAAGACCTAACTAAGAGCTTCTTAGGATGCCAGAAGGTCCAAAATGCACCACCACATGCCCCTCCAAACCCATGGGAGTGGCCCTCCTCTCCATGGCAATGGGTGCATATTGATTTTGCTGGTCCATTCATGGACTCAATGTTCTTAATAGCAGTGGATGCTCATTCAAAGTGGCCTGAGGTGATAAAAATGTCTTCAACCACTACAGAGAAAACGATTGCAGTCCTACGGACCATATTTGCCAGAAACGGGTTGCCAGAGCAGATTTGCTCTGATAATGGACCACAGTTTGTGTCCGACGAGTTCCAAAAATTTATGAGAAGGATTGGGGTAAGGCATTATACATCCGCCCCGTATCATCCAGCCACAAATGGATTGGCTGAGAGGCTTGTACAAACCTTTAAGAAGGCGATAAAGGCCATGTGCGACGATGAAATTCCACTACAGCATAAGATGGACAATTTCTTATTAGCCTACCGAAATGCAACACATGCAGTTACCAACCAGACCCCAGCCATGATGTTCTTTAACCGAAGGTTGAGATCTCGTCTGGACTTGCTCAGACCAAATGTGCGAAGAAATGTTGAGGACAAACAATTCCAGCACATCAATGAGAAGCCGACAAGGAGCTTCAATGTAGGGCAACCAGTCTTGGCCCGTGACTATCGAACAGAGAAATGGCAACCCGGAACGATATGTACAAGGCAGGGGCCGTTAATGTACACAGTGGATGTCGGGGAGAACATTGTGAGACGCCACGTCGATCAGATCTTAGCGTCACAGGAACGCGTCAACCCCATGTCTCGAGTACCTCGGGATGAACCCGACATACCGGTAGCATCTACTTCAGACCCAGTAGCAGTGGAACCCGATGAACTACCCGATGAAAAGGGGTCAGAATCGCCTCTGCACCAAGAACAAGAACCTTCGGAAAGGCGCTATCCCGAAAGGGTCAGGAAGCCGCCCCAAAGACTGAATCTATAAATGGACTTTTGTTGTTTAATGTACATGTTGAAATGTTAATTGTTATTTGAATATTATGGGTACTACTAATCTAAAAGTGTGGTGTATGTGCCTTTAAGAGCCCCCTGTGTACTGTAATGCCAGTAATGGCCACTCGGGCTATATAAGCCTGTATATTGTCTTGTATCTGTTAGTTCACCTCCAGACTTTGTTCAGTAAACACCTGTGAAACCTACTCCTGCCTTCCGTGTCTCTATTAACACATGGATACAACAGTGGCGACGAAGTGGAAATGGACTTACCTGCAATTCGGCAGCACCTCAAGAAGGTCGATTCCTCAGACGAAAGTCAAAGAAAAGCAAAAAAAAAACAAAAAAACTGTGGTTTCATCAGCTAGCCGAGCTGGTGGCAGGTACTGCAATAATCCTTCCTGGGCGGCGGGCTGGGGCTCCATCGGCTGGCTCTGCAGCGGGGCCGAGCAGCGAAGGCGGAGGCAAACAGAGACAGAGGGGGGGGAGCACTCGGGAGACGGCCGGCGCTGCAAAGCAGGTCGGCGTTCGGACAAGCAGAGGGAGGGAAAAGTCCCAGAGAGTCCGGCGGGAATGAGTCTCCACCTGTAAATAAAAACCGCGGAAAACAGCGTTGTCAGCAGCAGCAGCGGCGGGAAAGCGCAGGAGGCACCATTTTTTTCCCAGATGCCTAAGGCTGACAATATCAATGCTTTCGATAACGATATAGAGAATTGGACCACATATGTGGAAAGAGTGGAGAAATATTGCACAGCGAATGAAATAAAAGATGATAAAAAGGCATCGGTACTTCTAAATTTAATGGGCGCAAGGACATACGGGCTGTTACGAAACTTAACCACTCCAGCCAAACCGATGGACAAGAATTTTAAGGAGATTGTTGATACCCTACACTGCCAATTCGGGACAGGACTGGCAGATTCTCTACGAGACAAATTCGTCTGCGGTCTCCTAAATGAAGGAACACAAAAAAAGCTACTTTGAGAAAGATTTGACACTGGACAAGGCTTTCAGTGTGGCTGTATCATACGAAGCAGCAGCAAGAGGAGCTGCAAAGATACAGCAAAAGCCACAGGACTTCGGCACCCATGAAATGACACGGGGTTTCGAGAGATGTTATCGCTGCGGCAGATCCACCCATGACCAGAGGGACTGCTGGTTCAAGGACAAAGCATGCAGGCAATGCGGAAAGATGGGACACATTACACGTGTATGCCGATCTGGAAACAAAAAATCCACTGACAGAAAAAAAAACAATAAAGAAAAGTACAGAAAGATACAAATGATGACGGACAGTAGCTCCGAAGACCAGAAGAGCGATAGCGACTCCGGAAACAAGAGTCTAAGCTCTCTCAAATTACATAATGTAATTGCCAAAGAAGATTACCAGACCATTTGGGTTACCCTCACGATAGCGGGGTCCCCAGTTAAAATGGAGCTAGATACGGGATCATCTCTGACCGTCATAAGTAGACGGGATTACGAGCGGCTATTTCCGCATATACCTTTGAAAGACACATCCATTATCTTGAAAACATATACGGGGCAGAAAGTATACCCCAAAGGGAAAATAAAGGTGCCTGTTGTATACAACGGCAAGGAAATACAGAAGTTGTATTTATACGTTCTGCAAGATGGTGGTGCACCGCTGTTGGGACGTGAATGGATCAGGAAGATACGTTTGGACTGGCACGCCATTCAGGCACTGACGGTGACCAGTAAGAAAAAAAATGATGATGACGACATCATACCTGAACGATTAAAAGACATCTTGGACAACGCCAAAGAAGTGTTCCAACAGGAACTAGGAACCCTGAAAGGCGTCACCGCCTCAATAAAGGTGGAAGATGCGGCAATTCCCAAGTTTTTTAAGGCAAGGCCGGTGCCATACGCAATTTGTCCAGCAGTCGAGGCAGAGCTGGAGAATTTGGAAAAGACAGGCGTGTTATCCAAGATAGATTGGAGCGAATGGGCAACACCCATCGTCCCGGTCATGAAGAAAACGTTAAATAATGAGAAATCTGAAGAACAGAGAAAAATTCGCATCTGTGGGGACTTCAAGGTGACTGTAAACCCAGTCCTTCACACGGTACAGTATCCTCTTCCGAGGATAGAAGATATTTTCGCCTCACTATCCGGAGGGAAACATTTCACAAAAATTGACTTGGCACAGGCATATCTACAGATGGAGGTTGAGGAGGCCTCTAAAAAGTATCTCACAATAAACACACACAAAGGCCTGTACCAGTACAATCGACTGGTTTTCGGAATAGCATCAGCTCCAGCTATCTGGCAAAAAGCTATGGAACAAGTCCTGCAAGGGATTCCTGGGACTCAATGCTACCTAGACAACATCCTTGTAACAGGAGAAAACGACAACGAACACCGTGCCAATTTGGAGAAGGTACTCACTAGGCTGAGAGAACGGGGCCTACGAGCAAACCGCCCCAAGTGCGAATTTTTCCAGAAACAAATATCATATTGTGGCCACATAATTAATGAAGAAGGGTTGCATAAGTCCACTGAGAAAATTGAAGCGCTCATAAAAGCACCAGCACCTGAAAATGTCTCACAATTAAGGTCGTTCCTGGGATTGATAAATTACTACCATAAATTTTTACCGAACTTGTCAACTGTTCTGCACCCTCTTAACGAACTGCTACAAACGGGAGTAATTTGGGAATGGAGCGAGGACTGTAAACGTGCTTTCCGTAAATGTAAAGGCTTGATCACGTCCAAGGAAGTTTTGGCTCATTACAACCCATCACTGCCAATCAGACTGGCGTGCGATGCATCCCCTTACGGCGTAGGAGCGGTATTATCACATAGATTCCCTGATGGCTCAGAACGGCCGATAGCTTTTGCGTCACGCTCATTGAACTCAGCTGAGCGTAACTATGCCCAGATCAACAGGGAAGCACTCAGCCTGGTATGGGGAGTGAAGAAATTCAACCATTACCTACACGGACAAAAATTTACCTTGTTGATTGACCATCAACCCCTCGTCTCCATATTCAACCCTAAAAAGGGTGTTCCCATTATGACAGCGCAAAGGCTACAGAGGTGGTCCCTTTTCCTAGGGGCACACCAATATGACATAGAATACAAAGGATCAAAACAGCATGTGAATGCTGACGGTTTATCGCGCCTACCATTGCCAACGGTAGAAGAGGCACCTACAGTAGACCCAGTGGAGATGTTCCACTCAACCATAGTGGAATGTCTACCAGTAACAAATTCTGCCATTGAAAAGGAAACGAGAAATGACCCGACTCTCTCACGAGTCTACGATTTAACGGTGAAGGGATGGCCAGCACATGGCGAACCACTGTTGCCAGCATTCTCGCAAAGAGGAGAACAGCTGTCAGTGTGCCGAGGAACCTTGATGTGTGGATCCAGAGTGGTGATTCCACCCAAACTCCAGGATAAAGTGCTAAAGGAGCTTCACGAGGGGCGTCTGGGTGGAGTGAAAATGAAGAACCTAGCCAGAGCGTTTGTGTGGTGGCCAGGTATCGATGGAGACATCGAATAAATGACCAAGAGCTGCCTAGGATGCCAGAAGGTCCAAAACGCCCCACCACAAGCCCCTCTACATCCATGGAAGTGGCTCTCATCTCCATGGCAAAGGGTACACATCGACTTTGCTGGTCCATTTATGGACTCAATATTCTTAATCGCGGTTGATGCACACTCCAAGTGGCCGGAGGTAATAAAGATATCCTCCACCACCACGGAAAAAACCATCACAGTATTAAGGACCATATTTGCCAGGAATGGGCTGCCTGAACAGATCTGTTCTGATAATGGACCGCAATTTGTGTCCGAAGAATTCAGGAAGTTCTTAAAAAACAATGGGGTTAAGCACTACACGTCCGCCCCATACCATCCCGCCACCAATGGATTGGCTGAAAGGTTTGTCCAGACCTTCAAGAAGGCCATAAAGGCCATGGGTAATGAAGACATAAAACTTCAGCATAAGGTAGATAACTTCTTGTTTGCATACAGGAATGCAACACATGTGGTTACAAACCAAACTCCCACCATGATGTTCTTCAATAGAAGCCTAAGATGCCGGCTGGATTTGATCAAGCCAAACATCAGAAGGGACGTGGAGAACCGGCAATTTCAAGGCATGAATGAAAGGCCAACTAGAACCTTCCAGATATGTCAACAAGTTTTGGCCCGGGACTACCGTACTGAGAAATGGCAGCCTGGAACTATTTGCACACGACTAGGACCGCTGATGTATACCGTGGACATTGGAGAAAGCATAATAAGGCACCATGCTGACCAGATCATAGAGTCATCCGAAAAGGGGCAACCTACACCACAACTCTATACGCCTAATGATGAAGTAGAGATACCCATAGTATCTACCTCCGATCCGGTGATACTGGAACCAGATGAACCCGACACTGGCATTCAAGCCGAATCAGCCTTGCCAAAAGAACCTACTACACCACCAGAAACTACTACATCACCGAGGCGTTATCCGGACCGAGTCAGGAAGCCTCCAGAAAGACTGACTTATAATTGATTAACTGCAGCAATGTATAGATTATTGTTCTTGTAACATGTTAATTAATGATAATATTTTAAGTAATGTACTGGTTGTCTAAAAGGGGAGGAATTGTGGTGTATGTGCCTTTAAGAGCCCCCTGTGTACTGTAATGCTGGTAATGGCCACTCGGGCTATATAAGCCTGTATATTGTCTTGTATCTGTTAGTTCACCTCCAGACTTTGTTCAGTAAACGCCTGTGAAACCTACTCCTGCCTTCCGTGTCTCTATTAACACACGGATACAACAAAAAGGGGAGGAATTGTAGTGTATGTGCCTTTAAGTCAGAACTACTTTTACAGCTCCTGTATACTGTAGTACCGGCAGTGACCACACCAGTATATAAGCTTTGCGCATGCCTCTTTACCCCCAGTCTTGAGACTACCCTCCTCCAGTAATGACCTGTTTATTGTTAATGTACCGCATCCGTGTGATTATTTAATAATAACATATCCTCTGAATCACGGATCCAACAGCCTCCACATCCAGTTAGGTCTCTCCCCCTGACCGGCTGCCCTGAACTCAAAAGATGGCTTGTCGCTTTGGCCAGATCCTACCCCCATGCCCAAAAGACACAAAACAAAAGAGGAGAGAAACGGGCAGAGAGAAGCCAAAAAGGGAAAGAAAGAGAGAAAATGAGAGCAAGACACAGAGAGCAAAGAGCAAGAGGAAATAATGAGAACAGGACAGGGCCACTAAATCACAAAGAGCAATTAAATAAATGACCAGGTAATCTGTTTTAGTGATGTTGATTGCGGGATAAATATTAGCCAGGACACTGGGGAGAACACCCTGTGCTTCTTCAAATAGTGCCATGGGATTGTGGCGGAGACCACATAGGGACAATAACACAATGCATAGCCAATGTTGTTATATGTTCCTAAACACAATTCACTATGTATAGCAATGTTGTTATATGTACGTACTAGGTTGGGTTATTGGTGCAGGGTCCCTTTAAGAGCGTCGGTAGCGTGATGACGTCATAACGTCGGTCGCGTGATGATGGCATAGCCCCTGCAACGGGGCTGAGACCTTCAGTCCTCGTGGAGAGTGAATAAATTAAGACACGTTTTGCCTTTGCTGCAACAAAAGTCTCAGAGCCTGTTGATTTCTATCGACCCCAACATTGGTGACCCCGCTGCTCTTTTGGACGATTCCAAAGACCTCATCCGAAATGGCGACAAACGCCGTTTCCATCAAATTACCCGAGTTTTGGGAACAACAGGCTGCCGCTTGGTTCGCCCAGGCCGAGGCTCAATTTGCACTCCGGGACATCACTGCGGACGTCATCTCTGCTCTCGGCAGCTCCACCGCGGCCAGAGTCGTGAGCCTGCTCGAGAACCCCCCAGAGCTCAACAAATATGAAATGCTGAAAACGCACCTCTTAGAGACTTTCGGGCTCACCGAATCCGAACGCGCACGCCGGCTTCTCTCTCTACCCGGGCTTGGCGACTCCAAGCCCTCGGAGCTGATGGACCACATGCTGGCCCTCCTGGGCACACACAGGCCATGCTTCCTCTTCAAGGAACTGTCCCTTCAACGGCTGCCAGGTCAGGTACGGTTGGCTTTAGCCAACTCTTCCAGTGCCGATTTCTGCGACCTGGCCAAGGAGGCCGACAAGTTTTTCTCCGCCGGGCAACAGTACTGCGCGGCCACGTGGAGCCCTGCCCCCACTGATACAGCACAACGGCGGCAGCCCCCAAGCATCTGCTTCTACCACGCGCAGTTTGGCCCCAAAGCCAGGAAGTGCCGGCCCGCGTGCAGTTTTCCCGCGTCGAAACAAACGAAAGACCACTCGTCGGCTGCTATGGCTGTCGGCAGTTCAGGCAGTTTGTTATTTATTACAGACACCGATTCCGGACGTCGTTTTCTTTGCGACACGGGTGCCCAGTTGAGCGTCCTGCCCGCGTCAACCATTGATATTCAAGGGGGGAACCACGGCCCCGTCCTCGAAGCCACCAATGGCAGTTCCATCCGCACCTTTGGGAAACGGAATGTGGCGCTTTGTTTTGGCGGACAGCGGTTCACCTGGGACTTCGTCACGGCAAAAGTGTCCACCCCCCTTCTCGGTGCTGACTTCTTCTGCGCCAATGGCCTTCTGGTGGACGTCAAGAACCAATGTCTAATCAAAGCTGAGACTTTCAGCTCGCTCCCGTGTTCCCTCAGCGGGTCCTGCACGACGCAGTTGTCCAGCGCACTCTCGACCTCCGACGAGTTTTCCCGCCTCCTCGCCAAGTTCCCGGACCTCACGAAGCCCACATTCTCGTCCGCCGCCACCAAACACGGGGTAGAACACCACATCTCGACCACCAGTCCGCCCGTCTACGCCCGCGCTCGGCGCCTTGACCTGGGGAAACTCGCCATCGCTAAAGCCAAGTTCGATGCAATGGAGCGCCTCGGCATCATCCGCCGGTCGAACTGTCCGTGGGCCTCGCCCCTCCACATCGCCCCAAAACCAGGCGGCGGGTGGCGCCCGTGCGGCGATTACCGGCGCCTCAATGACGCGACGACCCCCGACCGCTACCCGATTCCGCACATCCAAGACTTTTCCACCCGCCTGGCCGGGAAAGTGGTATTCTCGAAGGTGGACTTCATCCGGGGTTACCAACAGGTCCCTGTCCGGCCGCAGGACGTCCTGAAAACCGCGGTGATCACCCCGTTCGGGCTGTTCTAATTCCTCCGCATGCCATTTGGCCTCAAAAATGCCGCCCAGGCTTTTCAACGCCTAGTTGACACTGTGTTACGGGACCTGACATTCCTGTTCGTATACCTGGATGACATCCTCATCCCCAGCGCCTCCAGGACAGAGCATGTGTCCCACCTCCGGACTCTCTTCAAACGCCTCAGCCAGCACTGCCTAATCGTCAACCTGGCCAAGTGCTAGTTCGGGCTGTCCGCGATCGATTTTCTCGGGCATCGCATCATGAAGGACGGGGCGGTGCCACTGCCATTGAAAGTGGAGGCCGTGATGGACTTCCCGCGACCCCTCACCGCGAAGGCCCTGCAGGAGTTGTTGGGCATGGTAAACGTTTACCATCGCTTCGTCCCCCGAGCAGCCCAGCGTATGCAGCCTCTTTACGAGGCCCTCAAAGGCAAGCCCGACAAGCTCGCCGTCGACTGGTCCGAGGAGATGGCCAATTCTTTCACGGACACGAAAAGGGCCCTGGCTAACGCGACCATGCTGGTGCATCAGTTACCTGATGCGCCGATCGCTCTCACCACCGACGCCTCGGAGTATGCGGTCAGCGCCGTCCACGAACAGTGGGTCAATGGCACCTGGCAGCCACTCGCCTTCAGCCGGCAGCTCCGCCCCAACGAGCGGAAGTGCAGCACCTTCGATCGCGAGCTTCTCGGCCTCTACCTCACCGTCCGACACTTCCGTTTCCTGCTGGAGGCCCGCCCATTCACGGTGTTCGTTCACCACAAGCCATTGACCTTCGCCATGGCCAAAGCTTCCGAGCCATGGTCGGCCCGTCAGCAACGCCATCTGGCCTTCATCTCAGAGTTTACAACAGACATCCAGCATGTGGCTGGGAAAGACAACCCCGTCGCCGACTGTCTCTCCCGAGCTGTCGCCAGCGCCGTGCACCTCGGCATCGACTACACCCGCATGGTGGCCGACCAGGCCTCCATCCCAGACGTCCAGGCCTACAGGACAGCGGTAACGGGCCTTCAACTAGCGGACGTCGCGTTCGACGATGCCGGCACCACACTCCTGTGCGACGTCTCCGTTGGGCAGCCACGTCTCGTCGTGCCCGACGGGTGGAGATGGCAAGTTTTTGACGCCGTCCATAATCTTTCCCACCCGGGCAGGAAGTCATCACAGAAGCTGGTGGAGGCTAAGTTCATCTGGCATGGGCTCAGGAAAGATGTTCACGACTGGGCCAGCACCTGCGTGGTATGCCAACGCTCGAAAGTGCATCGCCATACTAAGGCCCCGTTGGCGCCTTTCGCGGTGCCCGAGAGGCGGTTCGACCATGTTAACGTGGACCTGGTGGGGCCCCTGCCGCCCTCCCGTGGGTTCACCCACCTCCTCACAATGGTTGACAGAACCACCCGATGGCCGGAAGCCATCCCGCTGTCTTCAACGATGTCCGCCGATGTGGCTCGGGCGTTCATCAGCACTTGGGTCTCCCGGTTCGGCGCCCCATCTGACATTTCCTCCGACCAGGGCCCCCAGTTCACGTTGGAGCTCTGAAACACTGTTGCCCGAGGCCTCGGGTTGAGGCTCCACTGCACCACAGCATACCACCCTCAGGCTAACGGACTGTGCGAACGGTTTCATCGCTCCATGAAAGCCGCGCTCCGGGCCAGCCTCCGGGACAACAGCTGGATCGGCAGACTCCCGTGGGTCATGCTGGGACTCAGGACTGCTCCCAAGGAGGACCTCCAGTCCTCGTCCGCCGAACTCGTCTACGGACAGCCGCTGCGGGTTCCTGCGGATTTCGCCCCAATGCAACGGAACCTTGGTCCACAGCCCATCAGCGGTCCGACCTTCTGGACAATGCCATGGTTTTCGCGCCGGTGCCCACGTCGCAGCACGGCCTCCCGCGGTCCAACGTTCTGCTCGACCTTCGTGCAATGGGACTTGAACCCACAACCTTCTGACTCTTCTTCTTCTCAAAGGTGCGAGCACTGAGTCAAGAGAAAGAAGTTTGAGATAGTTCCAACAGACCCCTGGTGTCGCACTGACACATATGCAAATTTCTATATCACACTAAAAAAAAGGTACAAGAAAAGAAAGCCAATCATATCCAATATGTAGAGAAACTACCCCAGCAACTGAAAATACCTCCCAATTAACTACAGGAAGCACACTTAAAATAAAGATAAATGAAGAAAGGAGAGTCAGCCTGACCTCGAATTGACCTGATTATCTGCATCCCCGATAGCAATCGCTCCACCATTGGCAGCCGTGCCCTAAGCTCTGGAATTCCCTCCCTAAACCTCTCCGCCTCTCTCCCTCTCTCTCCTCCTTTAAGATGCTCCTTAAAACCCACCTCTTTGACCAAGCTTTGGGTCGCCTGTCCTAATAGCTCCTTATGTGGCTCGGTGTCAAATTTCATTTGATTTACGCTCCTCCGAAGTGCCTTGGGATGTTTTACTACATTAAAGGCGCTATGTGAATGCAAATTGTTGTTGTTGTTGTTGCTTAATAGGTGGCTATTGGGAACTTTGATGTACATGGGAGATATCCCTGGTATCCTGGCCAACATTTATCCCTCAACCAGCATAACAAGAAAAACAGATTATCTGGTCATTAGCACATTGCTGTTTGTGGGACCTTGCTGTGCGCAAATTGGCTGCCGCGTTTCCCACATTACAACAGTGACTCCACTTCAAATAGTACTTCATTGGCTGTAAAGCACTTTGAGACGTCTGGTGGTTGTGAAAGGCGCTATATAAATGCAAGTCTTTCTTTCCTTATGTGCACACATCTACTGTATATACATGATTACTTTCATCTTCATCTGAAAAGCTTTATTTCAACAGTTAAAATTTAGTTTCTTTCAAGTAGCATTATAACAGGACTTAGCTGAGAAATAAAAGACATTTTTTTGCAGAAAATATGCATCAAATTGTATGTACAGAAAAAAGAACAGATGTGGTTTGAATGGGTGTAATTTTCAATTTCCAGCCCGTGCAGGTCAGTGCAGAGCAATACTACCTCATTAAGAATTGTTATGGAGTGAACAAGCCATGTCAATATAATGAAGCTTTCCCCAGTCCAATTTTCAAGCAAATTAATTCTGGCATTTCAAAATGCAACTCATCAAACATATTCGCACAATACATTATAGCCATCATAATAGCATAACTCTTAAAATTAATATTTCATACAAGTAGTGTGTCTGTTTTGTTGATTAAGAACACTGAGACAAATCTGCAACTTAAACTTAATTACCGTGTGTCAAAGTTTAAAAACAGTCATCATTTGCAACACTCTGCCGAGAACTGACTCACATTATTTGATTTTCTCCACACTGATGATTAAATCCGAAAAACTTTCCTTTGATTCTTGTGGGTTTCTAAACATGCATCTCAGCAATCATCTTGAAACAAAAGGAAGGCTCTAATTGTTCTTGTGAAATTGATTATGGATAGAAAATGACCATGTATTCATTTTATGCAGTTTGTTTTGCTTTTATCTTCAAAAAAACATTATCTTTTGTGATATGAAGTTCTTGTTCATTGCGAAGCTGTCTTTAAGCTTTTGTTGTCTTCCTTCTTTAACCTTGTCTAACGTGGTGGCTGTCCAATATGGCTTCCTTGGATACAGGATAAGTGCCAACACAGTGAAAGCTCCTATACAATTAAAGAATATGGAATAAAGTGGAACTCTCCAACCCATTAAAGCCCATTTCACATGTCATGTACAGCTGCCGTACTGATTTAATCCAAACCATCTCAGTGTCCTGAGGGAGTACACCATCTGCGGGTGAACCTCCAAGATGTTGTAGCTCGGCAGATATCTGAAGGAAGCTGCAGGGCATCAGTCAACCCCAACAACCCACACTATTCAACTCTGACCAGTAGCATTTCATAGGTAACTCACCCCCGGTCCCTGAACCACATGAACCGTTGTGATGATTATAATTAATCAGCTGTGTCTATCCTTTTAACCATCAATCCATTCTAAAAGGAAGAAATCTGCATAAGATGATGAGAGCAGGGATTGAGAAAGGACAATCATACTAGCTTGCCCATTCCCAGCACGGGCTGTCTACAATCTACTCCATCAGGATTCTCCTCCACCCAATCAGTCTCTTAAAAAAATCCTTTGGGTTTTCCTACTCCAACCCAAAGTTACATAAAACTCCAGAATGTTTATCCAACCTCGCATCGTACCTTACTAATTTGTTGCCTGGTTTCTTTCCTTAATGTGCCAGGGTAGATGTTTCTGTGTCTCCCTTGCCCCTACACTGGACAGGGTGAACTCATCCAAAGTCTGCTACTCTATTCCTGCCGAGACCCAGGAGTTTGCAGCCATGGCTCAGTGGGTAGCACTCTCACCTCTGGTTGTGGCTTTGAATCCCACTCTAGAGAATTGAGCACAGAATCCAGACTGACACTCCAGTGCAGTGCTGAGAGAATGTTGTACTGTTAGAGGTGCCATCTTTCAGATGAGATGTTAAACCGAGGCCCTGTCTGCCCTGTTAGGTGTACGTAAGAGATCCCATGGCACTATTTCAAAGCAGAGAGGAGAGTTCTCCCCGGTCTCCTGGCCAAAATTTATCCCTCAACCAACGTCAATAAAAACAGATTTATCTGGTCATCATCACAGTGCTGTTTGTGGAACCTTGCTGTGTGTAGATTGGCTGCTGCGTTTCCCACATTACAACAATGACTACACTTCAAAAAGTACTTTATTGGCTGTAAACCGCTTTGGGACATCCTGAGGTTGTGAAAACTGCTACAGAAATGCAAGTTTCTAAATGGTGAATGTAGTGTATGTACCTTTAAGAGAGAACTACTTTTACAGCTCCTGTATACTGTAGTACCGGCAGTGACCACACCTGTATATAAGGACTGAGCAGGCATCTGTACTGTTAGTTTTTAGACTGCCCTCATCCAGTAAACACCTGTTGATTGTTGATCCGCAGTCTCCGTCTATTTATTGAAGAACACCATACCTTAAGGTTCACGGATTTAATAGTGGCGACGAGGTCGATTCGAACCTACCTGCAACTCTGCATTCCTCCCAAGGATTCGCTCCTGGAGGACAGTGGAAGAAAGTCGAGGCCAGAAGCACGGGCGTCGACCACGAGCAACCGCCCAGTCATCCGGCAGTGAGCGAGCATCGCAGGGGAGGCTGTTGAGAGCTGGGCTTGGGATCCAGCAACAGGCTGGCAACAGGTACAGCGCAGACCCTTCCAAGACAGCGGCGGCTGGAGCCGACCAATGGCACAGAAAAGGCCAAGCAGCGTTGACAGGGTAAGAGAGAGGGTAAAGCGCACAGGGCGCAGCCGGGGGTTGAAGACCGAGCGGCGTCGACGGAAAACAAAAAGAGAGAGAGGGTAAAGCACAGCCGGGGTTCAGGACTGAGCGGCGGCAACGAGAGAGGCGCACAGGAAAGTGCGCAGAGCGCAGCCAGGGCTCAAGGGCTGAGCAGCATCCGCTGGGGAAGAAAGGAAGCGCGGGAGACGCCATTTGAGCCGCAGAGAAGAAGGGAGAGCGCGGGAGACGCCATTTTTGAAGCCGCAGCGGAGAAGGGTGAGCGCGGGAAGAAAGGGAAACGCGGGAGACGCCATTTTGAGCCAGCAGAGAAGGAGGGAGAGCGCGGGAGATGCCATTTTAGCCAGTCTAGCCACCCCCAGGGATGCCGAAGAGTGGCAGTGTCACAGCGTTCGACAATGAAGTCGAAGATTGGGCGACATATGTGCAACGCATTGAGGTGTACTGCAAGGCGAATGAAGTGCCAGATGCCAGGAAAGCACTGGTTTTGTTGCATTCCATGGGTGCAAAAACATATGGCTTACTGCGAAACCTAATAACCCCAGAGAAGCCAGTGGATAAGAATTTGGAAAGCATAGTGGAAATCCTACAGAACCACTTAAACCCCAAACCGCTGCTGATAGCAGAAAGATTTAAGTTTCACAAAAGGAACCAGCATAAAGACGAAAGTAATGCTGAGTATTTAACGGAACTGTGCAAGCTATTGAAACACTGCCAGTTTGGAATGGGACTAGCAGATACGTTAAGGGACAAGTTTGTGTGTGGGCTTCAAAGTGAAGGAACCCAGAAACGGCTTCTATCAGAAAAGGATCTTACGCTGGACAAGGCTTTCAGCATGGCAGTATCACACGAAGCAGCCGCACGGGGCGCTGCAGAGATACAACGGAGACCGCAAGAATATGGCACCAATGAAATGTCATATGGAGCAGGGAAGTGTTATCACTGCGGCAGAACAACACACGACCAGAAGGATTGTTGGTTCAAGGACCAAGTGTGCAGACAGTGTGGAAAAGCAGGACACATAGCAAGAGTCTGCAGGTTGGGGAAGAAAACCAGCAGCAAGAAATCTCCACAGGAGAAGTACAAAAAGGTACATAAGGTGACGGAGAATAGTTCAGACGAACAGAAAAGTGATAGACCCCGGAAGCAAGGAGCTGGGTTGTCTGAAACTACATAATGTAATCAAAATGGAGGATCACCAGACTATCTGGGTCATGCTCAAGATAGACAGAGTCCAAGTGAAAATGGAATTGGACACAGGATCACCCTAACAGTCATAAACCGAAGGGACTACAAGCGGCTATTCTCACATATACCCTTGAGAGCTACAGAGATTGTCTTGAAGACGTACACGGGGCAAAAAGTCTACCCCAAAGGAAAAATAAGGGTGAACGTGATATACAACGGCCAGGAAATACCAAAAATGGACCTATATGTATTGCCAGATGGAGGACCACCACTACTAGGACGAGAATGGTTCCGGAAGATACAATTAGATTGGCATTCCATACAGGCACTGACGGTAGAGGCCAAAAAGGATGATGATGTCACACCTGGACGACTGTCAAAAATGCTAACTGACGCACAAGAAGTGTTCCAGGAGGGACTCGGAACACTAAAAGGCATAACAGCGACGATTAAAATAGAGGAAAATGCAAGCCCAAAGTTTTTTAAGGCCAGACCGGTGCCTTATGCGATCCGCCCAGCCATCGAAGCAGAGCTGGAAGGTTTGGAACGTTCAGGAGTACTGTCCAAAGTGGACTGGAGTGAGTGGGCTACACCCATCATTCCTGTAATGAAGAGGTCGTTGAGTAATACGCCTGGGGAACCAAAGAAGGTTCGCATCTGTGGGGACTTTAAGGTGACAGTGAACCCAGTCCTTCACACGGTACAATATCCGCTTCTGCGGATTGAAGATATTTTTGCCTCGCTATCTGGAGGAAAACGCTTCACTAAGATTGATCTGGTTCAGGCGTACCTGCAAATGGAAGTAGAAGAAGCCTCGAAACAATACCTCACGATCAACACTCACAAAGGTCTCTACCAATACAACCGGCTGGTGATCGGGGTAGCATCGGCTCCGGCTATTTGGCAAAGGGCAATGGATCAAGTCCTGCAAGGGATTCCAGGGACCCAGTGTTATTTGGACGACATCCTGGTCACGGGCGAAAATGAGAGTAATCACCTCGCCAACCTGGAGCAGGTGCTCACTAGATTGAAGGGATATGGGCTATGAGCTAATCGCGAGTTTTTCCAGAAGCAGATCTCGTATTGTGGCCACGTTATTGATGAAGAGGGGTTACATAAGTCCCCTGAAAAGATTGAGGCAGTAGTCAAGGCTCCAGCACCGGAAAATATGTCACAACTGAGGTCGTTCCTCGGGCTGGTGAACTACTACCATAAGTTCTTACCAAATTTGTCTACAGTATTACACCCACTGAACACCCTACTGCAGATGGGGGTACCATGGAAGTGGAATGACGAATGTAAACGAGCTTTCCAGAAGTGCAAAGAATTGATCACATCAAAAGAGGTGTTGGCCCATTTCAACCCAGCACTACCAATTCGGTTGGCGTGTGATGCATCACCCTATGGTATTGGAGCGGTGCTGTCGCACAAATTCCCAGACGGGTTGGAGAGGCCAGTGGCCTTTGCGTCTCGGTCACTAACCTCAGCCGAGCGCAACTACGCCCAGATTGACAGGGAGGCCCTCAACTTAGTATGGGGAGTAAAAAAGTTCAACCACTATCTGCATGGGCAGAAGTTAACCTTGCTGACTGACCACCAACCACTTGTCTCCATCTTTAATCCAAAGAAGGGCGTTCCGGAGATGACTGCGCAACGGCTCCAAAGATGGTCCCTTTTTCTAGGGGCGAACCAATGTGAAATAGAGTATAAGGGCACGAAACAGCATGGAAACGCTGATGGGCTATCATGCCTGCCACTGCCTACTGCGGAGGAAGCACCAGCAGTGGACCCTGTCGAAATATTTTATTCGTCGATAATTGAACGCTTGCCAGTAACTAACGCGGATATAGAGAAGGAAACCCGAAATGATCCGACACTGTCTCGGGTATATGATTTGACGATGAAGGGATAGCCAACACATGGCGACTCACTGTTGCCAGCATTCGCATCCAGAAGAGAACAGCTGTCAGTATGCCAGGGGACAGTGATGTGTGGATCCCGAGTGGTAATTCCACCCAAGTTAAGGGAGAGAGTGCTCAATGAGCTTCACGAAGGCCATCTGGGAGGGGTGAAAATGAAAAGCCTTGCTAGGGCTTGTGTGGTGGCCGGGAATTGATCAACAAATCGAGGACCTAACAAAGAGCTGCTCAGGATGCCAGAAGGTCCAAAATGCACCATCACATGCCCCTCTACACCCATGGGAGTGGCCCTCCTCTCCATGGCAATGGGTGCATATTGATTTTGCTGGTCCATTCATGGACTCAATGTTCTTAATAGCAGGGGATGCGCACTCGAAATGGCCTGAGGTGATCAAAATGTCCTCCACCACTACGGAGAAAATGATTGCAGTCCTACGGACCATATTTGCCAGGAACGGCTTGCCAGAGCAGATTTGCTCTGATAACGGACCACAGTTTGTGTCCGAAGAGTTTCTGAAATTTATGAGAAGGAATGGGGTAAGGCATTACACATCCACCCCGTATCATCCAGCCACAAATGGATTGGCTGAGAGGTTCGTACAAACCTTTAAAAAGGCAGTAAGGGCCATGTGCAATGACGACATTCCACTGCAGCATAAGGTGGACAATTTCCTGTTAGCCTACAGAAATGCGACACATGCAGTTACCAACCAGACCCCGGCCATGATGTTCTTTAACCGAAGGTTGAGATCTCGTCTGGATTTGCTCAGACCAAATGTGCGAAGAAAAGTTGAGAATAAGCAATTCCAGCACATCAATGAGAAGCCAACAAGGAGCTTCAATGTAGGGCAACCAGTCTTGGCCTGTAGCTACCGAACAGAGAAATGGCAACCCGGAATGATATGCACACGGCAGGGGCCACTAATGTACACAGTGGATGTCGGGAGAACATTGTGAGACGCCATGTCGACCAGATCCTAGCGTCACAGGAACGAGTCAACCCCATGTCTCGCGTACCTGGTGATGAACCCGACATACCGGTAGCATCTACCCCAGAAACAGTAGCATCGGAAACTGATGAACTAACCGACGACAGGGGGCCCGAATCGCCTCCGCACCAATAACAAGACACTCAGGAAAGGCGCTATCCAGAAAGGATCAGGAAGCCGCCCCAAAGACTGAATCTATAAATGGACTATTTCAGTTAATGTGCATGTTAAAAGTGTTAAATGTTATTTGAATGTTATGGTACTGTTAATCTAAAAGGGGAGGAATTGTAGTGTATGTACCTTTAAGAGAGAACTACTTTTACAGCTCCTGTATACTGTAGTACCAGCAGTGACCACACCTGTATATAAGCCCGGAGCAGGCATCTGTACTGTTAGTTTTTAGACTACCCTCATCCAGTAAACACCTGTTGATTGTTGATCTGCAGTCACCATCTATTTATTGAAGAACACCATACCTTAAGATTCATGGATTTAATAGTGAAAAGCTAAAAACAGTGGATGTCCAAAGAGGCTTGGGGGGCCCAGATACATAGATCATTAAAATGACACAAACAGGTACAGAAAATAATCAAAAAGACTAATAGAATGCTGTACTTTATATCTAGAGGAGTAGAATTCAAGGGGGTAGAAGTTATGCTGCAACTATACAAAACCCTGGTTAGACCACACCTGGAGTATTATGAGCGGTTCTGGGCACCACACCTTAGGAAGGATATATTGGCCTTGGATGGAGTGCAGTGTAGGTTTACCAGATTGATACCCGGACTTCAAGGGTTAAGTTACGAGGAGAGATTATACAAATTAGGGTTGTAGTCCCTAGAATTTAGAAGATTAAGAGGTGATCTGATCAAAGTTTTCAAGATATTAAGGGGAACAGATTGGGTAGATAGAGAGAAACTATTTCTGCTGGTTGGGGATTCTAGGACTAGGGGGCATAGTCTAAAAATTAAGGCCAGACCTTTCAGGAGTGAAATTAGGTAACACTCTACACACAAAGGATGGTAGAAGTTTGGAACTCTCTTCCGCAAACGGCAATTGGTGCTACATCAATTGTTAATTTTAAATCTGAGATTGATAGCTTTTTGTTAAGGGATATGGGCCAAAGGTGGGTATATGGAGTTAGGTCACAGAGCAGCAATGCTCTCATTGCGGCTGAATGGCCTACTCCTGTTCCTATGTTCCTAAGTTCTTTCTTTCTCTACTCCACCCCAAGAACTTGCCTGAGCTCTGACTGTCACTGCCCCAGTGCAGTATTGTTTCCATTTCCCACACTGGCCTTTCTGAGTGTCATTGCCGAATGTGGACAGCTTTTGTACTTAGGCCCAGGCTCCTTAGGAACTGGATATAGGCTTGTCCAAACTTACTTCATGTAGGACCCTCCCAGCCAGCAGGCAGAGGAGGCTTTCATCCCATCAGTGTGGGCTGGATTTGGATCACTTGTTACAAACAATGCACGAGAATAGCTGAAATCTTACAAATTGGATGTAAAATGTATTATCACCATGAGCGGCCTAACAAGCACAGGGATATATTGCCAGCCAATGTCCCCTGAGGAACACACTCTGGGCTTCTGAGGTTAGTAGCTGGAAGAGAGTGAAAGGTAAGTGATTTTTATTTTTGCTGTTCGTATAATCCTCACACAATAACAGGAATAAGAAGGTTTCTATTTCATTACTCATATTTGGATGATCCAAATTTCGACCATCAGAATCCAGGAAAAGGTCCCAACTCTCATCACCCAGCCACAGGGTGCTCCCCAAACACATTGCCAGCCACCATGCCACCTTGCCAACCAGGAGGCAGCCTCCTAATCATAGTGCAGATTTTGCACCGGTACTTTGCCAAAACATCTTTCACTATGGCAAGTCGCCAACCATCAGGCATCACCCCAATCACTGTGTTGTCTTCCGGGCACATCTCTCACTGTGAGCAAGTGGCTTACTGCCCGATGCTGGTATTTCCAGCAGTCTCTTGCTTGTGCTGTTAAAAATAAGAAGGTTCTCACAGAAAGCCCGTTGTCCTTTGAGAACTCCAACCCATGCAGAGCTTCCCTTGCGCCCATTCAAAGCGGGCTTTGAAGAGTAAAGACTCAACACTGGCACAAAACCCAGGAAATTGTAACTGGTCTTCACTTCAATGCACAAATTCTGTGGCATTACTGAGGCTAAAAGAGTTGATTTAGTGCTTTGCACAACAGGAGTGCGTATCTGGAATTTGGGCAGGTAGATAAGCCCAATTGGTGGCCAGTTTGCTTCTTTAATCTGATCTCCGTGTCCAATTTCCCGACCTGCAGCCTCATCTCAATACTCTGCAGAGGAAATGCTAAATCGGAAAACCTAGTCACCTGGTTCTTATCGTCGGGATTCCTTTTTGCACATACCTCTGAGCCTCTTGGTGCAGAGACATTCATTTGACAATGAATTAAGCCTTCATTGAATTTTAATCATCAGGAAAGCAAAACACCATGGTTCAGGTTATAAACCCACCTCTTCCCCTCTCCCATCCCGATCCCCTATTGGAAGCAAGCTGCAGGGCTGGGCAGCACGTTGATGACTGTTCTTTTCAACCCAGCTGCATTACCAACTATCTGTAAATCTATAATGAGAAAGCACACTGAGGCACTCATGTTGGCTATATATTTTTTTACAGCAATCAAGTTTAGAAGATTCCAGATATTCTTATGCATTTTATGTGGTAAGAACTCATCCTCCGCTACTCCATTTTCTGAATCTTTGGCCAGGAATCCCAAATGGGACTGCAGTTGCCGTTGATTTGATTCTAAAGGATGGCTTTGTTGCGGTTAATTGCAGGAACCCTTATAATACCAAGGACTAGGTCCTAAGCCTGGCTTACTTGGTAAATGGAAGAATTGTTACGAGGGCTTTGAGAAGTCAGGCTTGCAAAGGAGGGATGCAGATGGGAAAAACAATGGGCTCCCTGACTTCCTTCTATTATTCCTTTGTTGCAATATTTTATTCAATTGCCCAGGTATTCAGGACGGAGAAGAACACATTGATTCAAGTGTATTGAAGGTCAACCGTCTCTCAGTTGTGTGCTTCTGGTAACCATGAACCTGAAGCTTGCTAGTGCTTGGTCTGTCCTCAGATTGTTTGATTTCTTTCAGATGTTAATCTACCTACAATTCTCGTGATGTACAAAAAAAATCATTCTTGCTTTTCTATTCAAGAAATTTGTAAAGAAGGAAAAGAGAAAAAATAAAGTGAGTTTGAGATAATCGGAAAGATGGTGGATAGAACACAGAAAAATGCTGGTTAGCTAGTAGGAGGAAATTTTCTGATCCTTATTTGTGGAAGCTCAGTATATACTATTTACTGTTCATAATGTGGCAACTCACTGACAGCGTCTTCATATATCTGACATCAAGGATCGCAAGCTTCATCAACTCTTGAACACCAACGCCCCTCCAGAACCTTCTTTCCCTTCACTTTCCTCTGACCCCCCTTCTCCCAATCTCACCCCCTGCCGCGTTTTCACTATCCCGTCTGACCTTCCCCTCTCTGACCCTGAATGATCAGTCCTCAACAAAGGCCTGAGCTTCAACCCCTTATGCCCCAATCTCAATGAATTTTGAGTTCGGCACGATGCTGAGCTCTTTTTCCGCCGCCTTCACCTCCGTGCCAACTTCTTTGGCCAGGAGTATTCCCTCCACACGGCTGACCCTTTCTCCCACTTTCAGAATTCTCGTTCTACCTGGACCCCTCCCTCTGGCCTCTTACCCTCTCTAGATCTTTTCATTGCAAACTGCCGCCGTGACATCGGCTGTCTCCATTTCTCTGCTCCCCTCACTCCAACCTACCTCCCTCTGAACTTGCAGCACTCCATTCTCAGATCCAACCCTGACATTGTCATTAAACCTGCTGACAAGGGTGGTGCTGTTGTTTGGTGAACCGACCTCTACCTAGTGAAAGCTCAACGCCAACTCTCCGACACCTCCTCCTACCTCCACCTGGACCATGACCCCACTACCGAACATCAAGCCACCATTTCCAAGACTGTCACTGACCTCATCTCCTCTGGAGATCTTCCCCCCATGGCCGCCAACCTCATAGTTCCCCAACCCCGCACAGTCCGCTTCTACCTCCTTCCCAAGATCCACAAACAGGACTGCCCTGGTAGACCCATCATTTCAGCCTGTTCTTGCCCCACGGAACTCATCTCTTCCTATCGCGACTTTATTTTTTCTCCCCTTGTCCAGTCTTTTCCCACCTACATCCGCGATTCTTCCGACGCCCTCCGCCACTTTAATAGTTTACAGTTTCCCGGCCCCAACCGCCTCGTTTTCACTATGGATGTACAATCCCTCTACACCTCCATCCCCCACTAGGATGGCCTGAGGGCGCTCCGCTTCTTCCTTGAACAGAGGCCCAACCAGTCCCCATCCACCACCACCCTCCTCCGCCTGGCTGAACTTGTTCTCACATTGAACAACTTCTCCTTTGACTCCACTCATTTCCTCCAAATCAAAGGTGTTGCTATGGGTACCCGCATGGGTCCTAGCTATGCCTGCCTTTTCTTGGGATTTGTGGAACACTCTTTGTTTCAGTCCTACTCGGGTCCCCTCCCTCACCTCTTTTTCCAGTACATTGATGACTATCAGTGCCGTCTCCTGCTCTCGCCCTGAACTAGAAAATTTCATTCACTTTGCTTCCAATTTCCACCCTTCCCTCACCTTCACATGGTCCATCTCTGACTCTTCCCTTCCCTTCCTCAACTTCTCCATCTCCAGGGATAGGTTATTGACAAACATTCAGTACAAGCCCACTGACTCCCACAGCTACCTGGACTCCACTTCCTCCCACCCCGCCTCCTGTAAGGACTCTATTCCATTCTCCCAGTTTCTCCATCTCCGCCGCATCTACTCTGACGATGCCACCTTCCATACCAGTGCTTCCGACATGTCTTCCTTTTTCCTCAACCGAGGATTCCCCTCTACTATGGTTGACACAGCCCTTGACGGTGTCCGTTCTATCTCCCGCACTTCTGCCCTCACCCCTGCCCCTCCCACCCGGAACCACGATAGAGTTCCCCTTGTCCTCACCTTTCACCCCACCAGCCTCCACATTCAACGGATCATCCTCCACCATTTCCGCCACCTCCAGCGTGATTCCCACCACCAAATGCATCTTCCCTTCACTTCCCCTTTCAGCATTCCGTAGGGACCGCTCCCTCCGCGACACCCTAGTCCACTCTTCTACCACCCCCAGCACCACTTCCCCTTCACCCGGCAGCTTCCCGTGCAAGCGCAGGAGATGCAACACATGCCCTTATACCTCCCCCCTTCCCACTGTCCTGGGCCCCTGAAATAAAGAATAGATTTGCCTTCCAAAGCTAGGCTTTATTAACTTTAAAATCTGCAGCACATCTTCCCACATCCAGTCCCAACCAAAGCTGGAAGAGAACTGAATTTAAGGTGGCCACAACACATCATGTGATCATCAACTACCAATGAGATTACAACATATATCCCAAGGCAGTTAACAAACAACCAATCACAATACTTTTACTAAACAAGGAATAATCACCACATTCCCCCTCCTTTTAAAATATACTCCAACCTAAATAACCTTTACAATTTATAATTAATTATTTACAACTAAAACTATGCACAACAAGAATTAAACTGTTCACATGACAATACTAAGTGAACAACAACAAATAGTAACATTGCACATAAGTATTAAGTATCTCAACTAAAACAATATACTATAATATTTCAACAATTTTAAAACATTACTATCAATTTAAAAGTCCATTTTCAATCGGTCGACCGGATATCTTGTTCGTGTCGACCTTCTTAACCTTGGTGAAATTCCTTGCCCTCCCACACCAGAAGGCACAGAAGTATCTTCAGCAGGAAGGCTATCCATATCCCGATTTTCAACGGTTTCCGGATTAGAAATCCCATCAGAAGGTAAACTGGGACGGTCATAAACATCTATCAAGGGCTGACTAATAGAAGTATAATTATCTGCAATCGGATTGGAAATATTCGTAGTATCTGTAACAGCATCCACATTATCTGAATCATGACTATTGTTAATATCCTCAGAAGAGGGCTGGCCCCCACAAGGAGCCAAGTCTTTAATTGAAACAGTACTTTCTTTCCCATCTTGGAATCGAATATGAGCATATTGGGAATTTGCCTCCAACAGCTCCACCTCCTCCACCAAAGGATCATATTTTGACAATCTAACATGGCATCGAAGCAGCACAGGTCCCTGCATAGTAAGCCATGAAGGTACCGAATATCCCGTAGTAGATCTCCGCGGATAGTTAAAGAGCCTTTCATGGGGGGTCACATTTGTAGCCGTTGAAAGCAATGATCTAATGGAATGCAGGGCATCAGGCAGTACCATTTCCCACTGTGTATTCTTAAGGTTCCGGGATGTCAGAGCCAACATGACTGCCTTCCAGATCACCCCATTGTATCGTTCGCACTGTCCATTACCCTGGGGATTATACGGGGTAGTTCTACTAGTAGAAATCCCCCGACTCTGAAGGTATTCCTTCAACTGGGAAGACATAAAAGAACTTCCCTGATCCGAATGGATATACGCAGGCATCCCAAAGATGACAAAAAGTTGAGTCAGACATTTAATAACTGTAGCAGCTGATACATCTGCACAAGGAAAAGCAAAAGGGAACCTTGAAAACTCATCCACAACAGTAAATATATATCGGTTTGATTAGTTGAAGGAAGAGGCCCCTTAAAATCGACGCTCAAACATTCAAAAGGAGAAGTAGCCTTTATAAGATGAGCTCGTTGAGGCTTAAAGAAATTCGGTTTACACCGAGCACAGATAGAACATGATGAAGTCATCCGCTTGACGTCTTCAACTGAAAAAGGCAAGTTCTTACTGCGTACAAAGTGTATCATCCTCGTAACCCCAGGATGACATAAGGCATTGTGAAGATTAATAAGCGTATCTCCGTGAATCACAGAACAATAAGCCCTCGACAGTGCATCAGCAGCAACATTATCCTTCCCCGGACGATAAACTATGTCAAAATGGTAACATGCCAACTCAATCCTCCATCTCATTATTTTATCATTTTTGATCTTTCCAAAATGTTTAACATCAAACATAAAGGACACAGATTTTTGATCAGTTACCAATGTGAAATGTCGCCCCGATAAATAATGTCTCCATTTATGCAATGCTTCTACTATTGCGTATGCCTCTTTCTCTATTGAAGAATGTCTTTTTTCACTATTGTTCAAAGTGCGTGAGAAAAAGGCCACAGGTCTTCCATTTTGGTTCAGAGTAGCCCCAATTGCAAAATCCGAAGCATCCGCCTCGATCACAAAGGGAACCTGCTCATCAATAGAATGCACAACTGCTCCTAAAATATCCTTTTTAAAATTCTCAAAACATGTCCTGGCCTCCCATGATAGAGGATATGTCGTAACCCGAATAAGAGGCCGGATCTTCCGTGAAAAATTTGCAATCCAATTAGAATAATAAGAAAACAGTCCAACAACTCGTTGCAAAGCCTTAGAATTAGTAGGACAAGGTAAATCAATCAATGGTCGCAGACGTTCTGGATCTGGTTTAATCTTGTTTCCTGAGATAATATACCCCTATAGATTTACCTCAGTAGTCGAAAATATACATTTCTCTTTGTTAAAAGTTAAACCAACTTTTTCCGCAGCTTGAAGGAATCTTTTTAAATTAGAATCATGCTCCGCCCTTGATTTGCCACACACTGTGATGTCATCTAAGTATGAAAAGGTGTCAGAGAGGGAGTTATCACTTATAAAAGCATCCATTGCCCGTTGAAAACAAGCAACACCATTAGTAACACCAAATGGTATTTGGCAAAACTGATACAGCTTTCCACCAGCCTCAAAGGCCGTATATGGTTGATCCTTCTTAACAATAGGAATCTGATGATAAGCACTCTTTAAATCAATAGTGCTAAAAACCTTATACTGAGATACTTTGTTGATAAGCTCATCAATCTTAGGCAAAGGGTACGCATCTAATTGAGTATATCTATTAATAGTTTGGGAATAGTCTATCACCATTCGTTTCTTGTGTCTCTCGTTAGTCGTGACAACTACCTGTGCTCGCCAAGGCGAACAACTAGGTTCAATGATTCCTTCCAATAAGAGACGTTGAACTTCAGAATTAATAAATTCTCTATCCTGACTACTATATCTTCTTGACTTGGTAGCAATTGGCTTACAATCCGACATCAAATTGGAAAAAAGTGATAATGGAGAAATAGATAAAGAGGTTAATCCACAAATAGATAAAGGTGGCTTAGTCCCTCCAAATGAAAGACTAAGAGACTCGTGTAACTGAAGTACATCATGTCCAATCAAAATATCCGCACAGAGATTAGGCAAAACAGATAGGCATATATCAGTATACGTATTACCTAGAAGAATCATTTTCACAAAGCAACAACCAGCTATTTGTGAAGTAAGGGTCATCTGAGCCATACACACCTGATACGTAACAGGCGAAATTTTCAAATGCTTCTCCTTCGCAAACTGAAGACTTATAAAACTCTCAGTACTGCCCGTATCTATAAGGGCCTTCACTTCCAACCCATTAACTTGAGCCGTAACTATAGCTTTGTTTAGGCCATGAGCAAATGCAGCAGAAATTGATGCAATAAACACCCTATCTAAAGGCTGAATAGTCACAGAGGAGGTAGTGGAGGAGGGCCCTCCCACACCAGGAGAGGAGGAGGTAATTAAACCTGATGATTTGCACACGCGTGCATAATGACCTCTCTTGCCGCATTTACTACACACAGCCTCCCGAGCAGGACACTTCAGACGAGGGTGCCGGATATTCCCACAAAAATAACACTTCTGAATCCTAGAGGCAACAGCCGCCGAAGTAGGAACTGTTTCAGAATCTAGTAAACCACTCCCATTAAGTCCACATAATTCCTTTTCATCCGAAACTGCCAAAACCATAGTCGCAGGCCGATTAAAAAGCGCATAAGAATCCAAACTTCTCTGAGCCACATCCAATGTAGAAGCTTGCTCAAAAGCACTTTTAAGATCCAAAGTCTTATTTTCTAACAACCGCTGACGAATTGATCTAGACAGCAATCCATTAATAAAAGCATCCCGTACCGATTCTTCCTTATATTCTTCAGCCGTCACGGCCTTATAATTACAGTTAACACTAAGGCACCGAAGTGCTTGTAAATAAGTATCCAAAGATTCTCCCACCTGCTGCCTATGGGCAGATAGAAGGTGACATGCAAATACCTCATTCTTTGGTTTAACAAAAATCTTTTCCAATGTAGAAATAGCCACTTCATAAGTTTTACAGTCCAAAATATATTTATATACATCCGGAGCAATGTAGTTGATCAGCATATTCAGCTTATTTAGAGACTCTTGATCCAACACACCCAAAAAGTTTTTAAATGTACAATACCAATGTTTCCATTTATCATCCACTCCAGCAGAATTGGGGTCAGCCTTGAATCGTTCTGGTTGAAGATATCGCTCCATTCTAACATAAAGTTAATAAATTGAAATAAAGAATAGATTTGCCTTCCAAAGCTAGGCTTTATTAACTTTAAAATCTGCAGCACATCTTCCCATATCCAGTCCCAACCAAAGCTGGAAGAGAACTGAATTTAAGGTGGCCACAACACATCATGTGATCATCAACTACCAATGAGATTACAACATATATCCCAAGGCAGTTAACAAACAACCAATCACAATACTTTTACTAAACAAGGAATAATCACCACAGCCCCAAACACCCCTTCCAGGTGAAACAGCGATTTACTTGTACTTCTTGCAATCTAGTATACTGTATTCACTGCTCACGATGTGGTCTCCTCTACATTGGGGAGACCAAACGCAGATTGGGTGACCGCTTTGCGGAACACCTCTGTTCAGTCCAGAAGGGGGACCCCGAGCTCCCGGTGGCCTGTCACTTTAATTCACCGCCCCATTCCCACTCAGACCTCATCGTCCTCGGCCTCTTGCATTGTTCCATGGAAGCTCAGCGTAAGCTCGAGGAACAGCACCTCATCTTTTGATTAGGCACTCTACAGCCCCCTGGACTCAACATAGAGTTCAACAATTTCAGATCATAACCTTGGCCCCATCACATATATATATTTTCTTTTTTTTATCCACACTTTTTGCTTGGACTTTTTTTCTTCCCTCCCACATGGCAGCTGTTCTTCATTCTGCCAGCGCAATTCACACTTCATCTAAAGCCATCCTTTATTCCTTAACCTGTCCCATTACCACCTCCTCTTGCCTTGAATACCTCTTAATGCCGCTCAATGTCTCTTAATCTCTCCTGCTTTCTATCCTATCACTGACCTTCCCTTTTGTTCTTTCATCCCTTCCCCCTTTTCCCAGCCCCTAAACTTGCTTTCCATTTCCTGCTTTTTTCCAGTTCTGACGAAAGGTCTTCGACCTGAAAAGTTAACTCTGTTTCTCTCTCCATGGATGCTGCCTGTCCTGCTGAGTTTTCCCAGCGTTTTCTGTTGCTATTTCATATTCCTAGTGTTCTATTTGTAGATTCCAAGATTTTGAAAAGTGTATAGGATGGGCATTCGTTCTCATAGAATCATACAGCACACGATGAGGCCATTCGGCCCATCATCCCTGTGCCAGCTCTCTGAAAGAGCTATCCAATTAGCCCCTCTCCCTTGCTCTTTCCACATAGCCCTCAAATTTTTATCCCCTTCAGGTATTTATCCAATTCCCTTTTGAAAGCTACTAGTGAATCTGCTTCCACTACTCTTTCATGCAGTGCATTCCAGATCATAAAATCTCGGTGAGTAAAATATTTCTCTTCATCTCTCCCCTGGTTCTTTTACCAATTATCTCAAATCTGTGTCTTCTGGTTATCAACCCTCCTGCGCAGCATCAGTTTCCACATGTACGTTGACGACGCCCAGCTCTACCTCACCACTACTTCTCTCGACCCCTCCATGGTCTCTAAATTGCTTGTCCAACATCCAGTTCTGGGTGAGCAGAAACTTTCTCCAATTAAATATTGGGAAGACCAAAGCCATTGTTTTCGGTCCCCGCCACAAACTCCATTCCCTTGCCACTGACTCCATCCCTCTCCCTAACATTTGTCCGAGGCTGAACCACACTGTTCGCAACCTTTGTGTCATATTTGACCCTGAAATGAGCTTCCGGCCTCACATCCGTGGCATAAATAAGAGCACCTATTTCCACCTCCGTAACATCGCCCTCCTCCGCCCTTGCCTCAGTTCATCCGCTGCTGAAACCCTCACCCATGCCTTTGTTACCTCTAGACTTGACTATTCCAATGCAGTCCTGGCTGCCCTCCCACATTCTATCCTACGTAAACTTGAGGTCATCCAAAACTCGGCTGCCCGTGCCCTAACTTGCACCAAGTCCCGTTCACCCATCACCCCTGTGCTCGCTGACCTACATTGGCTCCCGGTTAAGCAACGCTTCGATTTCAAAATTCTCATCCTTGTTTTGGAATCCCTCCATGGCCTCGCCCCTTCCTATCTCTGTAATCTCCTTCAGCCCTACAAACCACCCACCCCCCCCACCGAGATATCTGCGCTCCTCTAATTCTGTCCTCTTGAGCATCCCTGATTATAATTGCTCAATCATCGGTGGCCGTGCCTTCTGTTTGCTCGGCCCTAAGCTCTGGAATTCCCTCCCTAAACCTCTCCACCTCTCTAACACTCTTTCCTCCTTTAAGATACTCCTTAAAACCTATCTCTTTGATCAAGCTTTTGGTCATCTGCCCTAATTTCTCCTTTATGTGGCTCGGTGTCAAATATTTTGTCTTATAATACTCCTGTGAAGCGTCTTGGGATATTTTACTATGTTAAAGGCGCTTTATAAATACAAAGTTGTTGTTGCGAGTGGAAACAGTTTCTTCCTATCTACTCTATCAAAACGCCTCGTACTCTGCGTGTAAAACTTCCACTTTCTTTTACATTTGTTTTGGGATGTAGGCCCAACCCTAGGGCAGTTAGAGCCAAGTACATAGTGTGGGACTGGAGTCACATATAGCCCAGTCCAGGTAGAGATGAAAAGCTCCTTTCCCTGAAGGATAGTTGGGTTTTTAATGACAATGCAGCAGCTTTCATGGTTCAGTTCCGGAGCTTGCCACAAATGACCTCATTTATTGAGTTCATTTCCCTAACTAACTGTGATGGGGTTTGAACTCATTACTGGTTCCAGACTCGAGACAGTGGCCACGTTCCACTCCAGGAGCCAAGTGAAAGTTACTCACGTGTGAGAGTCCCAATGGTGAGGAGGATCACACAGAGGCTGACCCCGTCCTCACTGGGCACACACCCCGTCTGTAGGGGCTGTTGTATGGTGAGAAAGGGCAGAAACCCTTGGAGACTTTCCCTTCCTGAATGCAGGAGCGCTGTGGCCAATTGTGGCATCTCCTGTTGGTGCTTTGGCTGAGATTAGCTGACTCAGTACAGACTGGGGATTGAACCTGGCACTTTCCTAGAAAAGTGTGCATTGGGATTCACTCATTAAATGCAATAATCATTTTTTTCCCCTCTGTCAAACACAAAGATAATAGGGCTCACACAAAAAAAAGCATAGAGTCTGACGCTAATTAAAAAATCCATGCTACAACCGATAGACGGGTGCCAGCAGAGTGATGCCGTCTCGGCTGGCATCACCTTGCTGGCATCTCCGTTGCCTGGCAATGTCAGCAGCTGCTGGAATAGAGACGTACCAGGAGGCCTGGTCCATAAACAGGCACAGCGCTGACAGTGGGAGACTGGCATCGTAGCTTGTGCCCAAGGAGCCGAGTTCCCATTCCAGTGTGCCCACAAATTCACATTCGCAAATCACTCTCATGCCAACTTGGCAGTGTGATTGGGGAGAGGGGTGGGGGTGGGGGCGGCGGGAAGGGGCTGCCAGCGACGTCAGTTTGTGCCTGAGTTTGAGATGGTTTTGTCCTGTATATTCTGTTGGGGACAGGCTGTCAATATTCTTTCAAAGAGGGCCCTGAGAATTAGTTGGATCTCTCCATTTTATGTGAAGTGGTGTAATATTCTGACATCTCCACCTGAGATGTGGATGAGTCATCCTGCAAACTGAGAAATATGATTCATGAACGTGTAGCTTTATGCTGTCCAATCATCCGAGCACAATTTCTCTGCTCCTCTCCTGAAGGATTATGCTGTTATGCAGCAGTACGATTGCATGAGTGCATCACTCGAGAGGCCATCCTTCATGTGTGAGCCCAGACTATTCAACCAGCAGGAGCATCACATCAGACCCTATGCCAGTCCTCACCAGACGTGTAGGGCACATATGCTTCCTTCAGGGGTCAGCCCAGACTAACAGGGGCATCACTTCCGAGCCTATTCAAGTCCTCACCAGACATATAAGACGCACACATACTTCCTTCAGATGTGAGCCCAGACTATTCGGCTAACAGGGGCATCACAGTCCTCACCAGACATTAAAGACACACACGTATTTTCCAGCAGGAGTGGCTGAGCGAGGATCAGAAGCAGCCCGCTGACATTGATCCCCCCAGGAAGTTTGAGACTGATTGTAGTGACGAACTGCTCAGATCAACTAAGTTAGTATGAGCCAGGCACTGAAACTGGTGGCCTCATGGTGTGTATGGTTGAGGTGCAGGCTAACTCATTGACCTTTGTGGTTCAGGAACAGTGTTTAACGCCGGTCGAGCTGCCCTTCTTCAGTCCCCTGCATCCTAGGTGTTTTGACATCCCATCCAGTACGGGGAGCTGGAGTCGAAAGCCCTCCGGTTGCCCCTGCTGTGAATGAATTGCTTCACTAAAAGGTGAAAATCGGCCTCCCCTGAAAGTGTGACGCACACCTCACTACAGTTTTGGTGAGCTACTTTCTGCTATTTACTGCACCAGAAATGCAGTCGAACTTGGTAAAGTTCCAGAGAGTCCTATCATTAGTTGTTCAACAGTTGTCCATTTATTTCTCTGTTCACCTCGCTCCCCGCGACGGCTCAGACTCGCGCTGGGGTTCGGTTCCAAAGACACCGGCCGCCCTGCATCTCGCCCAAGCCATCGTTCTTCCTGTGAGACCCCCATGCACTGAGGGCCAGTGGGATATTCAACTGTGATAAGCATCACAATCAAGTCTGATCCAGTCGGCCTTGGCACTTGTCCGCTCTCCGGTAGAATTGGGGGTCACTCCGAGGCAATCAGGAGCAAGAACCACGGCCGAGGTTCTTGCCCCCGCTAGCCTGCAAGCCACAAAGCCAATGTTAGTGCTCCATCTGAGATCAGCTAACTCAGACTATGGGATAGATTGCCATGTGCCACAGAAATCAATGAATGGTAAATCGCAGGCAGTGCACCCATGATTTCCTAATAAGCTGCCCGCTGAATGCAAGGCCCTGCTGGAGACATTGGTTGGGGGGAGTGGGGGGGGGGGGGGGGGGCGAGGGGGAATTGGGAAAGATGAAGAATTTAACCCCAAAATCAAACCGCAGTTATTCAGGTCTGTACAACTCAATACTACATGGAGAGTTCACTCACTCACTAAACCATTGGGGTGTCGAACCAGTAAAGATGCTGCATTGAATGACTTAACTTGACTGATAATAACAACATGCAGATAAAAAGGAAAGACTTGCATTTATATAGCGCCTTTCAATACCTCAGGACATCCCCAAGTGCTTTACAGCCAATAAAATAGTTTTGTAGTGTATTCACTGTTGTAACGTAGGGAAACATGGCAGCTAATTTACGCACAGCAAGGTCCCACAAACAGCAATGTGATATTGACCAGATAATCTGTTTTTAGTGATGAATATTGGTGAGGACTCCGGGGAGAACTCCCCCGCTCTTCTTCAAAATAATGCCATGGAATTTTTTACGTCCACATGAGAGGGCAGATGGGACGTTGGTTTAACGTCTCATCTGAAAGACGGCACCCCTGACAGTGTAGCACTCCCTCAGTACTGGATGATGTGCTCTGGAGTGGAACTTGAACCTATGACCTCTGACTCAGAGGCGAAGGTGCTACCCACTGAGCCACGGCTGAGACTTGTGCACAGTGCTGGTCTAGTGCAAGGGACGCAATGCAATGGGATTCCTGGGATATGCCCCTGGTGAAGGAGGCTTGTGCCCTGGAGCAGCGTAGACCTCCTGCACCCCCACTGCATGCCCATCGGAAAACCACCAGCAAAAATAAGCCTCACAGAATCTGATCCCAGATTTCCATCCCCAATTCCGTGCCTGTGCTGCTGGCTGACGGGAATGGAATTTTGGCCCCTCCGACTTATTTATTTTGGTGGTGCTGATTAAAGGAAGAATGTTGGCCCGGACTCTGGACCGTGGATTTGAATTTCCGGGCAGAAAGCTAGGGGTGGGGAGAGGGTGTGTGGGGCGGTGAGCTGCTGAACTTCCCACCGCCCAGGAATCTCTGTGGGAGGGTCCGGACAATTTTAATGGTGAGTCCTCATTAACAACCCAGCTGCCCACCTGAAACAGGCATAACGAGGCAGCTGCCCACCTGAACCGGGCATAACGAGGCAGCTGCCCACCTGAACCGGGCATAACGAGGCAGCTGGCCGGCTGCTAGCAGATGATGATCGGGTGTCCCGCAGGCCGATCTCTGTCACTCGGGTGGGAGGTGGGGGCAGAGGGTCAGACTTTTTGTGTGGGGCCATGAGGAGCACGCCACACCACCTGCCACTCCCCCCCGCCCCCCACTCCCCACTGCCCCACAAAGAAAAGTTTTTTTACTTACCTCTCACTTACCTTTGGGGCCTCCGCTAGGTTTCAAGGGGCAGAGTGGCAATGACGGATTTTCCGGCCAGTAGGTAATTAAAATTGCCTCGAGGTTATACCTGACCAATAGGACCCCGATTAGCGTACATTAATGAGGCGCACACCTCAACCACTCAGTGTTTAAATTGCCGCGGAGCGGGAATAAGGTCTGCTTTATTTTAACGTCCATCCCTCCCAGACTCCGCCAGGTGGAGGAGGTTAAAGTTCTCCTTTGGGAGGACTTTCCTGCTCTTCTTTGAATAGTGCCGTGTAAGGCTGCCAACCAGTGTTCCCCCTAATTTTTGTTCTGGATGCACAATCCCTTTAATGGGCTGCGCATACACAAAATCTCCTATTCAAAACCCTGTAAACATTGTTGCCAACCCTCTAGGATTCTCCTGGAGTCTCCAGGAATCAACAATTGATTTCCAGGGCACTGCTTGGAGCAACCTAGGAGAAAAAATATCTTTCAATACTTCTGTTTATTAGTTCTAAAAATATTGGCGAGGGGATAGAAAAGGATGTTTGACTGACAGTCAAGAATCATCCAATTGGGTAATGAAGAGTCTGTTCGCTTTCCAATTGGTGTGGGAAGGGGTTAGGTCATAATGATGGACATGTTGATTGACCAATGGGTGGAGCGTGAGGGCGGGACAGTTGGCGGGAGGAGGTCATGTGATGAAACCTCCAGGAATACATCCACCTCGAGTTGGCAAACCTCGTGCCAGGGGATATTTTACGTCCACTTGAGAGGTAAGACCGGGCCTCGGTTTAATAACTCACCCAAAAGACGCCACCTCCGACAGTGCAGCACTCCCTCAGTACAGCACTGGAGTGTCAGCCTGGACTGTGTGCTCAGGCCCTGTGGTGAGACTTGAACCCATGACCTCTGACTCACAGGTGACCGGCACAAAACTCAGTCTAAAGGAAAGTGAATCAGTTTCTCCCTGCAGAAACAGGGACTGTGCAGAGGACATTTACAACATAATTCTCTTTCATTGGCTCAGAAACCGCTCTAAAGAGCTTATTTCGCTCAGTAATGCTTGGTTTGTGGTAAGCTAACTATCTTGTATAGTGAAGGTTAAGCTATTAGTCGTCTGGATTGTGAACACCTACCTTGAACTACCACTCCTTGTCCTTTTTAAATAACATCATGAAATCATTTCTATACAGAGAGGAAGAGACTTCTCTGTGAACATGTTATTGCTCTAAATACCATTCAGAGGAACCTATTTCAAATGTTAATGCTTTCATTTCCACGTTGTAGAATTAAATTCTGCTCTCACGATGCATTGTTTATACAGTGTATAGCCTATTAAGGTATTTTATAGAACTTTACAGTTATAATTTGAGAATGATTAGCTGACCTTCACCTTGTCACTTTTCACGCAGTCATTCACTGGTAAAGTGTCAAAAGAATTTGGAAGAAAAAATTCATCTTTCTAATGGGGGATCTGCTCACTCCACAAGTGTCAGGTCAGGTGTTTAAACGTGCTGGTGTAATGGCAGTAGATGCTACTGCCTGCGATTGTTCAATGCTGAGTGTCGAGCGGTGAGGTTAAGTAACCTGGCCACCTGCATCAAATGCCAACTGCTTCGGTTGGCGAGCGCCTGGGGGAGGGCAGTGGGACCCTGGATGGAGGAAATGACATCAAAAGACAGGTGAGCTAATCCTTGAATTAGCAAACGGTGTCCACAACCTGGGGGGCGGGGCGGTGTGACGCAACTGTCGTACAGAACAAGCCAATGAAGGAGTGATCGTGGAGAGTCCCAAACACAACACCAGGGTTCTGGTCCAACCTTAAAGAAGTGTGGAGGACGGTCACAGGAGCTCCGACCATAGTCAAACAATGATGATGATGATTGGTGCATCCAACATTGCCCCTTGCAATACTGTTAAGAGACGGATTCCAATTTAAGAAAGACTTGTATGGGCTATGCTGATATCCTGGTGGGCAAAGGCTCCGCCTGGGGCCCTGTTCTCTGCTTCAGTTTTGAGCTGGTTACCACTGCCCAGTGATGCTAACTCTCAGCCAAGAACAAGGAGATACGAGTTGACTGCTCTTCTCCCAAACTGGAGCTAAAATGTTACCACCATGCACTTTTATTACTGGAGCACACACATTAAGCCCAATTAAAGCTTATCAGTTGCTGTACTCTGCTGATCTGTGGTCTACTACTCCAGGGGATGGCTGCCCTTTGCTCCCAGGATGAGAGGTACTGCTATCTCTGGGCTGCCAGCGGGGATCTTAACCTGCCGGGAGCGCGTGTCGGAATTCAGGCGTGCACCGCACACGATTTGCCAATCCATAGGCCTCCTGTTGGCAGGGCTCTTTGCTTCCATTGTGAAGTTGGGAAATTGCCCTTCTGGTGTAGGTGCAGAAAGCAAGACGAGTTGAAAGGAGGCACCCATTGCATAGAACCCTGGCAGCCCCTGGCATCAGATACCCACCGAGTACACCTATCAGGGCTTGAGTATGACTGCAGAGCAGACTGCGTGCAATGGCTGTGGTTACGTGGTGAAATGCTCACTGACTTGTGCCATCTTGTGGGATCCAAGCCGGAGTGCCAATCCATCAGGAGCACAGCTCTGCCTGAGGCTCTTTAAGTAGCCACAACCCTAAATATTGATGCTTCCAAGTCATTGTAAGCTGCCATGCAGGATTCGACCGGCACAAGCTATTCCTCAGCACAGCGATCACTCCTAGATATCACTGAAGAATAGACAATAAATGCCAGTGACGCCCAAATCCCGAGAATGAATAAAGAAAAAGTAGCAAATGTAAGTGCATTTTTCTACAATTAAGGCTTCTTTAGGGCACTGGGCATCGTAGACTATACACAAGTAACTATTCAGTTCCATGTCCTACATCAATGGAAACATCTTTCCACTAAGTCACTTGCAACTGCCCCTTCAAAGTCCCATATTTGGTCCTCAATCTGCCATGGTATTTCTGTAGCTGTTGATTTGCTGAAGTAGTCCATTTCCTCCACTTTCTTTGTCCTCATCTCCCAGCAAAAGCTTCACTTGTCTTCCATCCTGTTGTTTCCCCGGGTATGGCCCCCATCTTTGCTTTCTCTAGTCTGAGTGATGCAAATTTAAGAGTACCTGCTGCACAACTAGCTTAGTTGTCCATCACCAGCCTTGCCTTGACTATGTCAAGGTCTACTAGGTCTCACTCTCCTGGACCAGAACCACTGACTACACCAGGACCATACCGGAGAGCAAAGATCACCCAGGCTTCTGTTCACGACCAACCATCTCCTTAAACCCCTCTCCTCATCCCCTTCCACTATCTTTTCTAATAACAAGCATGAGAAGCTCATGGATTTCTTCGTCACCAAGATAGAGACAACCCATTCAGCTGTCTCCGCTGCTTCTTCCCTTCTATTTGACCCCTAAACTAAACCACCAGAATGCTCCTCCTTTTCAAACTCTGAACTCCACTTTCTATCTCGTTTCTCCTTCATTTCTCCCCTTGCTTTGTCCAAACTCATCACGTGCATGAGACCCCCCTTTGTTTTTACATGCTTATAATCAGGGCTGCTCTTGAGTTATCAGCTTTTGGGGGATGGGCTGTGTGCACTTTTTTAAAGCCATGGCCAGCATTTGCGAGTATTCTAGGCTGACATGCATCAAGCCGGGAGGTGTGAGTGGCAAGCCAAGCTTTCCTGGGAACTGGAAATACTGGGGGAAGAATCAGACCAAGGACACCCAATGCACTACTATGAATTTTGCAGCTGAATTCAAAAGTGATACTGGACTGGAGATGTGCAGACAGAGAAATAAACCTCTCCATCGACCAGTTAAGATGCTGTTTGGTTCTGTACAAAACCAGTTAGATGTGAAAGGATGTTTTCTTGGAACTTCAAAAAAAGAGAAAACGTCAGCAATACAACAAAATATACCTTGCTGAAGGACTGAGCAAACCAGACGCCAGGATGCCCAGCACTTGAACCACTGGGGCTTAATGTGTAAAGGTCGTGCAGCAGATGCTGAAAAAGAAACTGCCAAAAAAAAATTCCTGCAACTATACTATGATCTTGGGAAAATAACTAAAGACTCAAGCCAGAGCCAACTTTATCTCTGCTCAGAACTTGAGTCGGTCTATTATTGGAGCTCCTACGTGCTACTTCATTGAAGACAAAAGCATAAATGTTTTAGTGTGGCGGTACCACCGGGTGTCCCTTACTTACCTGTACAAAGTTCCCTTTTAACTTAACTATGTATGTATATAACTTACCTGTTCGGGCCGTTGCCACTTTAAGAACGCGACGTAACGTGGTGACGTCACGTCGCGCATCACATGACCTACCGAGATGCGAGCCGGCCCAGCTCGGCCTCCCGCTCCCGCGCACAGTAATTTACCGAGTGGTTCGACCCACTCCCCCCTTAGGTTCTGTACACTGGACTTTGAGGCAGGAACTACAATGCAGAGAATGCTCTGTAGACCAAGTTTAATGAAACAAAGTGAAATTTTATTGCATAAAGAAAAATTGAATGTAAGCCAATAAGGTACATGGGAGGGAAAAACAAATCATAATACAGTACTAACCAATATATCCACAGGCATATTATACTTTACAAGGTTCACCATGAAATAGGGAAACACACGGAACATCGAGGGACAACAACTCATTGTTAATTATCCCCTAAAATGCCCACCCCCTAAACCTAGCTAGATTAGATTATGAGGGGCCAGAAACATGCTCACCAGTCCCAGTTAGAAAATAGAGGTTTTTGAAGTCTGTGTTTTGGTCCTCTCAGGCGTCCTGTCTCCACGTGGTCAGCGGAACGCAGTGGGCTGTGACACACTCTTTTCTCCCTCGAGGTAATGGACAGGGGCAGGCTGGATGTTAGCAGGCCTGGACGTTGGCGTGGAGAGAGTCCATCTGTTTGACCATATTCATAAGGTTTCCTCTTGGAGGGTCGTCGTCTTCTCGTCTCGTCAATGGCCCGGGGTTTGTTGATGATCTCCCGATAGCTACCCCGGGTCTGGACGCTGACTCAACCTGAACCACCAATGGCTACTCTGAGTCTTCAAAACGTCTCCGATCCCAATCGTCTACCGAATCGTCTTCTTCTTCCGAGTCTGAATGCCCTCTCCACCGAACCCGAACTCCTAACCGAACTGCACCTTCTTCGGACCCCCGAACGATCTCTCGAAAATGATCTCTACAATGCTCTCCTTGCTCTTCCACACTGCTCTCTCTCCGAACTCGAACTCCTAATGGCTACCCCAGGTCTCCAGTTATACTTCTCATGGAGGCCCTTATCTCCCGCCATATCAAGGTTAGTCTTTGTTTAAATTTTGGCGGGCTTGTAGCACAGAGGGGTAGTCATTGTGTTTAAAGTACTTTCGGGATGGCCGGTAACTGCCATCTCTGGTCTGGAATGACCTTGTATTGACTTTAATGGGTCTTGATGTCCCCCTTTGAACTTGAGGCTGTTTCCCTTTGCCTGGGTAAACATTTTGATGGCCTTTATCTACAGGCCGATCTGATTGGATCTGCATCCAATCCATATGTATGGGGTTCTGTCTGGTTTCGCATTCTCCGAAATTGCATTCCAGAACTTACTGTGGGCTGAATCCACAAAAGCTGTCTGTGGACTGCAGGAACCATTTTAAAATGTCCCAAAAAGCTGGTCACGGGGTCTGGCGGCCATTTTATGTGCCCCTTTTTTTGGGCTTCTTTTAAAACAGTCTTTAAAATTAAGGCCTTTTCTGCCAATAGACCCTTATAGGACAATGTTCAATTTTGCGAATCCTACACACAGGACTGGGAACTCAGTCCTCATGGCGTCCCCGCTGGGTTAAGACCTACCTGCTGGCTCTCCTGCATCCATCTATATTGTCGCTGTATTTCATCTGTTTCCTGCATTAAAGAACTTCTTGATTGTTCTCCTGAAGTCGAACTCGATTATTTAGTAGGCATTCGTCCAATACCTACTTAGGTGAACCCGAATACCTACTATAGCTGTTTTTCATGGGCCATTGCCTCAAAATTGTCTCTCAGAATTTCTTTTCCACCTGATTGTACAGTTGCTCACTCTCCCAAACAAAAAGTTGACTCTCTTTTTGGCGCGCTTTTCTCCACCAGCCCACAAATAGAATTCAGCTTGTCTTGGGATTTGAACTCATGACCTATTAGTTGCTGGTCCTGTACCATAACCACTACATCACCGTACCCCAGGGCTAGTTAATGCTGAGTTAATATGGTACTGTAGATCTGTATGCAATAAGCTTGAGGTAGTAGATGGACTGGGACTCAGGCCAGGGTTTACGAGCAGGGTTTGGTCTAGGGCCTGGCCGGGGTCTGAGAGCATTGATGAAGGAGAGACTCAGGTTCAAGCACCACTGCTGGCTGGCAGTGTTTATGAGAAGGGGTCTGGCAGCATTGAAGGTTGGGCAACTGGAGTCTGGAAGCATTGGTGGTGGTTGGGGGGTGGTGACTGTAGGGGGTTTTGCTACTTGCTTTGGCCAGTCGGTTATGGTCTCCGGCTGCCTTATCTCAATTCAATTTCAATTCAATTTTAATTTTATTTGTCACATAACCAAATACAACAAGTGAAATCCAGTCAGTGAAATGCTTTTTTCTTAACGAGCCGAGCGCACCAAGCAGCAAAGGACAATTTGCTGCCTGGTACGCACGGAGCCCGAAAGGACGGCAGCCATCTTCATCGGCGCCATCACAATAGGGTCCGCTCTCGCTTCACTCTGCCTTTCCCGCACCCCAGCCTAATTCCTGCCTGGGCTGTTGCAGGCTGCTCCCTGCGGCGTGGCTGCACTGACCTGCACTTCCGGTCCCTTGCAGTCTGTAGCTGCTAGCTGGGGACCTTTGTCTTCCGACTTCTCTTTAACTCGGGAGGTTGCCTTTTCAAACTGGGGAGCCGGCGACCATGCCTTCCTAGGCTGGGGTGTCCGAGGGGACCTCCTAGGAAGTGCTACTGGTGGGGCTACCCTGGTGAGCGGACCTTTTGCTCGGACCGCATTCCTCGCTGGCTGGGGATCTTCTCCCTGGGGTCCCTCCCCTCCCAAACCTGAACTGGGGACCGGTAATCTCCCGCCGCCGGCTGCCGGTGGCTGAGGGTCTCCACCTCTAGGTTCAAAACCTGGGTAGGGGGCGGGGCCATCTGGCTCGGGCTCCTCCTCCTCGGAATCCCAAAGGAGTGGGGTAGTGGTCTGAACAAGGTGCTGGGGGACTCCTCACTTGACGCACGCGACTGCGCCTGCGTGTGCAGCCTGTGTGTGCGCGCCCGCTGCGGGCTGAGGATTTCTAACCTCGGGTTGGATCCCAGCTGCCTACTTCTTCGCCTCCGGCTTAAACAGCTTGCACTGGTTGATATGGAACCATTTTGTGCGCCGGGGCAATTTCACTGCATACACCATGGGGCTGGCTTTATCTACTATGCTATAGGTTCCCATGTACAATGGCTCTAAACTCCCCACTCGGGCGTAGTTCCTAACCATTACCTGGTCCCCTATCTCCCATTGGTGACTTTTGTTAGGCTCGAGCAGCAACCGGTTTTTCCGGTGCTGCTTCCCCATGCTACCTGCTGCCTGCTCGTAAATCTGCTTCAGGCGCTCGAGGAGTGTTCGGGCGAATTTATCCCGATTTACCTCCCGAAGCTGCCCTTTGGTAAGAACTGGGGCTAGGACATGGGTGGGGGTCCGCATAACCTTGCCAGTCATTAACTCGTATGGGGAATACCCTGTACTTTTGGACTGGCTGGCCCGGATCCCCATGAGGACTAAGGTCCAAAGATGTGCGGGTTAGGTTGATTGGCTATGATAAATTGACCCTTAGTGTTAGGGGGATTAAATACGTGGGGTTACGGGGATAGAGTGGAATATGTGTTGGTGTAGGGTTTACGGGGATCGGGTGGGATATGTGTCGGTGCAGGCTCGATGGGCCGAAATGGCCTCTATCTGCACTGTGGGGTTTCTGTGATTCTGTGATTCTGTGAGGACTAGAGGCAGGACCTCCGCCCATTTTTGGGGCGAGTCCACTGTCTCTTTCCTCAGCTTTTCTTTTACGGTGCGGTTCATGCGCTCCACAATCGCTGAGGACTGTGGATTGTGAGCTACGTGCCACTTCCCCTTGATGCCGAGCAGCATAAGGGTGTTCTGCATGACTTGGCCAGTGAAGTGGCTTCCCTGGTCGGACTCCACAAACTGGGGTAGTCCCCACCGCGAGAACACCTCCCGTACCAAGATCCTTGCAGTGCCCAGTGCTGTGGCTGTTCTACAGGGGAAGGCTTCTACCCACTTGGAAAACACGTCCACTAGGACGAGGCAGTATTTGTAGGCTCCCTGGGCGGTGGGCAGGGGCCCGATATAGTCGATCTGGATCGACTGCCATGGTCCCTCCACCGTCCTAACGTGTCCCATGGGCACCTTCCTTCTGTGGGGGTCGGGGTTGTTTGCAGCGCACACAAAACAGCTAGCACAGAACTCGCGGACGTCTTCCCGGAGTCTCGGCCACCATCCCGCCTGTTCCACCCGTTGCCAGGTGGACTCAGGCTCAGGGTGTCCGGCTCCCGGACCCTCATGGGCCAGTTGAAGGAACTCCCTCCAGTGCTGCTGGGGTACTACCCACTGTTCTTCTTTGAACAGCATGCCTTCCCTTATGGAGAGGGCCGCTGCGCCGTAAGGGCCTTCTATGCTCCTACCCTCGCTCACTGCGCTGATGGCGGTTTTCAGGACAGGGCCCTGGGCTTGGACCGTTTTAAGATCCGGGGCTAATGCTACTCCTAAGCTCCTCTGGGTCCCATCCCTTCCTCTAACTGCCGCCACGGGCCCGGACCCATCGGGGTCCCAGAAAGTGCCGGTGCGGGCACCCTCCTTGGCCAGCGTGTCAGCTTGCTGGTTACCCTGGCCGTGGGGTTCTGTGGAGGAGTGGGCCTTCACTTTGTGGATGAAGATCTCGCCTTCCTCCCCCACGGCTGCCAGGATTTTCTCCAGCAGGGGTTTTACTACTAAGGGTCTCCCGTCGGCGGAGGTATACCCGCGGCGAGACCAAGTGGCCAGGTATTCCATACACGAATTGCATGTGAACATGCTGTCCGAGCAAATCGTGTACAGGGTAGGGAAGATTTCGGGGTGGGTCACGACGCTCACCATCGCGGACAGCTCTGCCTGCTGGGCGCTCATGGTACTGGGGAGCTTGATCGCCAGGGCAATGTTTGCCGTTGGGTCATAAACTCCACACCCCGTGAGTCGTTCGCCAGCAGATACCATGCTGGATCCATCTACATAGATCTCGCGGCCTATGGGATGCATCCCGGCCTGTAAACCTATGTTCACCTCCCATACCCCTTCTATGGAACGCCGATGGGCTGTTCCAGGATATACCATATTGGCCGCGAGCTTTGGCTCGCAAAGGCCCCTCACCTTCAGATCCATCTGCGAGAGGAGGAGGGTCCAGCGCGCAATGCGGGCACTGCTGATTGTCCCATCTTTAATCCTCCCATCCAGAAGCATCTGGGTGGGTGTGTGATGTGTGAGGAGGGTGATGGGAGAGGTGCCTGTGAAGATCGTGGATCTTTTCACAGCCCAATACGTGGCCAAAAGGTGCCGTTCGCAAATTGAGTAGCTCCTCTCCACATCAGTGAGTGCTCTGGAGGAGTAGACCACAGGTCTTAGCCTGCCATGCCGCTCCTGGAGCAGCACAGCACTGAGACTATCCCCGCTGGCCGCTACCTCCAAGAAGAACTCCTTCCCCCCATCGATGGCTCCCAGGGCTGGTGCGGTCTGCAGGTCCCCCTTGAGCTGGACAAATGCTGCCTGGCACCCCTCATCCCAACACCACTCCACTCCCTTGTGTAGGAGTCGGAGCAGAGGGGCTGCTGTGGCTGCATAGCCTTCAATGAAGTCTGCAGTACCCCGTTAACCCTAGGAATGACCTCACACCTCTTACTGTGTTGGGGACCGGTAGCTCTTGGACCGCTTCCCTCCTCGCCTTGTCTATGGATAGTCAGGCCCAGGAATTTAACTTCCCGCTGGCCGATCTGCGTCTTTTTCGGGTTCACTTTGAACCCCTTACACTGTAGCAGCTCCAGCAATTCGGCCAGCAGCGGGCCGTGCTCCCTGACTGAGTCGGTAAACAAAAGCAGGTCATCCACATACTGCACTAACTGGGTGGGCTGACTAAATTCTTTTAAACTATCTGCCATACACTGGTGGAAGATGCTGGGGCTGTTATGAAAGCCTTGTGGCAAGCAGTTCCAAGTGTACTGTTGCCCTTTAAAAGTAAAGGCAAATTTGTACTGGTCCTCCCGCCTTAAAGGGATGGACCAAAACCCATTTGAAATATCCAGCACCGTGAACATGGTCGCAGATGCTGGAATACTTCCGATGAGGTTGGCAACTGCTGCCACTGTGGGGGCACACGCAGGGATATTGCTGTTGAGCACCCGATAGTCCACCGTGGCTCTCCATGAATTGTCCGGTTTCTTAACCGGCCAAAGCGGAGAATTAACATGGGTGGCTATGGGCCTCAACACTCCCTGCTGTACTAAAGAGGACATGGCTGCTTCCATGTCGGCCTCTGCTTCTCGGGGGAAGCTATACTGCTTCTGGGGCCGGGCCATGGGGTCCCCGTCTACTCTGACCTCAAACCTGGTGACCCTCCCACGATAAAGTCGGCCCCTAGGATCCCTTTGCCTCCCTCCGCTTCCCACCTCGCCAGGATGCACGTCCACTTGGTCTGGAGCATGCCCAGCTGGATTGAGAGCGGCTTGGAGAACGCTCCCGCCTGTTCCTTGCCTGTGAATCCCGATAGGACGTATGGAACCCCACTAGACAGAGGTGAGGTGGTGGGGTTAGCTGCGTGGATCACGGTGCACGATGCTCCCGTATCCAGCAGATAAGTCCCTTTAACCTTCTCTACCTCCATTTGCACGAGCGGTCTCTTCCATCCGTCATACCGGAGATCACACAGGTGGACAGGCTGCACGGGCTCCAGTCATTGCGGGGAGTCAGATGGGGCTGAGGGAACTACAACACCGGTGGTGGCAGCTATTTTCCCCTGGCTGGCCAGGAGGAGAGATCGTAGGGACTGTATCGACTCCAGGAGTGGCTCGATCGCAGCGGGAGGGATACCTGGCCCTGCCTTTTGGGCTGGGGTTGGTGAATTCCTCCCCTTATTCTCCTTCCAGGGATTCTTACAATCCTTTCGCCAGTGGCCGTCCTTCCCGCACCTGTAACAGTTCAGCTTATTCTGGGAGGGACGGTTTCCCTTCTGGTGCCACTCTTTCTTATTCTGGCCCCCAGGTTAACCTCATGGACTTTCCCCTTGGGTTGGGGCGTCTCGATACCCCTTATATTTTTTAATGCTATCGTTGTAGTGTATGTAACTGTTCTACCTTTAAGAGAACTATTGTATGTAACCGTCCACCTTTAAGAGAACTATTTTAGGTGTGGCACTACTTTATCCTGGCTGCTGTATACTGTAATACCGACGGTGACCACACCGGTATATAAGTGCTGTGGCAGAATTTATTGGGCAGATTCGCCCTGACCTTCGAATAGTAAAGTCCTGTTTAAGTTACTCTTGTAGTCTGTGTATTACTTCGCTATACAACCCACAGACTTTACAGTGGCGACGAGTTCGATCTTACCCTGCGGCAACAATACTTCTGAAGAAGTAAACGAGCGTCGAGAAGAGGCACCCGCCCTCGTCGTTTTGCTGAGAGAAAACTCGAGTCTGCAGACCAAGAAAGGAGGAAGATTTCAAACACGAAGTCTCCCATCAGCATCAGGCACGGATTGTCCCTTCTGCCACGGTGGTGAGTGAGCCGATCAACACGAGAAGCAAGTCGGCCACGGTGACTGTGAGTAAAGGGAAAATAGAAACAAATAAACGGAGGATAAGGGCGGTGCACTCGACCACGGTCGAGGGGGAAAGGAGCCGGACAGAAGTCGGGCCCAGAGGCGCTGAGACTGGGGCAGCGTGGAGCAGAAGCCACGGTACAAGCGGGCTGGGGAGCGTCGTGAGAAGACTAGACTGCGACGGCGAAAAAGGCCGGACAAATACCGCGACCACGAGGCGTTGCGACCGGGATCATAAGGCGCGGGAAGATATAAACATAAATAAGCCACGGAGAACTCAGCCACAGCTGGGGAGGAAAGCACCGGACTGCTAGAAGCTGGGAGGCGCGATTGGGGTGAAAAAGGCCAGACAGTGACTGAGGCCACGAAGCGCTGCGACCGGATCGTAAGGCGCGGGAAGAGATAAAAATAAATAAACCACGGAGAACGCAGCCACAGCCGGGGAGGAAGCACCGGACTGCGAGAGGCTGGGAGGAGCGATTGGGTGAAAAAGGTCGGACAGTGACCGAGGCCACGAAGCGCTGCGACCGGGATCGTAAGGCGCAGGAAGAGATAAAATAAATAAATCGCGGAGAACGCAGCCGCAGCTGGGGAGGGAAGCACCAGACTGCGAGAGGGCTGGGAGGCACGATTGAGAGCCGCGCGAACGGGAGAGACAGAGCCCGAGAGAGAGTGAGCGAGAGCCGCGCGAGCGGGAGAGACAGAGCCCGAGCGAGGGAGACTGAGCGAGATCCAGCCAGCGGCTGAGACCGTTCGCCGTCAACGGGTTGTGCCCAGAGCCGGTTGCCCGGCCGAGAGAAGGGAACGCGCTGAAGCCGAAGCACAGGCGGCGAACCCCGAAAGCCAGCGGCCGTCGCCCGAGGGAAAAGCTTACCCCTCCCGCCAGGGGAAGAAAAGCGGGAACCGCCATCTTGAAAGTGGGCGGGGAAATAAGATAAGCGCGGGAAACCGCGGGAAGCCGCCAGTAGGCGGAGAAAAAGACAGAAGCGGGAACCGCCATTTTGAAAGGGGCAGGGAAAGAAGATAAGCGCGGGGAAACCGCCATCTTGGAAAAAAAAAGAGTTAAAGAAATATTTCGTTGTTGTTTATCAGGGAGGTGAAGATGCCTAAGCATGGTAACATCAACGATTTCGATTCCGAGGTAGAAGATTGGGCCACGTATGTAGAACGCATTGAGATATATTGTGAGGCCAATAAAATAGAGGATGATGATAAAGCTATAACCTTGCTAAACTCGATGGGGGCGAAGACATACGGGCTATTGAAGCATCTTCTAGCACCAGTTAAACCGGCGGATCAAACCTTCGATAATATTGTTGCTGTTCTGAAGGATCACTTGAACCCCACACCGCTGATGTTGGCGGAACGATTCAAATTTTATGTGAGAATGCAACGGAAAGAGGAAAGCAACGCGGAATACTTGGTCGAACTGCGTAGGCTAGTGAAATACTGCCAGTTTGGAGGAAATCTGACAGAGGCATTGCGAGACAAGTTCGTGTGCGGTTTGTCGAAGGAAGGAACGCAAAAGCGACTGCTCGAAGAGAACGACCTTTCACTGGATAGGGCTGTCCTTATTGCAGCATCACACGAAGCCGCAGCGAAAGGAACTGCGGAAATGCAGCTGAAGGCAGTGGTCCTCAGTGTGGATCAAATTACTTCGGGTGCAATGAAATGTTATCATTGTGGGAAGACAACACACGACCAGAACCAATGCTGGTTTAAAAACCAGGACTGTAGGAAATGTGGCAAACTGGGTCACATAGCCAAAGTATGCCGGTCAGGGAAGAAGACCAACAACCAAAAAAAAAAGCCATCACAGGAAAAGTACAACAAAGTACACAAGGTGGTTGAGAAGAGTTCAGATGAACAGAATTCAGATTCAGACCCAAGCGGCCAGGAACTGGGTAGTCTGAGAATTCATAATGTGAGTAAGGAAGCTGACCTACAAACTATCTGGGTCATGCTAAAAATAGCCGGAGTCCAAGTGAGAATGGAATTGGACACTGGATCAGCCCTATCAGTCATAAATCGAAGGGATTACAACCGGCTATTCTCACATATACCCTTGAGAGATACCAAGTTCGTATTGCAGACATACACGGGGCATAAAGTATACCCCATGGGAAAGATAAGAGTCAAGGTGAGAGACAGGGGCAAAGAACACCCCGGAATGGACCTATACGTACTACCTGAGGGAGGACCACCACTTCTAGGACGGGAGTGGATCAAGAAAATAGACATGGAATGGCACTACCTCAAAGCAATAACGAGTGAGGACTCGGGGCAGACAATCAGCTCAGACTCTGAAACGGATGACGATAAGACCAGCCCAAGCATGAAAGACAAGTCTAAAATGAACTTGCTGACTAAGGTTGGTAGAACGAATGTGGGCATAAAGGCTTATGCTCCAGAGGAGAACAAAGTTTCAGAACAGAATTCCTCTGAACAACAACAACATAGCTTGACAGAGAATTCTGAGTCTGTTCAAGTTACAGACATATATATTACTGAGGAACATCGAGCTCGAACGCAAACTTATTTCAGATTACGACAGCAATTAGAACAATTGAATTGCCGTCTCGAGCAAGAGATGAAAGCAATGAAAAAGTTCTATGATACCGAATGGGAGAATCTGGAAAGACAACAGAAGCAGCTGGGGAAGAAAAGGGAGCAGGAGCACACAAACCGTCTGCACGAGGAGGCCAAACGAATCAAAGCTGATTCGGCTTCGGAAGGGGCGTGCTCCAATCCGGTGGAACAAGATGTGCCGCAACTGAAGGCGCTTGTTAGCAGGTTGCAGGCAGAAAAAGCTGAGTTGGTCGACATGACTTCCGAGCTCCTACTGAAGTTGGGTGCAGCATCACCGGACGATTCATTTGTGGAAATTCGAATGATGGGGGCTACGGATGATGGCGAAGTAGAAGCAGCAAAGGAGCCCCAGGACAAGGTTCTAAACAGCCCTGCAGCTAATGGAAAAGGGATGATGGCAGAAGAGTTAACAGTCAGCCAACTCATTCATATGCTGAGGGATAAAACTCTAAAATGGGAAAAACTTAAATACGAGCCTCAATCTTCAAAGGGAAGGGAGCTCTCAAAAGTCATTGGAAGAGCTGAGGTGGCAACCCAGACTGAGAAGTCTGCAGCAGAACAGCCCTTGGATGCCAAAAGTACGCTGACGCACGGCAATGTAGAACAACAGAATACTGAAACAGCTACTGCAGTAGAGGGATTGAATAGTCCGATCAATCAATCTCCGAATGAAGTTGAAGTATTGAAATCACAAATGAGGTCATTAGTAAAAGACTTGCAGGAAGCCCAGAAAAAGCGGGATGAGTCTGAACGCATGATGAAGTCTCTTCAGGACAGATGTCGGGATTTGGAACAAAAGTCGGCTAACGTCCAGCTGGGTAAGGAGGAAATAGAAGACCCTCTCGCTGGCCTAGCTCAGGACGACACCGAATATTACCATGATCTGTTGAGTGACACTGAATATTACGAGGACCTGGTCTGCCCAGTTTGTGCCGAGAACTCCCAAAGTGCCGAAATCAGGATGAATCGCTTAAAGTCTAAGGAACATAGGGAGATGGTGGCGTTACAGCTGGCAGCTGACAATGGAGCCCCGAGAGTCTCCAAGAAGCAAAAAAGGAAAAGACGAAGCAGAAGATGATAACCATCTGAACCATTATTACCTCTACCCGATCACACACGTGGTCCCCCGAACGGAGCCAAATCAGTTGGAAAGTAGGAAAATTTCCCAAGGCAATCCAACTGTTTTTTGTTTGTTTTAAAAAGTCAGCAATGCTGGTTCAGAAGTGATGGAAGTAAAGCTGTTAAGTCTAGGGAAGGACTATGGGATGAGTCCCTCTAGCAAGGTGACCCGACTACACCACGGAGGCGTGGTCCGGACCGAGTCAAGAAGATCAGAGACTGAATCTGTGAACTGTTTCCCGCAGAGACTACCTCTGTGAACTGTTGTAACATGAAGTTGGATATGTTATGATGTTATGTTAATGGGGAATAAGTATGTTGTAAGCTAAAAAGGGAGGATTGTAGTGTATGTAACTGTTCTACCTTTAAGAGAACTATTGTATGTAACCGTCCACCTTTAAGAGAACTATTTTAGGTGTGGCACTACTTTATCCTGGCTGCTGTATACTGTAATACCGACAGTGACCACACCGGTATATAAGTGCTGTGGCAGAATTTATTGGGCAGATTCGCCCTGACCTTCGAATAGTAAAGTCCTGTTTAAGTTACTCTTGTAGTCTGTGTATTACTTCGCTATACAACCCACAGACTTTACAATCGTGAGCTAGCGGATCACCGTTTCCTCGGTTGTCTGGGGGCTACGGGGGTCAAACCAGGCCGCAGCCTGGGCTCAGATTTGGGGCAGGCAGTTTGTCATTAGACAACGGAGCCAGTGGGCCAATCGGTCTTGGTCCATCAACGTTCGTGCCGGCGTTCCCGGGCACGCCCTCCGGTAGACTGGCCACAGCCTGTCTGCGAACGCCTGTGAGGACTCCCCTGGGAGCTGCACCGTTCTTTCTACACGGGCGAACGGGCTGCCATCATTCATACCCATGGACTCCAATATCTCATCCCTTAAGTCATCGTATCCCTTCTGCCCCTTCTTACATTCATCTGATAGGGTCTGGAAGAGTTTACCCTCCAGAGAAAACAGCAACATCTTGGCTTGCTCTGCGTCATCGCAGTCATTAACGCAAGCTGCCTGTTCTATCTCTCTAAAATGCAGTGAGGGGTCTCCCTTTTCGGAGAGCTTGGGGATGTGACTAACCATGGCCCTGAGTTGCTGGCTGCCATGCGGTACTACAAACTGGTTTTGGATGGCTCCTTGTTTGTCATCATCGCCGGGCGGGCCGTACCTCCGTTGTCGGAGGGGGTACACCGGTCCTGGCCCCGGCCTATCTAGCGGGGGCTGCTACACCTCCCCTACCACTTCATCTTCCACCCCCCTATGCTGCCAGACCTCCTGAAAGCTCGGAGCTATGGGTGGTGGCTGTGAAACCTCTGGTTCCCTTGCTGGCTCATCTCTTTGCGCTGCCTGTGGGACCGTTCTGCTTGGGTTGCCGGTAAAGTCCGACTGGCCTGCCTTTGGGCTGATAAGGCATATCATTCCCTTAGCCCTCGCTAAAGCCATACTCAAGGTTTCTATCTCTTCCCTACAGGGGCCATGATCTGCTTCCTCAAAGCCTCGGTCGCAAGCCAGCCGAAATGCTGCCTTTACTTCTTTAACCTTCTCCTCCTGTTCTCTTATCTCTTGGGTTAGGCGGGCAATTGTGTCCTGTAACCTTATCTCACTACCTCTTGCGTCTCTGACCTGGAACTCCAAACACTCCACCTTGTACCTTGTGCTACCTTTGACTTCGGCGGTCTGGCATTCCAGGCGCTCTATTTTTGCTCTGGTATTATTCTTAACTTCAGCGACCCGGCTCTCCAGGCGCTCTATTTTTGCCTGGTGTTCTTTTGCCGTCTGCACTCTTTCTTGGTTTAGCGCCTGAAGCGCCACTATCAATTTCTCCTCTGCTAAAGCCTTATCCTGTATCTCTATCTCCTTGTCCTGGATTTCTAGGGCCGATTTCTTAAGCTTGGCAGCCTGTGCTGCTACAACCCCGTCCAACATTAGGACCTGTTTCTTGTAGCACATAAGCCACACTGCTTTCTCTATTGACCCCTTATGTTGTTTACTGGCCGTTCACTGGGCGATTGCATCTATGGGACACTCAGCCTGCAATAGGGTGAGTATCCCCAAGATGTGTATTGAATCTTGGAAACACTTGGGGGATACAGGGGACAAAATAACACATAAGGCACTTGTAGGGGGTGGCGTGTGCCCAGTCAGCTCTGCCCCTGACTGTCTCAGAGCGGTTTGAATCGCTCCCACATCCCTGGGTTCTAGACACCGGACTTAGGTACAGGCGGCGATACAGAAGTAGAGTAGACAACTGGTTTGGTGCAAGAAAATCGTAATTTTTATTAAAGGCACAATAAAATAACAACACTGAAAATTACTAGAATAATTACAGGCATATACAAGTACACTTACTTGGGAATGGGGAACACACGGCACATCGAGGGAACAAACACATTAAAAATCCCCCCTGCCCTTGTCCCACCCCCAATACCTAAGGAGATTGAGCTACGAGGGGCCAGGGATTTATGCTCACCAATGGGGTTCCTTTTTGACAGTTCAAAACCTGTCGATTAAGCTGGTTGTGGTTTTGGGGTTCGCTCTTTGTGTCCTTTGGGGCCTGCCGTCGTCACATGGTCCCAGGGTGCGGCGGTGGAGTCGTCTGTGTAAAGTACCCTCTTTTCTTCCGTTGGAGATAGGGAGTAAAGTCTTTGTTGGGTACTTTACCTTGCAGAATGGTTGTTCTTCTGGTGGTGGTTTGGTCGCCGAAGGTTTTATTGCGGTTGGGGTTCAGTTGGCGGTCTATGGTGTTGGCTTGATCCTTTTACCCATGCTTCGAACACCAGCTTATACCTGGACCGGGGTGTGTGCCCGCTCGTCCCCAACGCTTCTTTACACTGCCCTTCTCTGCTTATCGGCCATGCCGTTCGTCTCATCTCGCCTGCCCGCTTGCGACACTGCATGTCCTGTGTGTGTGTGTTGAGTCGGGTCCCGTTCTCCTGTGTTCGGCCCCCGGTGTTGTAATGGGCGTCCTCGGTGTCGAGCAGCGCGGGGAGGGGGAAGAGGAAGAGGAGCAAGCAAGAGAGCTTGGCTACTGGTGTGCCTACAATTATACCCGGTTCTTCACCCCTTATCTGCACGCCAAATCAGGTCAGTACTTTGTCTAATTTTGGCGGGCTCATCTAAAGTGATTACAGTCATTCACCTTAACGGCTTTTGGGGCGGTTGTCTCCTTGTTTAATGGCTCCAAAACCCTGGCTGTTTGTCATTTATTTTAATCTTTTTTTCCTGGCTTGGTAGCTACTTTGAGCTGTTACCGATTATTTATGCAGAAAGTTAATGGCCTCAAGATTAGGTCTATCCTGAGTTGATCTGTTTTCAAGATGAAGAATGCATATTCTGTGTTTACCAAGCTGCCTGGCTTTAGAAAATGATAAAGTCTTTCACAGATCCATGCATGTTAGGTTTCGTTTCAGGATATGAATGGGCCTGCTTTTGCAGGGCCTTGCTTTTTAAAATCCTGCAGGCTTCCGTCACAAGGTTTCAGAAGCCATTTTTTTTTTGAGTACCCTTTTTAATAACTTGTCCATACAGGGTCCCTTTATCCATAACTTTTGGGGAATGTGGGAATTTTGAGAACCCTACACTCCCCCCTGTTGATACTAAACTCGCTTTAAGTATCATCCTTACAAGGTAAGCAAAATTCCCGACCCTCCATAATCAATCTTCCCCGGTAAATTACCTATCTATGATCCCATGACACATGCATTTCCCATTCTGTAAAAATGTAGTGTACATAAGCATACATAGACAGAATACAGTCGTTTACACACATCCAAACATGGAGGGGGGTCCAACACCCCTGCACCACTTGGTACTCATACATCTTTATTAAAATAACATGTCGAAAGTCTTTATTAAAAACAAAAAAAAACACAAAAAAACAATCTTTATTCAGAGACACAAAATAAAAGATTCAAACAGGTGTATCTCCCTCCACCTTAACATAATGTTCCTTCCAGGTCTTTTGGTTTTGGAATTCTAGTATTTGGCCTTTTCCCTTGCACTGAGTCCACACCAGGTACAATGCTGTTCCCAGCTAGCAAACCACGAGGATGTGGGAAATGTCCCACCGGGGTGGAACCACAATATCCAATATTTTGGCCCCTATCTCTACCGTCTTTTGCTCCAGAGTGTAGAAATGTTTCTGTGAGACTATTACTGCTTTGAGTATTTTGGTAAGGTGTTCTGGGAGAGGGGGGATTTCGTAGCCGAAATGTGCTACATATTTTTGCAGTTTGCTGAAATTCACTTTTACAGTGAGGCGAACAGTGGAGGGTTCAGGAATGGGGACAATTCATTCCTGGGCCACTTGAACTTCTGCTCAGGTTTAAAGCAGAAACTCCTGTCACTTACCGGACACCAGCTATGCTGTCCATGCTGGTAGTGGGGCGCACCTGTGGTGACACAATATGTCCCACCTCCTATATATGCTACCTGTGGGACAACTTGGTCTTGTGCCATTACCTCCATGGTACAGTTTATAGGTTTTGCGCCAGCAGCTTTAAACCCGCACTGTGGTTTTGAATAGGCATTCAAGTGCTGGGGACACAGTATTATGTGTGCTCCCCGGCTCCGGCACCCCGAGAAGTCAGTACCTGTCATAGCGTGCTCCCACTTTATGACATAAGGTGGGACCACTGTGAAACGGATGTGTGCACCCCCTTGAATGACTCCAATGTTCTCTACCCTGTATACCGGCGCGGGTCGGGCTGTCCCACCCATGACCGGCATCCTCACTACTAATCCCATGATGGTGTGGTTGGAGCGCCCACAATCTACGGGGACAGGGTAGGCCTCAGAAGCTAGCCGGATTTGACACGGGCTTAATGCATTCTCAAATGGGTGGAGGGCTGCGAGGTGTTTGTTGCTGATCCAGGAGGGGACTAAACCCTATTTTAAATCCTCCAGATTACTGCGGCCCTCACCCAGCAACCATGCCCCGTACAGTACGCACACCTCGTTCTGAGCAGCCTGGTCAGAAGCATTTCTGTCCTCTCTTATAAGGACATTTACAGTCTTGGTGTGTCTTTCCAGTTCAGCTATTACTTCTTTTAAATGGACCGTCATGGCCTGGTCCTCATGTAACTGTGTGCCTACTACCTTATTTTCATCCATCAAGATTTTCCTCAATTGTGTTTTTAGACCGTTTATCTGTGTCTGCAATTCTATGTCATCCAGGCTGTTGATGACAGAGGACCCTGTGTTAAACGCTGTAAAAACATAATTCTAGGCTCCCCTTCTTTGTCTCCCCGCACTACCAAAAATCTCATGGTGTGTGGTGTACAGTTCTGTTTTATCTACATTGGCAAAATCGAACTCATAGAATTTCCTAAACATCTCTTTTAACAGGGCCTGGTATAGCTGTTCTGTCTCTTTGGTGCACCACTCCGGTAAGTGTACCTCGGTAAGATTCAGGATCACGGAAGCTACCGCGTAGTGTACCCCCTGGTATAGCACCTGTTCCGTCGGCACTAGTACCAGCCCATTCCCTGGTCCCTGGGTGGTGGTAGGGCACCCCTCTATGTGTGTCCTTGCTGCCTGGGTCATGGGCAGGGGCTTCTGGGCGCGTGCCACTAGTTCAGTGGCTTTAACTGGGGCTGGGAAACGTGGGACTATGCAGGTGTGTAGGTGGGAATCCCATTCCACCCCCTTCCCCTTATCCTGCCATGATGCGGAGAAGATGATGGATATGCCCGTAGGGCAGGCCCTTTGCGACCCCCACATACAGACATAGATTCCCTGATCCGACTCCCACCACTTATCCCAACATACGCTAGTCCCTCCTTGGGTCCCGGTGACCGTCCGGTGGGTGTCGTTCCCCAATCGTTCCCAGTCAGCTGTATGGTCCCCCATGTCTGTGCTCAGCTTTCTGAGCCACCACCACCTTCCCAGGGGAATCTGTCCTCTACAAGTCAGGCACACGCGTTTCCCCTCAGTGACCCCGACCCGTGAGGCCACAACCTGTACGCTGGGGCAGGGGAGGGAGGCTTCCCCATAGGTGAACCCGGCCTGGCTGGAGTTGGATCCCAACCACCCGGGCCATTTTCCCTCATGGGAATAGATGGCGGGCTCCTCCGCGCCTTGTTCGTTGCTCCGAGCAGTCACAACTGGTGCTCTCTCTCCTGAGCATCCATAGATGTGGGAGTCCTCCACGTCACCTCGCTTTCCAATGCTCATTCCTATCAGGGCGAGTAGGAGTACGCCCCCCTTCATCCTGAAATCCTCTCTGCAAAGAGACACAAGAGCATATGGCCAGGTCCCGAGGAGATTCTCTGGCTTGGGTGAAGCATAGTCGAGTCTTGCGACCTCGACTCAATATAAAAACTTTTACAATACTATTTAAACCACCCATCACCTTGTTTAAAACTTAAACTAAACACCCAAACTTAACAATATCAAACTTAAATTATGTAAACTATGTACATCCACTGCCCACCTCCGGGTGGCCAGCCTAATCCCTGTTCGGGCTGCGGCACACCGCTCCCTTCGGTGTGGCCGCACTGTCCTGTACTTTCGGTCCCTCGCAGCCTGTGGCTGCTGGCTGGGGACCTGTGTCTTTAGATTTACCCCTGACTCGGGAGGCTGTCCCTTTAAAATGGGGAGCCGGTGACCACGGTTTCCTTGGCTGGGGCGTCCGTGGGGACCTTCTGGGGACTTTGGCGGGTGGGGTTTATCTGGCTGGTGGGCCTTTAACCCGAGCCACTACCCCATCCGGTGCGGTCTGTGCACTTACCACTACCGCTGGCTGGGGATCTTCATCCTCAGGCTTTACCTCTCCTGAACCTGGGCTAGGGGCAGGTAACTCTTCGCAGCCTGGTGCTGCAGGCTGGGGGCCCTCGCCCTCAGGTCCCAAATCTGGGTCCAGGGCGGGGTCTTCGCCCTCGGGTCCCTCCTCCTCTAAACCTGGGCCAGGAGCGGGGTCTTTGCCCTCGGGTCCCTCCTCATCTAAATCCCAGAAGAGTGGGGGAGTGTCCCAAGCGGTGGGCGGGATGGCCCCTCCCCTTAAACAAGCCACAGCGCCTGCCTGTGCAGTCTGTGAACTTGCTCCCGCTGCAGGCTGAGGATTTCTATCCTCAGACCTTGCCCCAACTGGCTGTTCTCTCTTCTCAGGCGTAAACAGTTTACACTGATTAATGTGGAACCATTTGGTGCACCGAGGCATCTTAATGGCGTATACCATGGGGCTTGCCTTGCCTACAATGCTGTAGGGCCCCATGTATAACGGTTCTAGACTACCTACCCGAGCAAAATTCCTCACCATGACCTGATCCCCTATTTCCCACTCGTGGTGTTTTCGGTGTTCTAACAGCAATCGGTTACTCCGATGCTGCTTTCCCATGTTACCAGCCGCCTGCCCGTGGACCTGCTTAAGGTGCTCAAAGAGGTACCTGGCGAACCTATCCCGGTTTACCTCCCTGAGCTGACCTTCTGTGAGCACCAGGGCTAGTACATGGGTGGGGGTCCGCGTAACCCTGCCAGTCATCAGCTCGTGCGGGGAGTACCCCGTGCTTTTTGACTGGCTGGCCCGGATCCCCATCAGGACCAACGGTAGGATCTCTGCCCATTTACTAGGCGAGTCCACCGTCTCTTTCCTCTGCCTTTCCTTCAAGGTCCTGTTCATTCTCTCCACAATCCCTGAGAACTGTGGGTTGTGTGCAACGTGCCACTTCCCCTCGATGCCGAGCAGCATAAGGGTATTCTGCATGACCTGCCCAGTAAAGTGACTCCCTTGGTCGGACTCCACATACTGTGGTAGCCCCCATTGCGAGAACACTTCCCAGACCAGGATCCTGGCTGTACCCAGAGCTGTGGCTGTTCTGCAGGGAAAGGCTTCTACCCATTTCGTGAACACATCTACCAGGACTAGGCAGTACTTAATAGCCTCCCTGGGCGGTGGGCACGGGCCCGATGTAGTCGACCTGTATCGACTGCCATGGTCCCTCTACCCTCCTGATGTGTCCCATAGGTACCTTCCTTTTGTGGGGGTCAGGGTTGTTAGCAGCACAAACCAGACAGCCGGCGCAAAACTCGCGGACATCTTCCCTGAGTCCTGGCCACCATCCCGCCTGTTCCACCCGCTGCCAGGTGGTCTCAGGCCTGGGATGCCCTGCTCCTGGACCCTCATGGGCCAGTTGAAGGAATTCCCTCTGGTGCTGCTGTGGTACGACCCATTGTTCTCCCCTAAACAGCATGCCTTCTTTCACAGAGAGGGCTGCTGTGCCGTAAGGGCCCTCTACCCTTTTCCCCTCAGTCACTGCACTGAGGACTGCCTTGAGGACGGGGTCTTGGCTTGGACCGTCTTAAGGTCTGGGGCTAGAGCTACCCCTGCACTCCCTTGTGTCCCATCACTACCCCTGACTGCTGCTATAGGTCTGGACCCATATGGGTCCCAGAAAGTGCCTGTGCGGGCACCCTCCTTAGCTAGTATGTCAGCCTGCTGGTTGCCCTGACTACAGGGTTCTGTGGAGGAGTGGGCTTTCACCTTGTGGATGAAAACCTCCCCTTCCTCCCCCACTGCTGCTAAGATTTTCTCCAGCAGGGGTTTTACTGAGAGGGGTCTCCCGTTGGCGGAGGTATATCCGCGGCGGGACCAGATGGCCAGGTACTCCGTACACGAATTGCACGTGAACATACTGTACGAGCAAATCGTGTACGGGGTGGGGAAGATTTCGGGGTGTGTAACGACGTACACTTCCATGGACAGTTCAGCCTGCTGGGCACTCATGGTGCTGGGGAGCTTTATTGCCAGGGCAACGTTTGCCGCTGGGTCATAAACTCCACACCCCGTGAGTCGCTCACCAGCAGATACCGTGCTGGAGCCGTCCACATAGATTTTGCGGCCTGTGGGGTGTATCCCGGCCCGTAAACTTATGTCTACTTCCCAAACCCCTTCTATGGAACACCGGTGGGCTGTTCCAGGATATACCAAGTTAGCTGCGAGCTTTGGCTCACAGAGCCCTTTTACTTTTAGGTCCATCTGTGGGAGAAGCCGGGTCCAGCGAGCAATGCAGGCACTACTCACTGTCCCATCCTTGATCCTCCCATCCAGGAGCATCTGGGTGGGTGTCTGATGGGTGAGGAGGGTGATGGGAGAGGTGCCTGTGAAGATCAGTGATCTTTTCACAGCCCAATATGTGGCCAAGAGGTGCCTCTCACAATTGGAGTAGCTCTTCTCCACATCCGTGAGTATCCTGGAGGAGTAGACCACCGGCCTCAGCCTGCCATGCTGCTCTTAGAGCAGCACAGTACTCAGGCTGTCCCCGCTGGCTGCTATCTCCAGGAAGAACTCTTTTCCCCCATCTATGGCCCCTAGAGCTGGTGCGGTCTGCAGGCCTTTCTTGAGCCTGACAAATGCTGCCTGGCAACCCTCATCCCACGCCCACTCCACCCCCTTATGTAGGAGTCGGAGCAGAGGGGTTGCTATGGCTGCATAGTCCTCAATAAAGTCTCTGCCGTACCCGGTTAGCCCTAGAAACGACCTCACACCCGTGACTGTGTTGGGGACTGGTAACTCCTGTACCGCTTCCCTTCTAGCCTTATCTATGGCCCTTTCCCCAGCATGTACAGTCAGGCCCAGGAATTTCACCTCCTGTAGCCGATCTGCGCTTTCTTCGGGTTTACTTTAAAACCCTTTTGCCTGAGCAGCTCCAGCAGTTCGGCCGGTAGTGGGCCATGCTCCTCTCTCGTGTCGGTGAATAGGAGCAGGTCATCCACGTACTGTACCAGCTGCCTGGGCTGGCTGAAACCCTTTAAACTGTTTGCCATGCACTGATGGAAAATGCTGGGGCTGTTGTGGAAGCCCTGAGGCAAACAGTTCCAGGTGCACTGTTGCCCTTTAAAAGTAAAGGCAAACTTGTACTGATGCTCCCTCCTTAAAGGGATGGACCAAAACCCGTTTGAAATATCCAGCACCATGAAAGTGGTCGCGGATGCTGGGATACTTCCTATCAGGTCGGCAATTACTGCTACCGTGGGTGCACAGGCTGGGATGTTGCTGTTGAGCACCCGATAGTCCACCATGGCCCTCCAGGAGTTGGCCGGCTTTCTAACCGGCCACAGTGGAGAGTTTACGTGGGTGGCTATCGGTCTCAGAACCCCCTGCTGTACTAACGAGGACATGGCTGCTTCCATGTCTGGCTCCGCTTCCCTGGGGAAGTTGTACTGTTTCTGTGGTTGGGCCATGGGGTCCCCATATACGCTGACCTCAAACCCGTTGACCCTCCCGCAGTCGTGTTTGTGTGTGGCAAATGTGGCCAGGTGGGCGTGCACAAATGCCTGGAACTCCTGTGGGGTGTTACTGAACATGAGCTCGAGGTTATAACCCTCTTTAGGCTTCATGGTGCACAGGGTCCCCTTCCCTTCTTTCCCTGGGATGACTACTACTTCGCCTTCCTTTCCTGTACTTGCCCCCCATAGGCAATGGTTTATTAAATCCACCAGGATCCTGTGGCCTACAATAAAGTCGGCTCCCAGGATCCCTTTTCCACCCTCCTGTTCCCACTTCATCAGGATACAGGTCCACTTAGAGCGAAGCGTACCTAAACGAATGGCGAGCGGGATGGAAAATGAGCTGGCCTGTTCTCTGCCTGTGAATCCCGACAGGCTGTATGGGACCCCGCTAGATAGAGGTGAGGTGGTGGGGTTAGCTGATTGGATCATGGTGCATGATGCTCCCGTGTCCAACATATAGGTCCCCTTCACCTTTTCTACCTCCATCTCCACGAGGGGTCTCTTCCATTCATCGTACCGAAGGGAACACAGGTAAACCGGCTGCGCTGGCTCTAGTCAGGGCTGTGGGTTGGATGGGGCTGACGGGGTCAGAGCACTGGTAGCGGCTGCTACTCTCCCGTGGCCAGTCAATAAGGACCTCATGGTGTCCAAAAATGACTCGACCGCGGCGGGAGGGATTCCTGCCTCTGCCTTTTGGACTGGGACTGTGGAATTCTTTCCCTTGTTATCCTTCCAAGGGGTTTTGCACTCCTTCCTCCAGTGACCATCCTTCCCACACCCGTAACAATTGAGCTCAGTGCTAGAAGGGTTATTCCCTTCCTGATGCCACTCCTTCCTACCCTGCCCGGGTTTTACCTCATGCACCTTCCCCTTGGGTGGGTGTGCATTGGTTCCCCTACCGTTCTTATAGGCTAGGGTCAACTGTCTGATCACCGTAAGTTCGGTGGTCAGGGGATTCTTAGGGTCGAACCAGACTTCCGCCTTGGCCCGGACCTGTGGCAAGCTGTTTGCCATCAGGCAATGGAGCCAGTGGACCAGCTGATCTCGGTTCAGGAATGCCCGGTTAAGTGCCCCAGGACAGGTGCTCCTATACACCGGCCCTAACCTGTCCGCGAAAGCCTGCGGGGTTTCCGCTGCGAGCTGCACTGTCTTCTTCACACGGGAGAAAGGACATCCCTCATTCATCCCCATGGCCTCCAGAACTTCATCCCTGAGCTCCTCATACCCGCTCTGCCCCCTCTTACACTCGTCAGAGAGGGACTGGAGGAGCTTACTCTCCAAAGAGAACAGCAGCATTTTGGCCTGCTCAGCATCATCGCACTCGTTGACGCTGGCTGCTTGTTCCACTTCCCTGAAGTGGACCGAGGGGTCCCCTTTTTCGGTGAGCTTTGGGATATGGCTCACCATAGCCCTAAGCTGTTGGGTGCTATAGGGTAATACGAACTGGTTTTGGAGGGGTCCCTTGTCCTCGCCATTAACGTGTGGGCCGAACCTCCGATGCCGGGCTGGGCACATCGGCCCTGGTTCCAGCCTCTCTTGCGGGGGTTGTTCCACTTCCGCTTCTACCCCTGACTCCACCCCCCCTTGCTGCCAGACCTCGCTAAAACCTGGCGCTACGGATGGTGGTCACATGACCTCCTGTTCCTCAACCGGGTCGTCCCTTGGCACTACCTGTGATGCCTGAACTGTTCTCCCCTCATTCCCTGTAAAATCCGCCTGGGCTGCCTTCGGGCTTATGAGGCACACCATGCCCTTTGCCCTCCTTAGGCCAGGCTCAGATTCTCTATCTGTTCCTTGCAGGGGCCATGATCTGCAACTTCAAACCGCTGTTCGCTCGCTAACTTATAGGCTGCCTTTTCTTTTTTTACTTTCTCCTCCTGCTCTCTTATTTGTCTCGCTAGGCGGGCGTTCTTTTCCCGCAACCTCAACTCACTGCTCTTGGCCTCGGTGAACTGGCACTGTAGGTGTTCCAACCTGGCCTTATGTTCCCCCATTAATTGTACCCTTTCCTGATTCAGGGCCTGCAATGCTACCAGTAACTTCTCCCCTGCTAGAGCCTTGTCCTGGTCCTCCAGGGCTGACTCCCTTATCTCGGCTGCCTATGCTGCAACAAGCCTGTCCAAAAGCTGGACCTGCTTCTTGAAGCACATCAGCCAGACTGCCTTCTCTAGGGATTTCTTGTGCTCCTTCCATTCTGTCCACTTAGCTGCGGCATCTACCGGACGCCCAGCCTTTAACAGATTGGTGATCCACTTCTTTGTGATATTCACCTTGCTGAACACATATTCAGAAATCCTTTCCTCCATCATGGTTTGCTCTTCCGAAGCATTGTCTACTGTATCGCACCCCTGTTGCCGGAATCCTGCCGCGGTCGCCATTTCTGTAGGGGGTGGCGTGTGCCCAGTCAGCTCTGCCCCTGACTGTCTCTGAGCGGTTCGAATCACTCCCGCACCACTGGGTTCTAGACACCGGACTTAGGTACAGGCGGCGATACAGAAATAGAGTAGACAACTGGTTTGGTGCAAGAAAACCGTAATTTTTATTAAAGGCACAATAAAATCACAACACTGAAAATTACTAGAATAATTACAGGCATATACAAGTACACTTATTTGAGAATGGGGAACACATGGTACATCGAGGTAACAAACACATTAAAAATCCCCCCTACCCTTGTCCCACCCCCAATACCTAACTAGATTGAGCTACGAGGGGCCAAGGATTTATGCTCACCAATGGGGTTCCTTTTTGACGGTTCGAAACCTGTCGATTAAGCCGGTTGTGGTTTTGGGGTTCGCTCTTTGTGTCCTTTGGGGCCTGCCGTCGTCACGTGGTCCCAGGGCGCGGCGGTGGAGTCATCTGTGTAAAGTACCCTCTTTTCCTCCGTTAGAGATAGGGAGTAAAGTCTTTGTTGGGTACTTTACCTTGCAGAATGGTTGTTCTTCTGGTGGTGGTTTGGTCGCTGAAGGTTTTATTGCGGTTGTGGTTCGGTTGGCGGTCTATGGTGTTGGCTTGATCCTTTTACCCATGCTTCGAACACCAGCTTACACCTGGACCGGGGTGTGTGCCCGCTCGTCCCCAACGCTTCTTTATGCTGCCCTTCTCTGCTTATTGGCCTTGCCGTTCGTCTCGTCTTGCCTGCGGGCCCACGTGTCCTGTGTGTGTGTGTTGAGTCGGGTCCCGTTCTCCTCCCGCGTTCGGCCCCCGGTGTTGTAATGTTCATCCTCGGTGTCGAGCAGTGCGGGGAGGGAGGAGAGGAAGAAGAGGAAGCAAGAGAGCTTGGCTACCGGTGGGCCTACAATTATACCCGGTTCTTCACCTCCTATCTGCGCGCCAAATCAGGTCAGTTCTTTATCTAATTTTGGCGGGCTCATCTAAAGTGATTGCAGTCATTCACCTTAACGGCTTTTGGGGTGGTTGTCTCCTTGTTTAATAGCTCCAATATCCTGGCTGTTTGTCATTTATGAATTTTAATCTTTTTTTCCTGGCTTGGTAGCTACTTTGAGCTGTTACCGATTATTTATGCAGAAAGTTAATGGCCTCAAGATTAGGTCTATCCTGAGTTGATCTGTTTTCAAGATGAAGAATGCATATTCTGTGTTTACCTAGCTGTCTGGCTTTAGAAAATGGCAAAGTCTTTCACAGATCCATGCATGTTAGGTTTCGTTTCAGGATTTGAATGGGCCTGCCTTTTCTGCAGGTCCTTGCTTTTAAAATCCTGCAAGCCTTGGTCACGAGGTTTCAGAAGCCATTTTGGGTACCCTTTTTAATAACTTGTCCATACAGGGTCCCTTTATCCTTAACTTTTGGGGAATGTGGGCATTTTGAGAACCCTACACACTCAAGCTAGATAAGGAAAAAAGGAGCCAAGGATTAGCTTTTTTTTAAGTATATGTATGCGTTGAGAGGGAGAATGAACCCTGCAGTAGCACCTGATAATTGCATTTCGAATGTATGAGATAATTTCCAGGCCAGTCACATTTGTTTCTTAATATGAAACAACAGGGATAGACCTGCGAGTGGCCAGGGCTAGCACTTGAGATGGGGGATGTTTCTTAGCCACAATAGCACAGGTGTATGTTGGGAGGTTGTTCACGCGAGAAGATGAATGGGTATTTTGATGGGTTAGCACTTCAAAATTTTAGGAACATAGAAGCAGGAATAGGCCATTCAGCCCATCGTGCCTGTTCCGCCATTCAGTTAGATTATGGCTCATCTGTACCTCAACTCCATTTACACACCTTTGCTCCCTTACCTGACAAAAATCTGTTGCGCAGATTTTTGAAATTTTCAATTGGCCCCCAGCATCCACAACCTCTTGGGGGAAGAGAGTTTCAGATTACCACTACCCTTTGTTCGAAGGAGTGCTTCTGGATTTCACTCCAGAACGACTTGGCAATAACTTTAAGCTTGTGCCCCATTGTTCTCGATTCTGGACGAGAACACTGATGGGAGAAGCACACTGACTGGAGGAGAGAACTGAGCAGAGGGTAGCACTGACTGGAGGAGAGAACTGACCAGAGGAGAGCACTGACTGGAGGAGAGCACTGACTGAAAGTGGGCATTGTCCAGAGGAGAGCGCTGTCCATAGGACTGCACTGACCAGAGGAGAGCACTGACCGGAGAAACGCAATGTCCGGTGGAGATCACGGACCATAGGTGCGCACTAACCAGAGGAGAGCACTGTCCATAGGAGCGCACTGGCCGGAGGAGAACACTGACCGGAGGAATGCACTGACCAGAGGAGAACACTGACCCAAGGAACGCATTGACCAGAGGAGTAAACTGACCGGAGGAACGCACTGACCGGAGTAATGCACTGACCGAAAGAGAGCACTGTCCAGAGGAATGCACTGACCGGAGGAGAGCACTGACCGGAGGAGAGCACTGACCGGAGGAGAGCACTGTCCAGAGGAATGCACTGACCGGAGGAGAGCACTGACCGGAGGAGAGCACTGACCGGAGGAGAGCACTGACCGGAGGAGAGCACTGACCGGAGGAGAGCACTGACCGGAGGAAAACAGCGACCAGAGGGGTGCAATGTCCAGAGGAGGGCACTGACCGGAGGAAAACAGCGACCAGAGGAGTGCAATGTCCAGAGGAGGGCACTGACCGGAGGAAAACAGCGACCAGAGGAGTGCAATGTCCAGAGGAGGGCACTGACCGGAGGAATGCACTGACTGGGGGAACGCACTGACCAGAGGAGATCACTGACCGGAGGAGAGCACTGATCGGACGAGAGCACTGACCTTGGAAAGCACTGACCCGAGGAGCACACGGACCAGAGGAGTGCAATTCGGGCAGAACTGGCTAAAGTGGACTGAAAAACAAATTAAAGGGTAAGAAAGTTGAAATGCAGTGGCAGACATTTAAGGAGATATTTCATAACTCTCCACAAAAATATATTCCATTGAGAAAGAAAGATTTTAAGAGAAGGGAGCACCATCCGTGGCTAACTAAGGAAGTAAAGGATGTTATCAAATTGAAAACAAAGGCATACAACGTTGCCAAGATTGGTGGGAGATCAGAGGATTGGGAAATTTTTTAAAAAACAGCAAAGGATGACTAAAAAAATAATAGAGAGAAGATGAATTATGAGAGTAAGCTGGCAAGAAACATTAAAACAGATAGTAAAAGCTTCTACAGGTATATAAAAAGGAAGAGGGTAGCTAAAGTAAACATTGGTCCCTTAGCGGATGAGACTGGGGAATTACTAATGGGGAATGGGGAAATGGCAGAGACTCTGAACAAATATTTTGTATCTGTCTTCACTGTAGAAGACACTAACAACATCCCAATAATGGATAATCAAGGGGCCACAGGGAGTGGGGAACTAAAGACAATCGCTATCACTAAGGAAATAGTACTCGGTAAAATAAAGGAAATAAAAGACAACAAGATGGCCTGCATCCCAGCGTCTTAAACGAAGTGGCTGCAGAGATACTGGATGCATTGGTTGCAATATACCAACATTCCCTGGACTCTGGAGAGGTCCCAGCGGATTGGAAAACGGTTAATGTAACACCCCTATTTAAGAAAGGAGGGAGACAGAAAGCAGGAAACTATAGACCAGTTAACCTAACATCTGTCGTTGGGAAAATGCTGGAGTCTTTCATTAAGGAAGCAGTAGCAGGGCATTTAGAAAAACATACTGCAGTCAAACAGAGTCTGTAAGGGTTTGGGGCTTCTTTAATCTGGTTTAAAGTAATTTTCCTGGTCTTGCAGCCTTTGCCTGCACTCAGGCCAATTTTAAAATAAAACCAATTTTAAAACAGCGGTTTTGAATCGCTACCCCACCTTCCAGTTCTGACTGCAGGGCTTATAATTATTGATATTAAAACAGACACGTAGTTTGGATGAGAGAAAAAAATCAAGTTTTATTAACTAAAAGAAACTATAATCAAAATATCAAACTATCCCACATGAACACAGTAAAATTGTAAAACTATATAACAGGGGGATTGCAGACAGCGAAAATGAGGGATACAATGGCTACAATGTTATTTAAACAATCTTAGCAATACCCTTAAATCACCACCCCAAACTCCTGCTAGGTTGCTTTGCTGAGGAGTCAGAACACCCTGCTCACCTTTGGTCCAGCGAAGTAAGAGAGAGCGATAGCTTCTCAGCCGCTATCTTTATACCTGGTGCGGTCCTGCCGTTTTGCCTTGCAAGGGCTGTGTGCAAAATTCCCCACCCAAAAGGGTCCAATACACAAGAGAAAGCTGTGATTGGCTAACTCAAAGTGGTTAGACTGGGTTAATGTGTCTTCCGGAGCTCCCTGGGCTGAAACAAAAGGGAGATACAACTGCTCTATTGTCCAGTGCTGGGTGATTTGAAACCCATTCAAATGTTAAACATTTCCCATTCAAGGTACAAAAGTCTCTTCTGCAGTTTAGATGTATCCACTCGATATACAAACAAATGCTAATAGCATTCAATTGCTTTGTAAACAAAGCATTGTCCTTTGTCTTTGGCCATGTGGTGACAGCCATTTTTATCCCTGGAAATTTAAAAGCACATCGCCCAGGGATTCTTTAATCAAAAAAATGAATCTTCAGAACTGTAAATTATTGCGAATTCTTACAAGTCAGCATGGTTTTGGGAAAGGGAAATCATGTTTAACAAATTTGCTGGAGTTCTTTGAGGAGGTAACACGCAGGGTGGACAAGGGTGAGCCAGTGGATGTGGTGGATTTGGATTTCCAGAAGGCATTCGATAAGGTGCCACATAAAAGATTACTGCATAAGATAAGAGCTCATGGAGTTGGGGGTAATATATTAGCATGGATAGAGAATTGGCTAACTAACAGAAAGCAGGGAGTCGGGATAAATGGGTCATTTTCTGGTTGGCAAACGGTAACTACTGGGGTGCCACAAGGATCGGTGCTGGGGCCCCAACTATTTACAATCTACATTAATGACTGGGATAAAGGGATCGAGTGTAATGTAGCCAAGTTTGCGGAAGATACAAAGATGGGTGGGAAAGCAAGTTGTGCAGAGGACTCTCAGAATCTGCAAAGAGATATAGACAGGCTAAGTGAGTGGGCAAATATTTGGCAGATGGAGTATAATGTGGGAAATTGCGAGGTTATCCTCTCTGGCAGGAAAAATAAAAAAGCAAACTATTATTTAAATGGAGAGAGACTACAAAATGCTACAGTTCAGAGGGACCTGAAGGTCCTTTTGCATGAAACACAAAAAGTTAACATGTAGGTACAGCAAGTGTCATCAAAAAGGCAAATGGAATGTTGCTCTTTATTTCAAGGGGGTTGGAGTATAAAAGCAGGGAAGCCCTGCTACAACTGTACAGGGTATTGGTGAGACCACACCTGGAGTACTGTGTACAGTTTTGGTCTCCTTATTTAAGGAAGGATACACTTGCATTGGAGGCAGTTCAGAGACGATTCACTCTGTAATTCCAGAGATGAGGGGGTTGACTTATGAGGGAAGGTTGAGCAGGCTGGGCCTATACTCATTGGAATTTAGAAGAATGAGAGATGATCTTATCGAAACATACAGGCCCAGAAATTCGGGTCTCCACGGGTGAGTACGCACGGGGTACTCACCCGTGGGCCCGATGGAAGTGCCGGTTTCCTGCATGCACTGCGCATGCACGGGAAACCAGCACTTCCATTCCTCTGAACGAAGAGGTTCAGAGGTCGAACGCATGCGTGGGAATGACTGCGCGTGCGCATCAAACTTAGTTTTTTTTTTACAGGTTTCTCTGGGAGGGTAAGCCTACAGAATTTAGAAATATAAAAAGCAGGCGTAAGGCCTGCTTTTTACAAGGCAAGTGGTGAATTAATTAAAATTAAAACATTTTTTCCACAGGTTTATTATTTTTAAATACTTTAAAGCAAGGTAATTTTATTTTTAACCCTGTTAGAATATAAAATTATTTTTTTCAAAAATTTAAATTATTGTTGAAAATAGTTATTTCATGTAATTTATAGTTTATTTAAAAAATGTGATTTAAAAAAAAATTTGAAGATTTAGTGCTATTTTGTTGCCGTAGTATTTATAAGTCTTGACAGCATTTCCTGTCAGACTTATGAATGGAGCACTCCCTGCTCCGATTGGCTGCCCATGGCCCACGTGATCCCAGGGGATGCATTGAACTAACTGCACCCCTGGGATACGCAAGCACTGCGCGCCGGCAGCTGGACCAGGCCCCGGATCGGAATTCCACGCGGGCCCACAGCTCAATGGCCGGCACGCAAGGTAAGTGCAGATCAGGGGCTTACACCCACGGGAAGCCCCCGACCCGAATTTCTGGGCCATTATATACTGAGTGGGCTCGACAGGGTAGATGCAGAGAGGATGGTTCCCCTCATGGGGAAATCTAGAACTTGGGGGCACAGTCTCAGAATAAAGGGTCACCCTTTTAGAATTGAGATGAGGAGGAACTTCTTCTCTCAGAGGGTTGTAAATTTGTGGAATTCTCTGCCCCAGAGAGCTGTGGAGGCTGGGTTATTAAATACATTTAAGGTGGAGATAGACAAATTTTTGAAAGATAAGGGAGTGAAGGGTTATGGGGAGCAGGCTGGGAAGTAGCTTTGAGCCCTAGATCCGCCATGATCTTATTGAATGGCGGAGCAGGCTCGAGGGGCCAAGTGGCCTATTCCTGCTCCTATTTCTTATGTTCTTATTTTTTTTTATCATTGATGGGATGTGGGCATCGCTGGCTGGCTAGGCCTGCATTTAGTGCCCATCCCTAATTGCCCTTGAGAAGATGGCGGTGAGTCGCCTTCTTGAACTGCTGCAGTCCATATGGTGTAGGTACACCCACAATGCTGTTAGGAAGGGAGTTCCAGGATTTTGGCTCAGCGACAGTGAAGGAACGGCGATACAGGCCCAAGTCAGGATGGTGTGTGGCTTGGAGGGGAACGTGTAGGTGGTGATGTTCCTATGCATCTGCTGCCCTTGTCCTTCTAAGTGGTAGAGGTCACGGGTTTGGAAGGTGCTGTTGAAGGAGCTTTGGCGAGTTGCTGCAGTGCATCTTGTAGATGGTACACACTGCAGCCACAGTGCGCCGGTGGTGGAGGGAGTGAATGTTGAAGGTGGTGGATGGAGTGCCAATCAAGCAGGCTGCTTTATCCTGAATGGTGCCGAGCTTCTTGAGTGTTGTTGGAGCTGCACTCATCCAGGCAAGTGGAGAGTATTCCATCACACTCCTGACTTGTGCTTTGTAGATGGTGGAAAGGCTTTGGGGAGTCAGGAGGTGAGGCACTCACCGCAGAATTCCCAGCCTCTGGCCTGCTCTTGTAGCCACAGTATTTATATGGCTGGTCTAGTTCAGTTTCTGATCAATGGTAACCCCCCAGGATGTTGATAGTGGGGGATTCAGCGATGGTAATGCCATTGAATGTCAAGGGGAGATGGTTAGAGTCTCGCTTGTTGGAGATGGTCATTGCCTGGCACTTGTGTGGTGCGAATGTTACTTGCCACTTGTCAGCCCCAGTCTGAATGTTGTCCAGGTCTTGCTGCATATGGACACGGACTGCGTCAGTATCTGACGAGTCTCGAATGGTGCTGAACAGCGTGCAATCATCAGCGAACATCCCCACTTCTGACCTTATGATGGAGGGAAGGTCATTGATGAAACAGCTGAAGATGGTTGGGCCTAGGACACTGCCCTGAGGAACTCCTGCAGTGATGTCATGTGATTGAGATGAATGACCTCCAACAACCACAGCCAACTTCTTTTGTGCTAGGTATGATTCCAACCAATGGAGAGTTTTCCCCTTGATTCCCATTGACTTCAGTTTTGCTAGGGCTCCTTAATGCCACACTCGATCAAATGCTGCCTTGATGTTAAGGGCAGTCACTCTCACCTCACCTCGAGTTCAGCTCTTTTGTCCATGTTTGGACCAAGGCTGTAATGAGGTCAGGAGCTGAGTGGCCCTGGCGGAACCCAAACTGGGCGTCAGTTAGTAGGTTATTGCTGAGTAAGTGCTGCTTGATAGCACTGTCGACGACACCTTCCATCACTTTGCTGATGATTGAGAGTAGACTGATGAGATGGTAATTGGCCGGGCCGGATTTGTCCTGCTTTTTGTAGACAGGACATACTTGGGCAATTTTCCACATTGCCGGGTAGATGCCAGTGTTGTAGCTGTACTGGAACAGCTTGGCTAGGGGCGCAGCTAGTTCTGGAGTACAAGTCTTCAGTACTATTGCTGGAATGTTGTCAGGGCCCATAGCCTTTGCAGTATCCAGTGTCTTCAGCCATTTCTTGACATCACGTGGAGTGAATTGAATGGGCTGAAGACTGGCATCTGTGATGCTGGGGACCTCAGGAGGTGGCCGAGATGGATCATCCACTCGGCACTTCTGGCTGAAGATAGTTGCAAATGCTTCAGCCTTGTCTTTTGCACTCACATGCTGGGCTCCACCATCATTGAGGATGGGGATATTTTTGGAGCCTCCTCCTCCTGTTAACTGTTTGATTGTCCACCACCACACACGACTGGATGTGGCAGGACTGCAGAGCTTTGATTTGATCCGATGGTTGTGAGATCGCTTAGCTCTGTCTATCACATGTTGCTTCCGTTGTTTGGCATGCAAGTAGTCCTGTGTTGTAGCCTCACCAGGTTGACACCACATTTTTCGGTATGCCTGGTGCTGCTCCCGGCGTGCTCTCCTGCACTCTTTGTTAAACCAGGGTTGATCTCCCGGCTTGATGGTAATGGTAGAGTGAGGGATATGCCAGGCCATGAGGTTACAGATTGTGGTTGAATACAATTCTGCTGCTGCTGATGGTCTTATGTCTGGAGGAGAGCATTGACCGGAGGACAGCTCTGGCTGGAGGAACACACTGGCCGATCAAGAACACTGACCGGAGGAGCGCACTGACCAGAGTAGTGCACTGATTTGAGGAGAGCACTGCCTAGGCAAGCACAGTGACCGGAGGAGCGCACTAACCAGAGGAGAGCACTGTCCGGGCAACACAGTGACCAGAGTAGAGCACTGACTGAAAGAGGGCATTGTCCAGGGGAGCGCACTGACTGGAGGAGAGCACTGACCGGAGGAAAGCACTGACCCGAGGCGAACACGGACCAGAGGAGCGCAATGTCTGGAGGAGAGCACTGACTGGAGGACAGCAATGGCTGAAGGAGAGCAGAGTCAGGAGGAATGCAATGTCTGGAGGAAGGCATTGACTGGAGGAGAGCCTTGACCGTAGGAACGCACTGACCAGAGGAACACAATGATCAGAGGAACGCACTGACTGGATAAGAGCACTGTCCAGAGGAACGCAATGACTGGAGGAGAACACTGACTGGAGGAATGCACTGACCAGAAGAGAGCACAGACTGAAGGAAAGCACTGACCGAAGGAAAGCACTGACCGGAGGAAAGCACTGACCAGAGGAACGCACTGACCGGAGGAACGCACTGACCGGAGGAACGCACTGACCGGAGGAGAGCACTGACCGGAGGAGAGCTCTGACCGGAGGAGAGCACTGACCGGAGGAGAGCACAGACCGGAGGAGAGCACAGACCGGAGGAGAGCACTGACCGGAGGAGAGCACTGACCGGAGGAGAGCACAGACCGGAGGAGAGCACAGACCGGAGGAGAGCACAGACCGGAGGAGAGCACTGACCGGAGGAGAGCACTGACCGGAGGAGAGCACTGACCGGAGGAGAACACTGACCGGAGGAGAGCACTGACCGGAGGAGAGCACAGACCGGAGGAGAGCACTGACCGGAGGAGAGCACTGACCGGAGGAGAGCACTGACCAGAGGAGAGCACAGACCGGAGGAGAGCACTGACCGGAGGAGAGCACTGACCGGAGGAGAACACTGACCGGAGGAGAGCACTGAGCAGAGGAGAGCACAGACCGGAGGAGAGCACTGACCGGAGGAGAGCACTGACCGGAGGAGAGCACTGACCGGAGGAGCGCACTGTAAGGGTTGGGGCTTCTTTAAACTGGTTTAAAGTAATTTTCCTGGTCTTGCAGCCTTTGCCTGCACCAGACCAATTCCAATAAAACCAATTTTAAAACAGCGGTTTCGAATCGCTACCCCACCTTCCAGTTCTGACTGCAGGGCTTATAATTATTGATATTAAAACAGACACATAGTTTGGATGAGAGAAAAAAAATCAATTTTTATTAACTAAAAGAAACTATAATCAAAATATCAAACTATACCACACGAACACAGTAATTACAGTAAAACTATATAACAGGGGGTTGCAGACGGCGAAAACGAGGGATACAATGGCTACAATGTTATTTAAACAATCTTAGCAATACCCTTAAATCACCACCCCTTAACTCCTGCTTGGTTGCCTTGTTGAGGAGTCAGAAACTCTGCTCACATGTGATCCAGCGAAGTGAGAGAGAGAGATAGCTTCTCAGCCGCTATCTTTATACCTGGTGAGGTCCTACTGTTCTGCTTTGCAAGGGCTGTGTGCAAAATTCCCCACCCAAAGGATCCAATACACAAGAGAAAGCTGTGATTGGCTAACTCAAAGAGGTTAGACTGGGTTAATGCGTCTTCCGGAGCTCCCTGGGCTGAAACAAAGAGAATGCAACAGCCCTATTGTCCAGTGCTGGGTGATTTAAAACCCATTCAAATCTTAAACGTTTCCCATTCAAGGTACAAAAGTCTCTTCTGCAGTTTAGATGTATTCACTCGATATACAAACAAATGCTAATAGCATTCAGTTGCTTTGTAAACAAAGCATTGTCCTTTGTCTTCATTGAACCTTACTTCCAGACACAGAAAGCTGCATTCCAAGCCTTTTTGTCTTCAGCCATGTGGTGCGACTGCCATTTTTATCCCTGGAAATATAAAAGCACATCGCCCAGGGATTCTTTAATCAAAAAAATTGATCTTCAGAACTGTAAATTATTGCGAATTCTTACAGTCCGCCCTTGGATACTTCCAGCTTGCTTGTAGTATCCTCTTGAAGAAATGAACAATAATTTCTGACCCCTCACAACAACCATCCCCTGTATTTATCTAATAGCTATCTGCCACTGATCCCTGTCCTGTCTATTCCCCTTAAATTCAAGAAAAAAAAACCATGGTACGGTAGGCATCTTACAGATACTTCAGTTTTCAACAAGGGGTCTCATACCCCTACACGCTTGTAAAATTATACAGTGTAAACCAAATTTACAATCACTTTTTTTTACATCATAAGTTATTACAAAATGTTGCAGTCTTAGTTACACAATGTAATCAAAATGATCCCAAGCACGGAGAGGGTCCTACGCCTCTGCTCAACTTGGGGCTGCAACACAAAATACAAAAAAATCATTAAACAACATGCTTAAATGAACCCCGATCATCACGTGCTGATGATGGGTCACGAAATCGAGTGGGTATTGCTCCTCCCACTTGGGCAGTAAAAGTACCTTCCACCCCCCTTTGATCGTCTTAAATTTTAAAACAGGCAGAATGGATTTACCGACCAGCCTGCTCCGCCAGCCCCGAGCCGTTCCCTTGTCCTTTGTGGAGGCGGGGTAACCCTCACATTTAAAATTACCTTGGCACAGACCGAGACCGGGGAGTATGGGATCTCATAACACCCAGTCCCTCCCCCTCCCGTCTTCCCTCGACTGGCTGCAGAAAATGATGGGTGCCTGTGTGGCGGCTCTCCCTGGCCCCACACTGATCCGGCCACCCACTCATCCTTCCCAGCCACACTTATCCTCTTTGCCCGTGTGCCCCCGGGTGAGTTCCTCTCTCCCCCGACCGCACCCACGCAACTCTTGGGTCTCCCCCTCCTCTATACAATCTTCCCAGGCCATCACCACCCACCCCCGGGGAACGCGTCCCTATCACAAGGCGCCCGCGCTTCCCCATCGTGACTCCTCAACAGCGAGGTCTCCCGCAAGTGAACTTCGGTGAGGATGGTGCTGGGTTGGGGGCCGTGCCCCACCCAGCTGGGGCCATATCCTCCCCGTAGGAGGAGTAGGCAAGTTCCTCCGGACCCTGTCCGGTTTTTCCCGAAGATCGCTGCGGGGTCTCCTGGATTCGTCCAGTGGCGAGGTGATCCCCAACATTCCGTATCTTCTTTCGATGTCCAGCTCGGGCTGGGCGAACATGGCTGCTTCATTTTCCCATCTCCTGCAAAAACTTAAAAGGGACATGCAGCCAGGTCTCACTGACCTGCTGCCTTAGGTGGAGACATGGTCGGGTCCCTCGACCTCGGACCAAAACACAAACATTCGGCACACATGTAAACTTAAACTCTTTAAACTTAAACTTAAAACTGGTTATATGAACAAAACTTAAAATACACCTTAAAAGCACGCTATATTCACACCAAAGCTATAATACAAATGCCGCCCGTCTCCAGACGGCCAGGCTAATCTCTGGCACTGTCGCAGATTGCTGCTGGCTGCAGCGAAGCTGGACTGCCTCCTGTCTCTGGTCCCTCGCAGCTTATGGCTGTTGAGTGGGGGCCTCTGTTCTCTGGCTTCTCCCTGGCTCGAGAGACTGCCCTACTCCACTGTAAACTGGGTGACCATGCTTTCTTAGGCTGGGGCACCCGCTGAGACCTTCTGAGGGGTGTCTCTCTGGGGGAAACTTTGGCTGGCGGACCCTGAGCTTGGGTCACAGCCCCAGCTGGCTGGGAACCTTCTCCCCCATGTCCAAATAGCCCGCACTGTATAATGTACCTGGCAGCCTGCCGGTGCAAATCTCCCTCTGGGTTTTTCTGCTCTTCTCTGCCCACTCCTGTGCTGGGGGCAGGTATACTCTCACCACCCGCTGCTGGTGGCTGGAAATTTTTCTCCCCATGTTTAAAACCTGGTGTCAGCTCCCTCCCTATATCTCCTGCAAGAGGGATTGCTATCCCTGCCCCCGCAGGGTCCCACATCATGGGGGGGGACCACTCTAGAAGCGGGCTGGGAAGCTGATCCCTTTAAACAGGCCACAGTGCCTGTCTTTACAGGCGGTGAACTTGAACTTGCCTTGTACAATTTGCATTGGTTGACGTGGAACCACTTTGTGCACCGGGGTAGTTTTACAGCATAGACCATGGGGCTGGCCCTATCCACTATACCATAGGGTCCCATGTAGAGTGGCTCTAAACTTCCCACCCGGGCATAGTTTCTTACCATCACTAGGTCTCCTATCTCCCACTGGTGGCTCTTGCTAGGCTCAAGCAGCAGCTGGTTATTCCGATGCTGCTTCCCCATGCTGTCTGCTGCCTGCCCATAAATCCATTTGAGGTGTTCTAGGAGGTTTCGGGCGAATTTATCCCGGTTTATTTCCGGCAGTTGTCCTTCGGTGAGAACTGGGGCGAGGACATGAGTGGGGGTCCTCATAACTCTGCCGGTCATGAGCTCATGTGGTGAATGCCCTGTACTTTTGGACTGACTGGCCCGGATCCCCATGAGGATCAGAGGTAGGGTCTCTGCCCATTTTTGGGGTGACCCCACGACCTCTTTCCTCAATCTTTCTTTAAGGGTACGGTTCATATGCTCCAAAATCCGTGAAGACCGTGGGTTGTAGGTGACGTGCCACTTCCCTTGAATACCAAGCAGCCTGAGGGTGTTCTGCATGACTTGGCCAGTAAAATGGCCTCCCTGGTCAGACTCCACAAACTGGGGCAGTCCCCACTGCGAGAACACCTCCTTCACCAAGATCTTTGCATTCCCCATTGCTGTGGCCGTCCTGCAGAGGAAGGCTTCCACCCACTTGGAAAACACATCCACCAGGACGAGGCAGTACTTATAGCCTCCCTGAGTGGTGGGCAAGGGCCCTATATAGTCGATCTGGATCGACAGCCATGGTCCCTCGACCCTCCTAATGTGTCCCATGGGCACCTTCCTTTTGTGGGGATCGGGATTATTTGCTGCACACACAAGACAGCTAGACAGAACTCGCGGACATCATCCCGGAGTTCTGGCCACCATCCCGCCTGTTCCACCCGTTGCCAGGTGGTCTCCGCCCCACGGTGTCCCGCTCCTGGCCCCTCATGGGCCAGCTGAAGGAACTCCCTCCGGTGCTGCTGGGGTACTACCCACCGTTCCCCCCTGAACAGCATGCCTTCCCTTATGGAGAGGGTGGCTGCACTGTAAGGGCCTTCTAACTTCCTGCCCTCCATCACTGCACTCATGACAACCTTCAGGACTGGGTCCTGGGCTTGGACGTCTTGAGATCTGGGGCTAACACTACCCCTGAGCTCCCTTGGGCCCCATCCCTACCTCTGACTGTCATCACAGGCCCAGACTCATACGGGTCCCAGAAAGTGCCGGTGTGTGCGCCCTCCTTGGCCAGCATGTCGGCTTGCTGGTTACCCTGGCTGCGGGGCTCTGTGGAGGAATGGGCCTTCACCTTATGGATGAAAACAGCACCTTCCTCCCCCACAGCTGCCAGGATTTTCTCCAGTAGGGGCTTTACTGTCAAGGGCTTCCCGTCGGCGGAGGTATACCCACGACAGGACCAGATGGCCAGGTACTCCATACACGAGTTGCAAGTGAACATACTGTCAGAGCAAATCGTATACGGGGTAGGGAAGATGTCGGGGTGTGTGACCACGTACATCATCGCGGACAGTTCAGCCTGCTGGGCACTCATGGTGTTAGGAAGCCTGATTGCCAAGGCAATGTCTGCCGTTGGGTCAAAAATCCTGCAACCCGTGAGTCGTACTCTAGCGGATACCATGCTGGAACCGTCTAAATAGATCTCACGGCCTGAGGGCTGTATCCTGGCCCGTAAACCTATATCCACCTCCCATACCCCTTCTATGGAACATCGATGGGCTGTTCCAGGATATACCATTTTGGCCGCGAGCTTTGGCTTGCAAAGGCCCCTTACCCTCAGATCCATCTGCGAGAGGAGGAGGGTCCAGCGCGCAATGCGGGCACTGCTCACTGTCCCATCTTTAATCCTCCCATCCAGAAGCATCTGGGTGGGTGTGTGGTGTGTGAGGAGGGTGATGGGAGAGGTGCCTGTGAAAACCAAAGATCTTTTCACAGCCCAATGTGTGGCCAAAAGGTGCCGTTCACAGTTGGAGTAGCTCCTCTCCACATCTGTGAGTACTCTGGAGGAGTAGACCATGGGCCTTAGCCTGCCGTGCCGCTCCTGGAGCAGCACAGCACTGAGACTATCCCCGCTGGCCGCTACCTCCAAGAAGAGCTCCCTTTTCCCATCTATTGCTCCTAGGGCTGGTGCTGTCTGCAAGTCTCCTTTTAACTTAACAAATGCCGCTTGGCATCCCTCATCCCAGGACCACTCCACCCCCTTGTGTAGGAGACGGAGCAGAGGGGCCGCTGTGGCTGCATAGTCCTCTATAAAATTCCTGTAGTACCCCGTCAATCCCAGGAACGACCTCACCCCTCTTACTGAATTGGGAATCGGTAACTCCTGGACCGCTTCCCTCCTTGCCTTATCTATGGCCCTTTCTCCAGCATGGATGGTCAGACCCAGTAATTTGACCTCCTGCTGGCCGATCTGTGCTTTCTTTGGGTTTACCTTGAAACCCCTTTTCCTAAGTAGCTCCAGCAGTTCGGCTAATAGTGGACCGTGCTCCTCTCCTTAATCAGTGAACAGGAGCAGGTCATCCACGTATTGAACCAACTGTGTGGGCTGGCTGAAATCTTTTAAACTATCTGCCATATACTGGTGGAAGATGCTGGGGCTGTCATGAAAACCTTGTGGCAAGCAGTTCCACGTGTACTGTTGCCCCTTAAAGGTAAAAGCGAACTTGTATTGATCCTCCCTCCTTAAAGGGATGGACCAAAACCCGTTAGAAATATCCAGCACCGTGAAAACGGTAGCGGATGCTGGAATACTTCCTATCAGGTCGGCAACTGCTGCCACCGTGGGTGCACAGGCTGGGATATTGCTGTTAAGCACCCGATAGTCCACCGTGGCTCTCCACGTATTGTCCGGTTTTCTGACCGGCCAAAGCGGAGAGTTAACATGGGTGGCTATGGGCCTCAACACTCCCTGCTGCACCAAAGAGGCCATGGCTGCCTCCATGTCGGGTTCCGCCTCCTTGGGGAAATTATACTGCTTTTGGGGCCGGGCCATGGGGTCCCCATCCACTCTAACCTCAAACCCTGTGACCCTCCCGCAGTCGTATTTGTGCATGGCAAACGCAGCTAGATTAGCCTGCACAACTGTCTGGAATTCCCCCGGGACACCCTCAACCATGAGCCCGAGGTTGTAACCTTCTTTAGGCTTCACAGTACACAGGGTCCCCTTCCCTTCCTTGCGGGGGATGATTACTACACCTCCCTCTCCACCCGTATTGGCTCCCCACAGGCAATGATTGCGGAGATCCACGAGGATCCCGTGGCCCACCAGGAAGTCGGCTCCTAGGATCCCCTTTCCTCCCTCCGCCTCCCACCTTGCCAGGACACACGTCCATTCGGTCCGGATCGTGCCCAGGCGGATTGAGAGTGGCTTGGAGTATACTCCCGCCTGCTCCTGACCAGTGAATCCCGATAGTATGTATGGAACCCCGTTAGACAGAGGTGAGGTGGTGGGATTATCCGTATGGATCACGGTGCATGATGCCCCCGTATCCAATAGATAAATCCCTGTAACCTCTTCTACCTCCATCTGTACAAGCGGTCTCTTCCATTCATCATACCGGAGATTACACAGACGGACAGGCTGCACGGGCTCTAGTCATAGTGGGGAGGCAGAGGTGGGCGAGGGGGCGGCAGCACCACTGATGGCTGCTACCTTTCCCTGGTTGGTCAGGAGAGACCGCATTGCTTCCAGTAGCGGCTCGACTGAGGCGGGGGAAATTCCTGTCTCTACCCTCTGGACTGGGGCTGTGGGATTTTTTCCCTTGCTATCCTTCCAGGGATTCTTACAGTCTTTTCTCCAGTGACTGTCTTTCCCACACCCATAGCAATTTAACCTAGCCTGGGAGGGACTGTTCCCCTCCTGGTGCCACTCTTTCTTATACGGAGCCCCAGGTTTAACCTTGTGGACTTTACCCTTTTGCTGGGGGCTCTCACTATTCCTCCCATTCCTAAATGCTACCGTGAGCTGCCGGATTACAGTTGCTTCGGTTGCTAGGGGGTCTCGGGGGTCAAACCAAGCATCGGCCTTTGCTCTTATCTGGGGCAGGCAATTGTACACCAGGCAACAAAGCCATTGGGTCTGCTGCTGCTGGTTCAGCTGTGCCCTATCTTGTCCCCCTGCACAGGCACGGTTGTAGACTGGCCACAGCCGGTCTGCAAATGCCTGTGGGGTCTCCCCTTCCTGCTGCTTCGTTTTACCTATGCGATCAAACGGATTGCCGTCGTTCGCACCCATGGCTTCCAGTATTTCCTCCTTCATGTTCTCAAAACCCTTCTGCCCTCTCTTGGCATCATTGGAAAAGGTCTGATAGAGCCTGCTATCCACAGAGAAAAGCAACATTCTGGCCTTCTCTGCATCATCACAGCCGTTAACACCGGCTGCCTGGTCTACTTGTTGGAAGTGCATTGAGGGGTCTCCCTTTTCAGAGAGCATGGGAATATGGTTCACCATGCCTCTGAGCTGTGGGGTATCATAAGGTATGAGAAAGGTATTCTGAACAGCCCCTGGGTTATCATTCACGGGCTGACCATACCTCCTTTGTCTGAGGGGGTACACTGGTCCTGGTCCCCACCTGCCTAGCGGGACCTGCTGGCGCTCTACCACACCATTGTCCACCCCTCCTTGCTGCCCGAGCTCCCCAAAACCCAGAGCTGTGGGCTGCTGTCTTCGGATCTCTAATTCCCTAGCCAGCCTTTCCCTGGGTGTTGCCTCTGGGGCGGTTTGATTTGGGCTGCCAGTAAAATCCAGCTGACCTGCCTTCGGGCTGATCACGCAAATCATTCCCCTTGCTACCTTTAAAGCCACGTTAATGCTTTCTATCTCTGCCCTACAGGGGCCATGATCTGCTTCACCAAACCTGGCATTCTCTTCCCGCAGTCTCATCTCATTTTCCCTGGCCTCAGTGATTTGGTACTTTCGTAATTCTATCTCGTTTCTCGCATGGCTCTCTCCCTCGCTAGCTTCTTGGGTGAGGTGTGCATTCTCCTCTTGTAGCCTCATCTCTCTGTCCCTTGCCTCTGTGATTTTACATAAGAACATAAGAAATAGGAGCAGGAGTAGGCCAATCGGCCCCTCGAGCCTGCTCCGCCATTCAATAAGATCATGGCTGATCTGATCCTGACTGCCAATCCACTATCACAGAACCATCTCCTGCATCTAACAGAATTAGACACACGAAATAGGAGCAGGATCAGGCTACACGGCCCCTGGGCCCGCTCCGCTAACCACAGGGCCATGACCGATCCGAACATAGACTCATGTCCAAATTCCTGCCCGCTCCCCGTAACCTTTAATTCCCTTTACTTCTAGGAAACTGTCTATTTCTGTTTTAAATTTATGTAATGATGTAGCTTCTACAGTTTTTTGGGGCAGCATATTCCATGGACCTACCACCCTCTGAGTGAAGTAGTTCCTCCTCATCTCAGTTTTGAAAGAGCAGCCCCTTATTCTAAGACTATGCCCCCTAGTTCTAGTTTCACCCACCATCGGGAACATCTTCCCTGCATCCACCCGATCCAACCCCTTCACAATCTTATATGTTTCAATAAGATCGCCTCTCATTCTTCTGAACTCCAATGAGTAGAGTCCCAATCTACTCAACCTCTCCTCATATGTCCATCCCCTCATCCCCGGGATTAACCGAGTGAACCTTCTTTGCACTGACTCGAGAGCAAGTATGTCCTTTCTTAAGTATGGACACCAAAACTGTACGCAGTATTCCAGGTGTGTTCTCACCAATACCTTGTACAACTGAAGCAATACCACCCTATTTTTATATTCTATCCCCCTAGCAATGAAAGCCAACATTCCATTGGCCTTCTTAATCACTTGCTGCACCTGCATACTAACCTTTTGAGTTTCGTGCACCAGGACCCCCAGATCCCTTTGTACTTCAGTACTTTCCAGTTTTTGCCATTAAGATAATAACTTGCTCTACGATTTTTCCTGCCAAAGTGCATAACCTCACACTTTCCAGTATTGTATTCCATCTGCTAAATCTCTGCCCACTTACTTAGCCTGTCTATGTCCCCTTGCAGGTTTTTTATGTCCTCCTCACTCACTACTTTCCCCCCCACCTTAGTATCATCTGCAAACTTTGATATATTACACTCGGTCCCCTCCTCCAAATCGTTAATATAGATTGCAAAGAGTTGGGGACCCAGCACTGACCCCTGCGGAACACCACTAGTTACTGATTGCCAGTCTGAGAATGAACCATTTATCCTAACTCTCTGCCTTCTGTTAGATAGCCAATCCTCTATCCATGCCAGAATATTACCCCCAATCCCGTGATTTTTTATCTTAAGCAATAATCTTTTGTGTGGCACCTTGTCAAATGCCTTTTGGAAGTCTAAATACACTACGTCCACTGGTTCCCCTTTATCCACCCTATATGTTACTTCCTCAAAGAACTCCAGCAAATTTGTCAAACATGACTTCCCCTTCATAAAACCATGCTGAGTTTGTCCTATTAAATTATGATTATCCAAATGTCCTGTTTCTGTCTCCTTAATAATGGACTCCAAAATTTTACCTACCACCGATGTTAGGCTAACCGGTCTATAGTTTCCAGCCTTCTGTCTACTGCCCTTTTTAAATAAGGGTGTTACATTAGCAGTTTTCCAGTCTGCCGGGACCATTGCCGAGTCCAGGGAGTTTTGGAAAATTATTACCAATGCATCCACAATCCCCACCGCCACTTCCCTCAAGACCCTAGGATGTAAGCCATCAGGCCCAGGTGATTTATCCGCCTTGAGTCCCATTATTTTACCGAGTACCACTTCCTTAGTGATTTTGATCGTGTTTAGCTCCTCCCCCCCTTTAGCCCCCTGTTTGTCCAGTGTTGGGATATTCTTAGTGTCTTCTACTGTAAAGACTGATGTAAAATATTCATTCAGTGTTTTTGCCATCTCCATATTTCCCACCATTAATTTCCCGGTCTCATCCTCTAAGGGACCAACATTTACTTTAGCCACCCTTTTTCTTTTTATATAACTATAAAAACTCTTACTATCTGTTTTTATATTTTTTGCTAATTTACTTTCATAATCTATCTTCCCTTTCTTAATCAATCTTTTTGTTATTTTTTGCTGTCTTTTAAAGTTTTCCCAATCCTCTATCCTCCCACTAGATTTGGCTACCTTATATGCCCTTGTTTTTAGTCGAATACTATCCTTAATTTCTTTACTCAGCCACGGATGGCTGTCTTTTCTTTTACACCCTTTTCTTCTCAGTGGAATATATACTTTTTGGAAGTTGTAAAATAACTCCTTAAATGTACACCACTGATCATGTATCGTCTTACCCTTTAATCTATTTTCCCAGTCCACTCTACTCAATTCCGCTCTCATACCTTCATAGTCTCCTTTATTCAAGCTTAGCACGCTTGTTTGAGATCCAACCTTCTCACCCTCTAATTGAATATGGAATTCAACCATGTTATGGTCACTCATTCCAAGGGGATCCTTTACTAGGACATTTTTAATTAATCCTGTCTCGTTACACAGGACCAGATCTAAGGTTGCCTGCCCCCTGGTCGGTTCAGTTACATACTGCTCCAAAAACCCATCCCTAATACACTCAATGAACTCATCCTCAAGGCAGCCCTGCCCAATTTGATTTGTCCAATTAATATGATAGTTAAAATCCCCCATAATTATAGATGTTCCCTTATTACAAGCCTCAACTATTTCCTGATTGATACTCCATCCAACAGAGTTGCCACAGTTCGGAGGCCTATAGACTACGCCCACTCGTGTTTTTTTCCCCTTATTATTCCTTACCTCCACCCAAACTGTTTCATTGTCCTGATCTTTTGACCCAATATCATTTCTCTGTACAAGGCGCTCTATAAATGCCTGGCATTTCGTGACCTCTAGTGTGAGGCGTGCATTCTCTTCCCGCACCCTCATACCACTAGCTCTGGCCTCATACACCTCTCTGAGGCGTTCTACCTCCGCCTGGCATTTTTCAAGCTGGGACTCCCAATTCTTGGCCTCTTTAAACTCCTCCTGCTCTCCCATCTCACCCTTCCTAGCCCAGCCACCTATACCCCGATAGGTCAGCTTACACACTGCCACTACCTTCCGCAGGGCTGCCCATAGACTGAAAGCAAGAAAGACAATAACTGATGCTTTCTCTAGATCCAGACCACTTACCATATCAAAAACAGCCTGCAGTCCTGCTGCGGTCACCATTGTAAAGGTTGGGGCTTCTTTAAACTGGTTTAAAGTAATTTTCCTGGTCTTGCAGCCTTTGCCTGCACCAGACCAATTCCAATAAAACCAATTTTAAAACAGCGGTTTCGAATCACTACCCCACCTTCCAGTTCTGACTGCAGGGCTTATAATTATTGATATTAAAACAGACACGTAGTCTGGATGAGAGAAAAAAAAGTCAAGTTTTATTAACTAAAAGTAACTATAATCAAAATATCAAACTATACCACACGAACACAGTAATTACAGGAACGCACTGACCGGAGGAGACCACTACCCTGAGGAATGCCCTGACTGGAGGAAAGCACTGGCTGGAGGAAAGCACTGTCCAAGGGAGAGCACTGACAGGAGGAATGCACTGACCAATGGAGAGCACTGACAGGAGGAATGAACTGACCAATGGAAAGCACTGACCGGAGTAATGCACTGACCAGATGAGCGCACTGACCACAGGAATGCACTGACCAATGGAGAGAACTGACCAGAGGAACGCACTGACTGGAGGAGAGCAGTGTCCGGAGGAGAGCACTGAATGGAAGAATGCACTGACCGGAGGAGAGCACTGAATGGTGGAGAGTGCTGACCCGATTAGATAACAGCCGTAGGAGCGCACTGACAAGAGGAGACAACTGACTGGAGGAGAGAACTGACCGGTGGAATTAACTGACCGGAGGAACGCACAGACCAGAGGAGAGCACTGAACGGAAGAGAGAACTGACTGGAGGAGAACACTAACCGGAGGAAAGCAGTGACCTGAGGAGACCACTATCCGGAGGAACGCCCTGACTGGAAGAACACACTGACCAGAGGAATGCACTGACCAGAGAAATGCACTGACCAGAGAAATGCTCTGACCAGAGGAATGCACTGACCAGAGGAAAGCACTGACCAGAGGAAAGCACTGACCAGAGGAAAGCACTGACCAGAGGAAAGCACTTGCTGGATGAATACACTGACTGGAGGAAAGCACTGACCAAGGGAGAGCACTGACAGGAGGAATGCAGTGACCGGAGGGGAGCACTGGCCACAGGAATGCACTGACCAATGGAGAGCACTGGCTGGAGGAATGAACTGACCAATGGAGAGCACTATCCAGAGGAAAGCCCTGACTGGAAGATCACACTGTCTGGAGGAATGCACTGACCGGAGGAGACCACTATCCGGAGGAATGCCCTGACTGGAGGAACGCACTGACCAGACGAGAGACCTGAGTGGAGGACAGTACTGACCGGAGGAGAGCACTGACTGGAGGAACGTACTGACCGGAGGAGAGCACTTACCGGAGGAACGTACTGACCGGAGGAGTGCACTGACCAGAGCAGCACCGAAAGAGAGCACTGTCCGGAGGAGATTACTGACCGGAAGAGAGCTTGTGTCCGGAGGAGAGCACTGTCTGGAGGAGGGCACTGAATGGAGGAACGCACTGACTGGAGGAACATACTGACCAGAGGAGATATCTGAGCAGAGGAGAGCACTGACTGGAGGAGACCACTATCTGGAGGAATGCCCTGACTGGAAGAACGCACTGAACAGAGGAATGCACTGACCAGAGGAAAGCACTGGCTGGAGGAATACACTGACTGGAGAAAAGCACTGGCCGGTAGAAAGCACTGACCAAGTGAGAGCACTGACAGGAGGAATGCACTGACCAGAGGGGAGCGCTGGCCGCAGGAATGCACTGACCAATGGAGAGCGCTGGCTGGAGGAATGAATTGAGCACTGACCGGATTAACGCACTGACTGGAGGAATGTACTGACCAATGGATAGCACTGACTGGAGGAACGCACTGACCGGAGTAGAGCACTGACTGGAGTAGAGCTCTGACCCGAGGAGAGCACTGACCGGTGGAACGCACTGACCAGAGGAGAGACCTGAGTGGAGGAACATACTGTCCAGAGGAGAGCACTGACCGGAGGAACGCACTGACCGGAGGAACGCACTGACCGGAGGAGCGCACTGACCGGAGGTGTGCACTGACCGGAGGTGCGCACTGACCGGAGGTGCGCACTGACCAGAGCAGAGGACTGACCGAAGGAGAGCACTATCCGGTGGAGAGTACTGACCGAAAGAGAGCAGTGTCCGGAGGAGAGCAGTGTCCGGAGGAGAGCACTGTCCGGAGGAGATAACTGCCATAGAAGGGCACGGACAAGAGGAGAGAACTGACTGGAGGAGTGCACTGACCGGAGGAATGCACTGACCGGAGGAAAGCACTGACCAGAAGAGAGACCTGAGTGGAGGAGGGCACTGATCAGAGGAACGCACTGTCTGGAGGAATGCCCTGACCGGAAGAACGCACTGAACAGAGGAATGCACTGACCAGAGGAATGCACTGACCCGAGGAATGCACTGACCCAAGGAATGCACTGACCCAAGGGGAGCACTGACCAGAAGAACGCACTGACCAGAGGAATGCACTGACCGGAGGAGAGCACTAACTGGAGGAAATCTCTTACCCGAGAAGAGCACTGACCAGAGGAGAGCACTGAACAGAAGAGAGCACCGAAAGGAAGAGAGCACTGACTGGAGGAAAGCACTGACTGGAGGAGAGCACTGAACGGAGGAACTCTCTGACCGGAGGAGACCACTATTCGGAGGAATGCCCTGATCGGAAGAACGCACTGACCAGAGGAACGCACTGACCGGAGGAATGTACTGACCAATGGGGAGCAGTGACTAGAGGAACGCGCTTACTGGAGGAATGCACTGACTGGAGGAGAGACTTGACCAGAGGAGAGACCTGACCGGAGGAGAGACCTGACCGGAGGAACGCATAAACCTGAGGAGATCACTGCCTTGAGGAACACACTGCCCAGAGGAGAGCACTGACTGGAGGAAGGCACTGACCTAAGGAGAACACTGACCAGAGGAGAGCACTGACCAGAGGAACGCACTGACCAGAGGAATGCACTGACCAGAGGAACGCACTGACCAGAGGAACGCACTGACCAGAGGAGAGACCTGAGCAGAGCAGAGCACTGACCGGAGGAGGGCACTGACCGGAGGAGGGCACTCTCCGGTGGAACACCGAGTGGAAGAACACACAGTCTGGAGGAATGTACTGACCGGAGGAGACCACTATCTGGGGGAATGCCCTGATCGGAAGAACGTACTGACCGGAGGAGACCACTATCCGGGGGAATGCCCTGATCGGAAGAACGCACTGACCGGAGGAGAGCACTGACCAGATGAGCGCACTGACCGCAGGAATGCACTGACCAATGGAGAGAACTGACCAGAGGAATGCACTGAGCGGAGGAGAGCACTGGCCAGATGAGAGCACTGATAGGAGTCAAAGCACTGACCGGAGGAAAGCACTGACTGGAGGTATGCACTGACTGGAGGAGAGCAGTGTCCGGAGGAGAGCACTGACCGGAGGAGAGCACTGAACCGAGGAGATAACAGCCAGAGGAGACAACTGACTGGAAGAGAGCACTGACCGGAAGAGAGCACTGACCGGAAGAGAGCACTGACCGGAAGAGAGCACTGACCGGAAGAGAGCATTGACCGGAAGAGAGCACTGACCGGAATGTGCTGATCAGCTGGCTGATGTCTTCACCGCCATCTTCAACCTGTCATTGGCCCAGACAGTAGTCCCTACATGCTTCAAGACCGCCACCATCATTCCTGTGCCTAAACAAGCGGCTGTGACGTGTCTGAATGACTATCGACCTGTCGCACTCACACCCATCATAATGAAATGTTTCGAGAGACTGGTCTTAGCCCACATCAAAGCCAGTGTTCCTGCCTCCCTTGACCAACACCAGTTTGCCTATCGGGCAAACAGATCAACGGAGGATGCAATCACTACTGCTCTACACTCGGCACTGAATCACCTAGATGGTAAGGAGACCTACATCAGAATGTTGTTTATAGACTACAGCTCAGCATTCAACACTATCGTCCCCAACAAGCTGGCCACCAAACTCCAAACTCTTGGCCTGAACATTTCCCTCTGCAACTGGACCCTGGACTTACTAACAAACAAACCCCAGTCTGTCAAATTAGGCCACCACACCTCCCCCCCCGACCCTGAACACGGGGGCACCACAAGGATGTGTGCTGAGCCCCCTCCTCTACTCCCTCTTCACCCACGACTGTGTGGCTGTTAATGGTTCCAACACCATCATCAAGTTTGCAGATGACACCACGGTAGTAGGCCAGATCACCAACAACGATGAGTCAGCCTACAGGGAGGAGGTCCAGCATCTCGTGAAGTGGTGCGCCGACAACAACCTGGCCCTTAACACCAAGAAAACAAAGGAAATAATCGTGGACTTCAGGAAGTCCAAAGGCGGAAGTCACACCCCCATCCACATCAATGGGGCAGAGGTGGAAAGGGTGGCCAGCTTTAAGTTCCTCGGAGTCCACATCACGGAAGACCTCTCCTGGTCCCTCAACACCTCCTCTCTGGTGAAGAAGGCCCAGCAGCGCCTATATTTCTTGAGGAGGCTGAAGGGATGTAATCTGTCACCCCCGATCCTCTCTAACTTCTACCGCTGCACTATAGAGAGCATCCTGACAAACTGTATCATGGTATGGTACGGCAGCTGTAGCTCCCATGACCGGAAAGCCCTGCAGCGGGTAGTCAAAACTGCCCAACGCATTACCGGCACCCGGCTACCGACCATAGAACATATATATCAGAAACGCTGCCTACGGAGGGCACAGTCCATCATCAAAGACCCTACCCACCCCAGCCACAGTCTGTTCGCCCTCCTACCATCTGGAAGACGCTACAGATGCATTCGCACCCGTACGACCAGATTTAGGAACAACTTCTTTCCCAGGGCTGTCTTCCTACTGAACTCCACAAACAAACACTAAAGCCTGCACATCTGCCGATGCACTTTATTATGGTCATATTTATGCTAATATATATGTACAAATGTATGTTGAAATGTTTAAGTGTCCTAATCCAAATTGTACACTCTCGGGAGCCGCAAGCCGACATTTCGTTGTACTGCACTTGTGCACTAACAATGACAATAAAAGTTGATTTGATTTTGATTTGATTTGAAGAGAGCACTGACCGGAGGAATGCACAAACCTGAGGAGACCACTATCCAGAGGAATGCCCTGACCGGAGGAACGCCCTGACTGGAGGAACGCCCTGACCCGAGGAGAGCACTGGCCGGAGGAGAGCACTGGCCGGAGGAGAGCACTGACCGGAGGAGAGCACTGACCAATGGAGAGCACTGACCAATGGAGAGCACTGACTGGAGGAATGTACTGACCAATGGAGAGCACTGACTGGAGGAATGTACTGACCAATTGGAGAGCACTGACTGGAGGAATGTACTGACCAATGGATAGCACTGACTGGAGGAGAGCACAGACCCAGAGGAGAGCACAGACCCAGAGGAGAGCACAGACCCAGAGGAGAGCACAGGCCCAGAGGAGAGCACAGACCCAGAGGAGAGCACAGATCCAGAGGAGAGCACTGACCCAGAGGAGAGCACAGACCCAGAGGAGAGCACAGACCCAGAGGAGAGCACAGACCCAGAGGAGAGCACAGACCGGAGGAGAGCACAGACCCAGAGGAGAGCACAGACCCAGAGGAGAGCACAGACCCAGAGGAGAGCACTGACCCAGAGGAGAGCACAGACCCAGAGGAGAGCACAGACCGGAGGAGAGCACTGACCCAGAGGAGAGGACAGACCCAGAGGAGAGCACAGACCCAGAGGAGAGCACAGACCCAGAGGAGAGCACAGACCCAGAGGAGAGCACAGACCCGGAGGAGAGCACTGACCCGGAGGAGAGCACTGACCCGGAGGAGAGCACAGACCCAGAGGAGAGCACAGACCCAGAGGAGAGCACAGACCCAGAGGAGAGCACGGACCCAGAGGAGAGCACAGACCCGGAGGAGTGCGATGACCGGAGGAGAGCACAGACCCGGAGGAGAGCACAGACCCAGAGGAGAGCACAGACCCAGAGGAGAGCACAGACCCAGAGGAGAGCACAGACCCAGAGGAGAGCACTGACCCAGAGGAGAGCACAGACCCAGAGGAGAGCAGTGACCCAGAGGAGAGCACTGACCCAGAGGAGAGCACTGACCCAGAGGAGAGCACTGACCCAGAGGAGAGCACTGACCCAGAGGAGAGCACTGACCCGGAGGAGTGCACAGACCCAGAGGAGAGCACAGACCCAGAGGAGAGCACAGACCCGGAGGAGAGCACTGACCCAGAGGAGAGCACTGACCCAGAGGAGAGCACTGACCCAGAGGAGAGCACTGACCCAGAGGAGAGCACAGACCCGGAGGAGAGCACAGACCCGGAGGAGTGCGATGACCGGAGGAGAGCACAGACCCGGAGGAGAGCACAGACCCAGAGGAGAGCACAGACCCAGAGGAGAGCACAGACCCGGAGGAGAGCACAGACCCGGAGGAGAGCACAGACCCAGAGGAGAGCACAGACCCGGAGGAGAGCACAGACCCGGAGGAGAGCACAGACCCAGAGGAGAGCACAGACCCGGAGGAGAGCACAGACCCGGAGGAGAGCACAGACCCAGAGGAGAGCACAGACCCGGAGGAGAGCACAGACCCAGAGGAGAGCACAGACCCGGAGGAGAGCACAGACCCGGAGGAGAGCACAGACCCGGAGGAGTGCGATGACCGGAGGAGTGCGATGACCGGAGGAGAGCACAGACCCAGAGGAGAGCACAGACCCGGAGGAGAGCACAGACCCAGAGGAGTGCGATGACCGGAGGAGAGCACTGTCTGGAGGAAGGCACTGACGAGTAGAACGCACTGACCTGAGGAGAGCACGGTCCCGATGAACGCACTGACCGGAGGAACGCACTGACCGGAGGAACACACTGACCGGAGGAGACCACTATCCAGAGGAACGCCCTGACTGGAAGAACGAACTGACCGGAGGAACGCACTGACCAGAGGAACACACTGACCGGAGTAATACACTGACCAGAGTAAAGCACTGGCCAGAGTAAAGCACTGGCCGGAGGAAAGCACCGACCAAGTGAGAGCACTGACAGGAGGAATGCACTGACCGGAGGGTTAGCACTGGCTGCAGAAATGCACTGACCAATGGAGAGCACTGGCAAGAGGAATGCATTGACCAATGGAGGGCACTGGCCGGAGGAACGCACTGGCCGGAGGAGAGCACTGACTGGAGGAGAGCACTGGCCGGAGGCGAGCACTGGCCGGAGGCGAGCACTGGCCGGAGGAATGCACTGGCCGGAGGAATGCACTGGCCGGAGGAATGCACTGGCCGGAGGAGAGCACTGGCCGGAGGAGAGCACTGGCCGGAGGAGAGCACTGTCTGCAGGAACGCTCTGACCAGAGGAACATACCAACTGAAGGTATGCACTGTCCAGAGGAACACACTGACCAGAGGAAAGCACTGACCGGAGGAGATCATTGAGCGGTGGTGCGCCCTGTACAGAGGAATGCATTGACCTGGGGAGTGCACTGACCGGAGGAACATACTGACCGAAGGAGAGCACAGACCAGAGGAGAGCATTGACCAAAGGAAGGCTTTGACCGGAGGAGGGCACTGACCGGATGAGAGCACTGACCGGAGGAATGCACTGACCAGAGTAGAGAACTGACCAGAGGAAGGCACTGACTGGAGGTGAGCACTGAACTGAGGAGAGCACTGGCCGGAGGAATGCACTAACCTGAGGAGAGCGCTGACCAGTTCACATCTCTGTCCAGAGGAGAGCACTGTCCGGAGGAATGCACTGACTAAAGGAATGTGTTATGTCTGACATTGGTGATAGGTACTCGATTGCTTTGGCCTGAGCACATGGAGTTTGATAGTGCTGTTATCGTTGTATTGTGTATAGGTATTCGATTGCTTTTGCCTGGGAGTGTGTGTGTGGAGCAGCCATTAAAAAGCAACATGAACTGAACTCTGATTACGGCCTCTGGATTATCTTTGCAAACGCAACATTTGACGATGAGGATGGCTGAAATCTCTCTTCCACCACCTCCTTCCTTCCTTGCACTACCCGGTGAGCTGCTGATCCCATGGGTTCGCTGGTTACAGTCCTTTGAAACCTATCTCATTGCTCTTGGACTAGAAAATGTGAGTACATCACGGAAAAAGGCACTGTTATCCCATTGCTTGGGAGCGGAGGGCCAGCATGTTCTTGGGACATTATGCACAGCAGACTCAATTCAAACATATGATGAGGCTGTGGCTCTGTTAAGCAAACACTTCTCTGCCCCACAAAGAGACCTCCTGCGGCGATTCATTTTTAGACAGCGTCACCAACTCCCCGGCAAGTCTGTGCATCAATACGTGGCTAATTTGAGGGGGTTAGCTAGCTCGTGCAAGTTCAGTGCACTACAAGACGAGATGGTGCATGATCAACTAATAGAGCACACCAACAACGTGAGAGTGCATGAAAGACTGTTACTCGAGTCCGACGATCTGTCGTTGTCACAGGCAGTCAACATTGCCTTTCAAGTGGAGTTTGCAGCCGAATGTGCAGCGAAACTAGCACACACACCCAGTGACAGCGCCCTCGGCCCCGACAGCTCTGACACGGTAATGCTCGCGCGACGGCAGCAACGCGCACCACCGCAGCAACAATGTGGAAACTGCGGATCTCGTTCACATGCTACCAGAGCGCAGAATTGCCCCGCACGTGGCCAAGCCTGTCGCAATTGTGGAAAACAAAATCACTTTGCCAATGTCTGCCGCTCTGCCCCGGTTGCTACAAATGAACACTCTCAGTCCTCAAGCACTATAATTCACAACGTGAGCTCTGGGCCAGTAGTGGCTTTCAAGTCATGCACAATTAACCTGAATGATGTGTGCATCCCGCTGTTGTTGGATACCGGTGCCAGCGTCTCACTGCTGAATGTGGACACATTCAAATGCTTTTTCAGCTCCCTGCCACTCTCTGCGCCCTCCACTGCCCTTTGCGGGTATGGTATTTCGAAAATTGGACTAGTGGGCTCAGTCAACCTCACCGTACGCTATGGAACAAAAGTTTTGCCAGATTTTTGCTTTCATGTGGCACGCCAAGGAGCTAACCTGATGGGACTGGATCTTTTCACTGACCTGGGTTTTTCTCTCTTGGACACCGGCGGGTCTGCGATTCTGCACATCACCTCACCGTGGTGCCAAACATGGCCAGCACTCTTCGAGGGTCTGGGCTGCCTGACTGCCTTCACCCACCAGCCCATGGTTGACACCAACGTTACCCCCGTCATTCAGCCACTGCACGGCATCCCGCTTGCTCTCCGTGACGGGGTCACAGCTGAACTAAAGCAGTTACTGGAAGCTGGCATCATCAAACCAGTTGATGCCTCCCCATGGGTCTCCAACCTGGTGGCCGCAACAAAAAAGTCAGGTGGTCTACGCGTCTGTGTCGATCTTCGAGCAGTGAATAAGGCCGTAATCCCTGACAAATATCCACTGACCACATCAGAGGAACTCACAGCGCAGTTCTATGGTTCCATCCTGTTCTCGAAACTGGACCTTCGACAGGGCTATCTACAGGTTCCCCTCCACCCCAGCAGCAGGAACCTCACTGCTTTTGTGACACATGCTGGCGTCTTTCGGAGGATAACACAGAGGAGTGCACTGACCAGAGTAGGGCACACGTCCAGAGGAACGCACTGACTGGAGGAATGCGCTGGCCAGAGGAAAGCACTGTCTGGAGGAATGCGCTGACCAGAGGACAGCACAGTCTGGAGGAAGGCACTGACTGGTAGAACACACTGACCTGAGGAGAGCACTGTCCGGAGGAATGCACTGACCAGAAGAACGCACTGACCGGAGGAACGCACTGTCCAGACAAACACCATGGCGACAGGAACGCACTGATCAATGGAGAGCATTGGCTGGAGGAATGCACTGACCAATGGAGAGCACTGACCAGAGGAGAGCACTGAGCAGAGGAGAGCACTGATTGGAGGAATGCACTGACCGGAGCAGAGCACTGACCGGAGGAATGCACTGACCGGAGGAATGCACTGACCAATGGAGAGCACTGGCCGGAGGAATGCACTGACCAGAGGAGAGAACTAACCGGAGGAATGCACTGACCAGAGGAGAGCACTGACCTGAAGAGAACACTGACCGGAGGAGAGCACTGACCGGAGGAAAGCACTGGCCGGAGGAGAGCACTATCCGCAGGAACGCTCTTACCAGAGGAACACACTGACCAGAGGAACGCACGGTGCAGAAGAACACACTGGCTGCAGGAACGCACTGAGCAATGAAGAGCACTGTCTAGAGGATCGAACTGAGCAGAGGAATGCACTGACAAATGGAGAGCACTGACCGGAGGACCTCTCTGACCGGAGGAAAGCACTGTCTGGAAGAGAGCACTGACCGGAGGAACACACTGACCTGAGGAGAGCACTGACCTGAAGAGAACACTGACTGGAGGAGAGCACTGACCGGAGGAGAGCATTGATTGGAGGAAAGCACTGACCAATGGAGAGCACTGACAGGAGGAATGCACTGACTGGAGGAGAGCACTAGCTGGAAGAACACACTGCACAAGGGAACACTGGCCAGAGGAATGCACTGACCAATGGAGAGCACTGACCGGAGAAACACACTGACCAGAAGAACGCACTGACCTGTGGAGAGCAATGACCAGAGGAGAGCACTGACCAGAGGAGATCTCTGTCCAGAGGAGAGCACTGTCCAGAGGAACACACTGACCAGAGTATAATATGGACCGGAGCAATGCACTGATGGGAGGAAAGCACTGATCGGAGGATAACACAGACCGGAGGAGTGCACTGACCAGAGTAGGGCACTGTCCAGAGGACGCACTGACCGGAGGAATGCGCTGACCGGTGGAAAGCACTGTCTGGAGGAATGCGCTGACCGGAGGACAGCACAGTCTGGAGGAAGGCACTGACTGGCAGAACACACTGACCTGAGGAGAGCACTGTCCAAAGGAACGCCCTGACTGGAAAAACAAACTGACCGGAGGAACGCACTGACCGGAGGAGAGCACTGACCAGAGGAACACGCTGACCAGAGGAACTCTCTGCCCGGAGGAAAGCACTGACCGGAGGAGAGCACTGACCAGAGGAACACACTGACCGGAGGAACACTCTGACCGGAGTAAAGCACTGACCGGAGGAACACGCTGACCAGAGGAACTCTCTGACCGGAGGAAAGCACTGACTGGAGGAGAGCACTGACCGGAGGAACACACTGAGTGGAGAACCTTTCTGACCGGAGGAAAGCAATGACCGGAGGAGAGCACTGACCAGAGGAATGCACTGACCAGAGGAGAGCACTGAACGGAGGAACTCACTGACCAGAGGAGAGCACTGACTGTAGAAACGCACTGACACGAGGAGAATACGGACCGGAGGAATGCACTGTCCAGAGGACAACACTGACCGGAGGAGAGCTCTGTTCAGAGGAGGGCACTGTCTGCAGGAATGCTCTGACCAGAGGAACATACCGACCGAAGGAATGCACTGTCCAGAGGAACACACTGACCAGAGGAAAGCACTGACCAGAGGAGAGTACTGACCGGAGGAGATTATTGAGCGGTGGTGCGCCCTGTACAGAGGAATGCAATGACTGGGGGAGTGCACTGACCGGAGGAACGTACTGACCGAAGGAGAGCACAGACCAGAGGAGAGCATTGACCAAAGGAAGGCTTTGACCGGAGGAGGGCACTGACTGGAGGAGAGCACTGACCGGAGGAACGCACTGACTGGAGGAGAGCACTGACCGGAGGAATGCACTGACCGGAGGTGAGCACTGACTGGAGGAATGCACTTACCAGAGGAGAGCACTGACCCAAGGAGATAACTGTCCGGAGGAGGGCACTGACCAGAGGAGAGAACTGAGAGTTCGAGAGCACTGACTGGAGGATGGCACTGACCGGAGGAGAGCACTGACCGGAGTAACACACTGACCAGAGGAATGCACTGACTGGAGGAGGGCACTGACCGGAGAAGAGCACTGATTGGAGGAGAGCACCGTCCGCAGAAATGCACTGTGCGGAGGAACACACTGGCCGCAGGAATGCACTGACCAATGGAGAGCACTGGCCGGAGGAATGCACTGACCAATGGAGAGCACTGACCGGAGGAGAGCACTGACCAAAGGAGAGAACTGACCGGAGGAGAGCACTGATTGGAGGAGAGCACCGTCCGCAGAAATGCACTGTGCAGAGGAACACACTGGCCGGAGGAATGCACTGACCAATGGAGAGCACTGACCGGAGGAATGCACTGACCAATGGAGAGCACTGACCGGAGGAATGCACTGACCAATGGAGAGCACTGACCGGAGGAATGCACTGACCAATGGAGAGTACTGACCGGAGGAGAGCACTGACCGAAGGAGAGAACTGACCAGAGGAGAGCACTGACCTGAGGTGAGCACTGACCTGAAGAGAACACTGACCGGAGGAGAGCACTGAACGGAAGAACACACTGAACAAGGAGAGCACTGGCCCAAGAATCGCACTGACTGGAGGAATGCACTGACCGGAGGAACGCACTGACCTGAGGAGAGCAATGACCAGAGGAGAGCACTGACCAGAGGAGAGCACTGACCAGAGGAGATCTCTGCCCAGAGGAGAGCACTGTCCACAGGAATGCACTGACCAGAGGAACACACTGAATGGTGGAACACACTGTCCAGAGGAACACACTGGCATTAGGAATGCACTGACCAATGGCGAGCACTGGCCAGAGGAATTCACTGACCAATGGATAGCACTGACTGGAGGAATGCACTGACTAAAGGAATGCACTGTCCAGAGGAACAAACTGGCCGCAGGAATGCACTGACCAATGGAGAGCACTAGCTGGAGAAATGCACTGACCAATGGAGAGCACTGACCGGAGGAGAGCACTGATTGGAGGAGAGCACCATCCGCAGAAATGCACTGTGCAGAGGAACACACTGGCTGCAGGAATGCACTGAGCAATGGAGAGCACTGGCCAGAGGAAGGCACTGACCGAAGGTAGGCACTGACCAATGGAGAGCACTGGCCGGAGGAATGCACTGACCAATGGAGAGCACTGACCGGAGGAATGCACTGACCAATGGAGAGCACTGACCGGAGGAATGCACTGACCAATGGAGAGCACTGGCCGGAGGAATGCACTGACCAATGGAGAGCACTGACCGGAGGAATGCACTGACCAATGGAGAGCACTGACCGGAGGAATGCACTGACCAATGGAGAGCACTGACCGGAGGAATGCACTGACCAATGGAGAGCACTGACCGGAGGAATGCACTGACCAATGGAGAGCACTGACCGGAGGAGAGCACTGACCGAAGGAGAGAACTGACCGGAGGAATGCACTGACCTGAGGTGAGCACTGACCTGAAGAGAACACTGACCAGAGGAGAGCACTGAAGGGAAGAACACACTGAACAAGGAGAGCACTGGCCCAAGAATCGCACTGACCGGAGGAACGCACTGGCCTGAGGAGAGCAATGACCAGAGGAGAGCACTGACCAGAGGAGATCTCTGCCCAGAGGAGAGCACTGTCCGGAGGAGCACACTGACCAGAGTAGAATATGGACTGGCGGAACGCACTGATTGGAGGAGAACACTGACCGGAGGAGAGCACTGACCGGAGGAACACACAGAACAAGGAAAGCACTGGCCGAAGAAACGCACTTACCGGAGAAACACGCTGACCGGAGGAGCACACTGAACGGAGGAAAGCACTGTCCAGAGGAACACACTGACTGGAGGAAGACCAGAGGAGAGAACTCACCGGAGGAGAACATTGAGTGGTGGTGCACACTGTCCAGAGGAACGCACTGACTGGAGGAATGAACTGACCAGAGGAGTGCACTGACCACAGCAGGGCACTGACCGAAAGAGAGCACTGTCCGGAGGAGAGTACTGACCGGAGGAGAGCAGTATCCGGAAGATAGCACTGTCCGGAGGAGGGCACTGACAAGAGGACAGAACTGACTGGAGGAGAGCACTGACTGGAGGAATGAACTGACTGGAGGAATGCACTGACTGGAGGAATGATCTGACTGGAGGAACGCACTGACCGGATGAGATAACTGTCCATAGGAGGGCAATGACAAGAAGACAGAACTGACTGGAGGAGAGCACTGACTGGAGGAGGGCACTGACCGGAGGAACGCACTGACCAGAGGAGAGAACAGACTGGAGGAATGAACTGACTGGAGGAACGCATTGACTGGAGGAATGAACTGACTGGAGGAACGCACTGACCGGAGGAGGGCACTGACCGAAGGAACACACTGACCAGAGAGAGAACAGCCCGGAGGAGGGCACTGACCAGAGCAGAGCACTGACCGGAGAAACACACTGACCGGAGGAACACACTGGCCGGAGGAGTGCTCTGAGCGGAGGAATGTACTGACCAGAGAAGGGCACTGACCCGAGGAAGGCACTGTCTGGAGGAATGCACTGATCGGAGGAGAACACTGACCAGAGGAGAGCACTGACTGGAGGAATGCACTGACCGGAGGAGAGCATTGACCGGAGGAGAGCACTGGCCGGAGGTGAGCACTGACCAGAGGAGAGCACTGACCGGAGGAGAGCACTGACTGGAGGAATGCACTGACCGGAGGAGAGCATTGACCGGAGGAGAGCACTGGCCGGAGGTGAGCACTGACCAGAGGAGAGCACTGACTGGTGAAGAACACTGACCGGAGGTGAACACTGACCGGAGGAGCGCACTGACCGGAGGAATGCACTGACCGGAGGAGAGAACTGACTGGAGGAGAGCACTGACCGGAGGAAAGCACTGACCAGAGGAGTGCATGGACCAGAGGAGTGCATGGACCAGAGGAGCGCAATGTCCAGAGGAGAGCACTGACCGGAGGAGAGCACTGAACGGAGGCAGGCACTGACCGGAGGAAAGCACTGACCGGAGGAGAGCACTCACCGGAGGAGATAATTGAGCGGTCGTGCGCACTGTCCAGAGGAACGCAATGACCGGGGGAGTGCACTGACCGGAGGAACGTACTGACCGGAGGAGAGCACAGGCCAGAGGAGAGCATTGACGATGGGAAGGCTTTGACTGGAGGAGAGCACTGACCAGAGGAAGGCATTGATCAGAGGAGAGCACTGACTGGAGCAACGCACTGACCGGAGGAGAGCACTGACCGAAGGAACACACTGACCAGAGAGAGAACAGCCCGGAGGAGGGCACTGACCAGAGCAGAGCACTGACCGGAGAAACACACTGACCGGAGGAACACACTGGCCGGAGGAGTGCTCTGAGCGGAGGAATGTACTGACCAGAGAAGGGCACTGACCCGAGGAAGGCACTGTCCGGAGGAATGCACTGATCGGAGGAGAACACTGACCAGAGGAGAGCACTGACTGGAGGAATGCACTGACCGGAGGAGAGCATTGACCGGAGGAGAGCACTGGCCGGAGGTGAGCACTGACCAGAGGAGAGCACTGACTGGTGAAGAACACTGACCGGAGGTGAACACTGACCGGAGGAGCGCACTGACCGGAGGAATGCACTGACCGGAGGAGAGAACTGACTGGAGGAGATCACTGACCAGAGGAGTGCATGGACCAGAGGAGTGCATGGACCAGAGGAGCGCAATGTCCAGAGGAGAGCACTGACCGGAGGAGAGCACTGAACGGAGGCAGGCACTGACCGGAGGAAAGCACTGACCGGAGGAGAGCACTCACCGGAGGAGATAATTGAGCGGTCGTGCGCACTGTCCAGAGGAACGCAATGACCGGGGGAGTGCACTGACCGGAGGAACGTACTGACCGGAGGAGAGCACAGGCCAGAGGAGAGCATTGACGATGGGAAGGCTTTGACTGGAGGAGAGCACTGACCAGAGGAAGGCATTGATCAGAGGAGAGCACTGACTGGAGCAACGCACTGACCGGAGGAGAGCACTGACTGGAGGAGGCACTGACTGAAAGAGAGCACTGACCGGAGGAGGGCACTGACCGGAGGAGGGCACTGACCGGAGGAGAGCACTGACCCGAGGAGGGCACAGACTGGAGGAGGTCACTGACCAGAGGAGCGCACTGACCCGAGGAGATAACTGTCCGGAGGAGGGCACTGACCAGAGGAGACAACTGACAGTTCAAGAGCACTGACTGGAGGAGGGCACTGACTGGAGGAGAGCTCTGACCAGAGGAACGTACTGACCGGAGGAGGGCACTGACCGGAGGAATGCACTGACCAGAGGAGAATACTGACCGGAGGAGAGCACTGACCAGAGGAATGCATTGATCAGAGGAGAGCACTGACCGGAGCAACGCACTGACCGGAGGAGAGCACTGGCTGGAGGAGGCACTGACCGAAAGAGAGCACTGACCGGAGGAGGGCACTGACCGGAGGAGGGCACTGACCAGTGGAGAGCACTGACCCGAGGAGGGCACAGACTGGAGGAGGTCACTGACCAGAGGAGCGCACTGACCCAAGGAGATAACTGTCCAGAGGAGGGCACTGACCAGAGGAGACAACTGACAGTTCAAGAGCACTGACTGGAGGAGGGCACTGACAGGAGGAATGCACTGACCAGAAGATAATACTGACCGGAGGAGAGCACTGACCGGAGGAATGCACTGACCAGAGGAGAATACTGACCGGAGGAGAGCACTGACCAGAGGAATGCACTGACTGGAGGAACGCACTGCCTGGAAGAATGCACTGACTGGAGGAACGCACTGCCTGGAAGAACGCACTGACTGGAGGAGAGCACTCACCGGAGGAACGCATTGGCCAGAGGAACGCACTGACCGGAGGAGAGCAGTGACCGAAGGAGAGCTCTAACAGGAGGAACGCACTGACCGGAGGAGGGCACTGACCTGAGGGATGCACTGTCTGGAGGAGAGCACTGACCGGAGGAATGCACTGACTGGAGGATCGCTCTGACGGGAGGAATGCACTTACCAGAGGAATGCACTGTCCGGAATAGAACACTGACCTGATGAGAGAAATGAGCAGAGGAGAGTACTGTCCGGAGGAACGCACTGACCGGAGTAACACACTGACCAGAGGAGAGCAATGACTGGGGGAATGCACTGACCGGAGTGGAGCACTGGCCGGAGGAGAGCACTGACCAGAGGAGAACACTGATCGGAGGAACGCACTGACTGGAGGAGAACACTGATCGGAAGAACACACTGACTGGAGGAGAACAGTGATCGGAGGAACACACTGACCGGAGGAGAACAGTGATCGGAGGAACAAACTGACCGGAGGAATGTACTGTCCGGAGGAGAGCACTGACCAAAGGAGAGCACTATCCAGAGGAACGCATTGGCCAGAGTAACGCTTTGACCAGAGGAATGCACTGACCGGAGGAGAGCACTGTCCGGAGGAGAGCACTGAACATAGGAATGCACTGAAGTATATCATCAATCCTTCATCGTTGCTGGATCAAATTCTTGGAACTCCCTACCTAACAGCACTGTGGCAGTACCTTCACCACAGGGATTGCAGCGGCTCAAGAAGGTGGATCACCACCACCTTCTCAAGGGCAATTAGGGATGAGCAATAAATGCTTGACTTGCCAGCGAGGCCCACATCCCATAAACGAATAAAAAAAGAGGAACGCACTGACCGGATGCATGTATTGACCAGAGGCGAACACTGACCAGAGGAGAACACTGACCAGAGGCGAACACTGACCAGAGGAGAACACTGACCAGAGGAGAACACTGACCAGAGGAGAACACTGACCAGAGGCGAACACTGACCAGAGGAGAACACTGACCAGAGGAGAACACTGACCGGAGGAACACATTGACCGGAGGAAAGCAGTGACTGGTGGAGCGCACTGTCCAGATGAATGCACTGACTGGAGCAGAACACTGACTGGAGGAACGCAGTGACTGGAGGAGAGCACAGACTGGAGGAATGCACTGACCGGAGGAACGAAGTGACTGGAGGAGAGCACTGACCAGAGGATCGCACTGTCCGGAGGAGAGCACTGACCGGAGGAGCACACTGTCCGGAGGAGAGCACTGTCTGGAGGAGAACACTGACCGGAGGAACTCAGTGACTGGAGGGGAGCACTGACTGGAGGAATGCACTGACCAGAGGAACGCAGACTGGAGGAGAGCACTGACTGGAGGAGTGCACTGTCCGGAGGAGAGCACTGACCGGAGGAGCACACTGCCCGGAGGAGAGCACTGTCTGGAGGAGAACACTGACCGGAGGAACTCAGTGACTGGAGGGGAGCACTGACTGGAGGAATGCACTGACCAGAGGAACGCAGACTGGAGGAGAGCACTGACTGGAGGAGTGCACTGTCCGGAGGAGAGCACTGACCGGAGGAGCACACTGTCCGGAGGAGAGCACTGTCTGGAGGAGAACACTGACCGGAGGAACTCAGTGACTGGAGGGGAGCACTGACTGGAGGAATGCACTGACCAGAGGAACGCAGACTGGAGGAGAGCACTGACTGGAGGAGTGCACTGTCCGGAGGAGAGCACTGATCAAAGGAGAGTACTGACCGGAGAAGTGCACTGACCAGAGGAGAGCACTGACCAGAGAAGGGCACTGACCAAAGGAATGCACTGACCAGAGGAACACACTGACCGGAGGAAAACACTGACCAGAGGAGAGCACTGACCGGAGAAATGCACTGACCGGAGGGGAGCACTGACCTGTTGTGAGCACTGACCGGAGGAATGCATTGACTGGAGAAGAGCACTGATTGGAGGAGAGCACTGACCGGAAGAGAGCACTGACCAAAGGAGAGCACTGACCAGAGGAGAGCGCTGACCGGATGAACGTACTGACCGGAGGCGAGCACTGACCGGAAGGGAGCATTGACCAGAGGGGAGCACTTACCGGAGTAGAGCACTGACCGGAGGACAGCTCTGACCGGAGCAGAGCACTGTCTGGTCAAGTACACTGACCCGAGGAGTGCACGGACCAGAGAATGCAATGTCTGGAGGAGGGCACGGACCGGTGGAGAGCAGTAACCGGAGGAGAGCACTGACTGGAGGAATGCACTGACCGAATGAGAACACTGACCGGTGGAACGCACTGAGCAGAGAAATGCATTGACCCAAGGCGTGCACGGACCAGAGGAGCCCAATGTCTGGAGGAGAGCACTGAACTGACAAATGCATTGATTTGTGGAGAGCACTGTCCGGGCAATCACACTGACTGGACCGCAGACTGACCAGAGGAGAGTACTGACCGGAGGAAGTCGCTGACCAGAGGAGAGCACTGACCGGAGGAGGGCACTGACCGGAGGAAGGCACTGACCTGAGGAGAGCACTGACCGGAGGAGGGCACTGCCCAGAGGAGGGCACTGACCGGAGGAAGGCACTGACCTGAGGAGAGCACTGACCGGACGAGGGCACTGACCGGAGGAGGGCACTGACCGGAGGAAGGCACTGACCAGAGGAAGGCACTGACTGGAGGGGAGCACAGACTGGAGGAGAGTACTGACTGGAGGAACGTACTGACCGGTGGAGAGCACTGAACAGATGTGAGCACTGACCGGAGGAATGCACTGAACGGAGGAGAGCACTGACCAGAGGAGAGCACTGACCAGAGGAGAGCACTAATTGGAGGCAAGCACTGACTGGAGGAATGCACTGACCAGAGGAATGCACTGACCTGAGGAACACACTGACCAGAGGAGGGCACTGACTGGAGGAACGCACTGACCGGAGGAACACACTGACTGGAGAAGAGCACTGACCAGAGAAGAGCACTGACCGGAGGAGAGCACTGACCATAGGAACGCACTGACCAGAGCTGAGCACTGACCAGAGGAATGCACTGACTGGAGGAGAGCACTGACCGGTGGAGAACACTGACCGGAGGAGAGCACTGATTGGAGGAGAGCACAGAACGGAATAGAGCACTGACCAGAGGAGAGGACTGACCAGAGGGGAGCACTGATGGAGGAGAGCACTGACCAGAGGAATGCACTGACCTGAGGAACGCACTGACAGGAGGAGAGCACTGACCGGAGGAGAGCACTGACCGGAGGAACGCACTGACCAGTGGAGCGCACTGACCAGAGGTGAGCTCTGACCGGAGGAATGCACTGACCGGAGAGAGCAATGACCAGAGGAGAGCATTGATTGGAGAAGAGCACTGACCAGAGGAGAGCACTGACGAGAGGTGAGCACTGACCGGAGGAATGCACAGACCAGAGGATTGCACTGACCAGAGGAATGCACTGACCGGAGGCAAGTACTTGCCGGAGGTATACACTGACAGGAGGAAAGCACTGGCTGGAAGTAGGCACTGACCAAGGGAGAGCACTGATTGGAGGCAAGCACTGACCGGAGGAACGCACTGATCGGAGGAGAGCCCTGACTGGAGAAGAGCAATGACCGGAGGAGCACACTGCCTGGAGGAACACACTGACCGGAAGAACCCAATGACCGGAGGAACACACTGACCGGTGGAGAGCACTGACCAGAGGTGAGCACTGACCAGAGGAACGCACTGACTGGTGGAACGCACTGACCAGAAGAATGCACTGACCGGAGGAAAACACTTGCCGGAGGAATACACTGACCGGAGGAAAACACTGGCTGGAGGAAAGCACTGACCAAGGGAGAGCACTGACTGGAGGGGAGCACTGGCCGCAGGAGCGCACTGACCAATGGAGAGCACTGGCCGGAGAAATGCACTGACCAGAGGAGCACACTATCTGGAGGAGAAAACTGACCGGAGGAGAGCACTGACCAGAGGAGCGCACTGTCCGGAGGAGAGCACTGTCCGGAGGAGAGCATTGACTGGAGGAAAGCACTGACCAGAGGTGTGCACGGACCTGTGGGGTGCAATGTCCGGAGGGGAGCACTGAGCGGAGTAGAGAATTGACCGAAAGAGGGCATGGTCCAGAGGATAGCACTGACCGGAAGAGAACACTGATTGGAGGTGAGCACTGACCGGAGGAACACACTGACCGGAGGAGAGCACTGACTGGAGGAGAGCACTGACTGGAGGAACGCACTGACTGGAGTAGAGCAGTGAACAAACAAGGGCATTGTCCAGAGGCGGGCATTGTCCATAGGAGTGCAACGACCGGAGGTGATTACTGACCAGAGGAGAGCACTGACTGGTGAAGAGCACAGTCCGGAGAAATGAACGGACCTGAGAAACATACTGACTGGAGGAGAGCCTTGACCAGAGGCGGGCATTGTCCGTAGGAGTGCAGTGACGGGAGGTGATTACGGCCTGGAGGGGGGCACAGACCAGAGGAGGGCACTGACTGGAGGAATGCACTGTCCGGAGGAATGCACTGACCGGAGGAACACACTGACTGGAGGAGAGCACTGACAGGAGGATAGCAATGTCTGGTGGAACGCGCTGACCGGAGGAGAGCACTGACCGGAGGAGGGCACTGACCAGAGGAACGCACTGGCCGGAGGAGAGTGCTGTCCGGTGAACAGTACTGAACGGAGGATCACACTGACCAGAGGGGAGCACTGACCAGAGGAGAGCACTGATTGGAGGAGTGCACTGACCGGAGGAATGCACTGACCTAAGGAGAGCACTGACCAAACAAGTGCATTGTCCAGAGGCAGGCATTGTCCGTAGGAGTGCCGTGACGGGAGGTGATTCTGGACTGGTGGAGAGCCCTGACCGGAGGAACGTGCTGACCAGAGGAGAGCACTGATTGGAGGAGTGCACTGACCGGAGGAATGCACTGACCGGAGGAGAGCACTGACCTAAGGAGAGCACTGACCAAACAAGTGCATTGTCCAGAGGCAGGCATTGTCCGTAGGAGTGCCGTGACGGGAGGTGATTCTGGACCGGTGGAGAGCCCTGACCGGAGGAACGTGCTGACCAGAGGAGAGCACTGATTGGGGGCAAGCACTGACCGGAGGAATGCACTGACTGGAGGAATGCACTGATCAGAGGAATGCACTGACCGGAGGAAAGCACTGACTGAAGGGGAGCACTGACTGGAGGAAAGCACTGACCGGAAGAGAGCACTGACTGGAGGAGAGCACTGACCAAACATGTGTCTAGTCCAGAGACGGGCATTGTCAGTAGGAGTGCAGTGACAGGGGCTGATTACGGACCGGAGGAGAGTACTGACCGGAGGAACGCACTGACCAGAGGAGAGCACTGACCGGTGGAGAGCACTGACCAGAGGTGAGCACTGACTGCAGGAATGCACTGACCGGAGGAGAGCACTGACCGGTGGAGAACATTGTCCGGAGGAATGCACTAAACAGAGCAGAGCACTGACCAGAGGAGAGCACAGATTGGAGGAGAGCACTGTTGGGAAGAGAGCACTGACCAGAGAAGCACACTGACCAGAGGAATGCACTGACCTGAGGAACGCACTGACCAGAGGAAAGCAATGATTGGAGGAGAGCACTGACCAGAAGAGAGCACTGACCAGAGGAGGGCACTGACCAGATGAGAGCACTGATTGGATGTGAGCACTGACCGGAGGAACACACTGACTGGAGGAGAGCACTGACTGGAGGAGAGCACTGACTGGAGGAACGCACTGACCGGAGTAGAGCAGTGAGCAAACAAGGGCATTATCCAGGGGCGGGCATTGTTAGTAGGAGTGCAACGACCGGAGGTGATTACTGACCAGAGGAGAGCCCTGACCGGAGAAGAGCACAGGCCGCAGAAATGCACTGACATGAGAAACGTACTGACTGGAGGAGAGCCTTGACCAGATGCGGGCATTGTCCGTAGGAGTGCAGTGACGGGAGTTGATTACGGCCTGGAGGGGGGCACTGACCAGAGGAGGGCACTGACTGGAGGAATGCACTGGCCGGAGGAACACACTGACTGGAGGAGATCTCTGACTGGAGGAGAGCACTGTCTGGTGGAACGCGCTGACCGGAGGAGAGTACTGACCGGAGGAGGGCACTGACCGGAGGAACGCACTGGCCGGAGGAGAGTGCTGTCCGGTGGAGAGTACTGAATGGAGGATCACACTGACCAGAGGAGAGCACTGACCGGAGGAATGCACTTACCGGAGGAGAGCACTGACCAGAGGAGAGCACTGATTGGAGGAGTGCATTGATCGGAGGTTATTGCTGACCAGAGGAGAGCACTGACCGGATGAACGCACTGACTGGAGGAGAGCACTGACCGGATGAACGCACTGACCGGAGGAATGCACTGACTGGAGGAGAGCACTGACGTAAGGAGAGCACTGACAAAACAAGTGCATTGTCCAGAGGCAGGCATTGTCCGTAGGAGTGCCGTGACGGGAGGTGATTCTGGACCGGTGGAGAGCCCTGACCGGAGGTACGTGCTGACCAGAGGAGAGCACTGATTGGGGGCAAGCACTGACCGGAGGAATGCACTGACCGGAGGAGAGCACTGATCGGAGGAATGCACTGACCGGAGGAATGCACTGACTGAAGGAGAGCACTGACTGGAGGAAAGCACTGACCGGAGGAGAGCACTGACGTAAGGAGAGCACTGACAAAACAAGTGCATTGTCCAGAGGCGGGCATTGTCCGTAGGAGTGCCGTGACGGGAGGTGATTCTGGACCGGTGGAGAGCCCTGACCGGAGGTACGTGCTGACCAGAGGAGAGCACTGATTGGGGGCAAGCACTGACCGGAGGAATGCACTGACCGGAGGAGAGCACTGATCGGAGGAATGCACTGACCGGAGGAATGCACTGACTGAAGGAGAGCACTGACTGGAGGAAAGCACTGACCGGAAGAGAGCACTGACTGGAGGAGAGCACTGACCAAACAAGTGCCTTCACCAGAGGCAGGCATTGTCCATAGGAGTGCAGTGACGGGAGGTGATTACGGACCGGAGGAGAGCACTGACCGGAGGAGAGCACTGACCGGAGGAGAGCACTGACTGGAGGAGTGCACTGACTGGAGGAGTGCACTGACCGGAGGAACGCACTGACCAGTGGAGAAAACTGACCAGAGGAGGGCACTGACCAGAGGAGTGCACTGACCTGAGAAACGCACTGACCAGAGGAAAGCACTGATTGGAGGAGAGCACTGACCGGAAGAGAGCACTGACCAGAGGAGGGCACTGACCAGAGGAGAGCACTGATTAGAGGTACGCACTGACCGGAGGAACACACTGACCAGAGGAGAGCACTGACCGGAGAAGAGCACTGACCTGAGGAATGCACTGACCGGAGGAGAGCACTGACCAGAGGAGAGCACTGACCGGAGGAGAGCACAGAGTGGAGGAGAGCACTGACCGAAGGAGAGCACTGAGCGGAGGAGAGCACTGAGCGGAGGAGAGCACTGACCGGAGGAGAGCACTGAGCGGAGGAGAGCACTGACCGGAGGAGAGCACTGAGCGGAGGAGAGCACTGACTGGAGGAACGCACTGACCAGAGTAGAGCAGTGAACAAACAAGGGCATTGTCCAGAGGCGGGCATTTTCCATAGGAGTGCAAGACCGGAGGTGATTACTGACCAGTGGAGAGCACTGACCTGAGAAGAGTACTGACCGGAGGAATGCACTGACCGGAGGAAAGCACTGACCGGAGGAGAGCACTGACCGGAGTAATGCACTGACCAGAGCAGAGTACTGACCGGAGGAATGCACTGACCGGAGGAAAGTACTGTCCGGAGGAGAGCACTGACCAGAGGAGGGCACTGACCAGAGGAGAGCACTGATTGGAGGAGAGCACTGACCGGAAGAGAGCACTGACCGGAAGAGAGCACTGACCAGAGGAGAGCACTGATTGGAGGAACACACTGACCGGAGAAGAGCACTGACCTGAGGAATGCACTGACCGGAAGAGAGCACTGACCGGAAGAGAGCACTGAGCGGAGGAGAGCACTGACCTGAGGAATGCACTGACCGGAGGAGAGCACTGAGCGGAGGAGAGCACTGAGCGGAGGAGAGCACTGACCGGAGGAACACACTGACCGGAGGAGAGCACTGACCTGAGGGATGCACTGACCGGAGGAGAGCACTGAGCGGAGGAGAGCACTGAGCGGAGGAGAGCACTGACCGGAGGAGAGCACTGACCGGAGGAACACACTGACCGAAGGAGAGCACTGAGCGGAGGAGAGCACTGAGCGGAGGAGAGCACTGACCGGAGGAGAGCACTGAGCGGAGGAGAGCACTGACTGGAGGAACGCACTGACCGGAGTAGAGCAGTGAACAAACAAGGGCATTGTCCAGAGGCGGGCATTGTCCATAGGAGTGCAATGACCGGAGGTGATTACTGACCAGAGGAGAGCGCTGACTGGTGAAGAGCACTGACCGGAGGAATGCACTGACCTGAGAAACGTACTGACTGGAGGAGAGCACTGGCCAGAGGAATGCACTGACCAGAGCAGAGTACTGACCGGAGGAATGCACTGACCGGAGGAAAGCACTGACCGGAGTAATGCACTGACCAGGGCAGAGTACTGACCGGAGGAAAGCACTGACCGGAGGAGAGCACTGAGCGGAGGAGAGCACTGACTGGAGGAGAACAGTGATCGGAGGAACAAACTGACCGGAGGAATGTACTGTCCGGAGGAGAGCACTGACCAAAGGAGAGCACTATCCAGAGGAACGCATTGGCCAGAGTAACGCATTGACCAGAGGAATGCACTGACCGGAGGAGAGCACTGTCCGGAGGAGAGCACTGAACATAGGAATGCACTGAAGTATATCATCAATCCTTCATCGTTGCTGGGTCAAATTCTTGGAACTCCCTACCTAACAGCACTGTGGCAGTACCTTCACCACAGGGACTGCAGCGGCTCAAGAAGGTGGATCACCACCACCTTCTCAAGGGCAATTAGGGATGAGCAATAAATGCTTGACTTGCCAGCGAGGCCCACATCCCATAAACGAATAAAAAAAGAGGAACGCACTGACCGGATGCATGTATTGACCAGAGGCGAACACTGACCAGAGGAGAACACTGACCAGAGGCGAACACTGACCAGAGGAGAACACTGACCAGAGGAGAACACTGACCAGAGGTGAACACTGACCAGAGGAGAACACTGACCAGAGGAGAACACTGACCGGAGGAACACACTGACCGGTGGAAAGCAGTGACTGGTGGAGCGCACTGTCCAGATGAATGCACTGACCGGAGCAGAACACTGACTGGAGGAACGCAGTGACTGGAGGAGAGCACTGACTGGAGGAATGCACTGACCGGAGGAACGAAGTGACTGGAGGAGAGCACTGACCAGAGGATCGCACTGTCCGGAGGAGAGCACTGACCGGAGGAGCACACTGTCCGGAGGAGAGCACTGTCTGGAGGAGAACACTGACCGGAGGAACTCAGTGACTGGAGGGGAGCACTGACTGGAGGAATGCACTGACCAGAGGAACGCAGACTGGAGGAGAGCACTGACTGGAGGAGTGCACTGTCCGGAGGAGAGCACTGACCGGAGGAGCACACTGTCCGGAGGAGAGCACTGTCTGGAGGAGAACACTGACCGGAGGAACTCAGTGACTGGAGGGGAGCACTGACAGGAGGAATGCACTGACCAGAGGAACGCAGACTGGAGGAGAGCACTGACTGGAGGAGTGCACTGTCCGGAGGAGAGCACTGATCAAAGGAGAGTACTGACCGGAGAAGTGCACTGACCAGAGGAGAGCACTGACCAGAGAAGGGCACTGACCAAAGGAATGCACTGACCAGAGGAACACACTGACCGGAGGAAAACACTGACCAGAGGAGAGCACTGACCGGAGAAATGCACTGACCGGAGGGGAGCACTGACCTGTTGTGAGCACTGACCGGAGGAATGCATTGACTGGAGAAGAGCACTGATTGGAGGAGAGCACTGACCGGAAGAGAGCACTGACCAAAGGAGAGCACTGACCAGAGGAGAGCGCTGACCGGATGAACGTACTGACCGGAGGCGAGCACTGACCGGAAGGGAGCATTGACCAGAGGGGAGCACTTACCGGAGTAGAGCACTGACCGGAGGGCAGCTCTGACCGGAGCAGAGCACTGTCTGGTCAAGTACACTGACCCGAGGAGTGCACGGACCAGTGAATGCAATGTCTGGAGGAGGGCACGGACCGGTGGAGAGCAGTAACCGGAGGAGAGCACTGACTGGAGGAATGCACTGACCGAATGAGAACACTGACCGGTGGAACGCACTGAGCAGAGAAATGCATTGACCCAAGGCGTGCACGGACCAGAGGAGCCCAATGTCTGGAGGAGAGCACTGAACTGACAAATGCATTGATTTGTGGAGAGCACTGTCCGGGCAATCACACTGACTGGACCGCAGACTGACCGGAGGAGAGTACTGACCGGAGGAAGTCGCTGACCAGAGGAGAGCACTGACCGGAGGAGGGCACTGACCGGAGGAAGGCACTGACCTGAGGAGAGCACTGACCGGAGGAGGGCACTGCCCAGAGGAGGGCACTGACCGGAGGAAGGCACTGACCTGAGGAGAGCACTGACCGGACGAGGGCACTGACCGGAGGAGGGCACTGACCGGAGGAAGGCACTGACCAGAGGAAGGCACTGACTGGAGGGGAGCACAGACTGGAGGAGAGTACTGACTGGAGGAACGTACTGACCGGTGGAGAGCACTGAACAGATGTGAGCACTGACCGGAGGAATGCACTGAACGGAGGAGAGCACTGACCAGAGGAGAGCACTGACCAGAGGAGAGCACTGACCAGAGGAGAGCACTAATTGGAGGCAAGCACTGACTGGAGGAATGCACTGACCAGAGGAATGCACTAACCTGAGGAAGACACTGACCAGAGGAGGGCACTGACCGGAGGAACGCACTGACCGGAGGAACACACTGACTGGAGAAGAGCACTGACCAGAGAAGAGCACTGACCGGAGGAGAGCACTGACCATAGGAACGCACTGACCAGAGCTGAGCACTGACCAGAGGAATGCACTGACTGGAGGAGAGCACTGACCGGTGGAGAACACTGACCGGAGGAGAGCACTGATTGGAGGAGAGCACAGAACGGAATAGAGCACTGACCAGAGGAGAGGACTGACCAGAGGGGAGCACTGATGGAGGAGAGCACTGACCAGAGGAATGCACTGACCTGAGGAACGCACTGACAGGAGGAGAGCACTGACCGGAGGAGAGCACTGACCGGAGGAACGCACTGACCAGTGGAGCGCACTGACCAGAGGTGAGCTCTGACCGGAGGAATGCACTGACCGGAGGAGAGCACTGACCAGTGGAGAACACTGACCGGAGGAATGCACTGACCGGAGAGAGCAATGACCAGAGGAGAGCATTGATTGGAGAAGAGCACTGACCAGAGGAGAGCACTGACCAGAGGAATGCACTGACCGGAGGATTGCACTGACCAGAGGAATGCACTGACCGGAGGCAAGTACTTGCCGGAGGTATACACTGACAGGAGGAAAGCACTGGCTGGAAGTAGGCACTGACCAAGGGAGAGCACTGATTGGAGGCAAGCACTGACCGGAGGAACGCACTGATCGGAGGAGAGCCCTGACTGGAGAAGAGCAATGACCGGAGGAGCACACTGCCTGGAGGAACACACTGACCGGAAGAACCCAATGACCGGAGGAACACACTGACCGGTGGAGAGCACTGACCAGAGGTGAGCACTGACCAGAGGAACGCACTGACTGGTGGAACGCACTGACCAGAAGAATGCACTGACCGGAGGAAAACACTTGCCGGAGGAATACCCTGACCGGAGGAAAACACTGGCTGGAGGAAAGCACTGACCAGAGGAGCGCACTGTCCGGAGGAGAGCACTGTCCGGAGGAGAGCATTGACTGGAGGAAAGCACTGACCAGAGGTGTGCACGGACCTGTGGGGTGCAATGTCCGGAGGGGAGCACTGAGCGGAGTAGAGAATTGACCGAAAGAGGGCATGGTCCAGAGGATAGCACTGACCGGAAGAGAACACTGATTGGAGGGGAGCACTGACCGGAGGAACACACTGTCCGGAGGAGAGCACTGACTGGAGGAGAGCACTGACTGGAGGAACGCACTGACTGGAGTAGAGCAGTGAACAAACAAGGGCATTGTCCAGAGGCGGGCATTGTCCATAGGAGTGCAACGACCGGAGGTGATTACTGACCAGAGGAGAGCACTGACTGGTGAAGAGCACAGTCCGGAGAAATGAACGGACCTGAGAAACATACTGACTGGAGGAGAGCCTTGACCAGAGGCGGGCATTGTCCGTAGGAGTGCAGTGACGGGAGGTGATTACAGCCTGGAGGGGGGCACAGACCAGAGGAGGGCACTGACTGGAGGAATGCACTGACCGGAGGAATGCACTGACCGGAGGAACACACTGACTGGAGGAGAGCACTGACAGGAGGATAGCAATGTCTGGTGGAACACGCTGACCGGAGGAGAGCACTGACCGGAGGAGGGCACTGACCAGAGGAACGCACTGGCCGGAGGAGAGTGCTGTCCGGTGAACAGCACTGAACGGAGGATCACACTGACCAGAGGGGAGCACTGACCAGAGGAGAGCACTGATTGGAGGAGTGCACTGACCGGAGGAATGCACTGACCGGAGGAGAGCACTGACCTAAGGAGAGCACTGACCAAACAAGTGCATTGTCCAGAGGCAGGCATTGTCCGTAGCAGTGCCGTGACGGGAGGTGATTCTGGACCGGTGGAGAGCCCTGACTGGAGGAATGCACTGACCGGAGGAATGCACTGACTGAAGGAGAGCACTGACTGGAGGAAAGCACTGACCGGAACAGAGCACTGACTGGAGGAGAGCACTGACCAAACAAGTGCCTTCACCAGAGGCAGGCACTGTCCATAGGAGTGCAGTGACGGGAGGTGATTACGGACCGGAGGAGAGCACTGACCGGAGGAGAGCACTGACCGGAGGAGAGCACTGACTGGAGGAGAGCACTGACTGGAGGAGTGCACTGACCGGAGGAACGCACTGACCAGTGGAGAAAACTGACCAGAGGAGGGCACTGACCAGAGGAGTGCACTGACCTGAGGAACGCACTGACCAGAGGAAAGCACTGATTGGAGGAGAGCACTGACCGGAAGAGAGCACTGACCAGAGGAGGGCACTGACCAGAGGAGAGCACTGATTAGAGGTACGCACTGACCGGAGGAACACACTGACCAGAGGAGAGCACTGAGCGGAGGAGAGCACTGAGCGGAGGAGAGCACTGACCGGAGGAACACACTGACCGGAGGAGAGCACTGACCTGAGGGATGCACTGACCGGAGGAGAGCACTGTGCGGAGGAGAGCACTGAGCGGAGGAGAGCACTGACCGGAGGAGAGCACTGACCGGAGGAACACACTGACCGAAGGAGAGCACTGAGCGGAGGAGAGCACTGCGCGGAGGAGAGCACTGACCGGAGGAGAGCACTGAGCGGAGGAGAGCACTGACTGGAGGAACGCACTGACCGGAGTAGAGCAGTGAACAAACAAGGGCATTGTCCAGAGGCGGGCATTGTCCATAGGAGCGCAATGACCGGAGGTGATTACTAACCAGAGGAGAGCGCTGACCTGAGAAGAGCACTGACCGGAGGAATGCACTGACCTGAGAAACGTACTGACTGGAGAAGAGCACTGGCCAGAGGAATGCACTGAGCGGAGGAGAGCACTGAACGGAGGAGAGCACTGAGCGGAGGAGAGCACTGACCGGAGGAGAGCACTGAGTGGAGGTGAGCACTGACTGGAGGAACGCACTGACCGGAGTAGAGCAGTGAACAAACAAGGGCATTGTCCAGAGGCGGGCATTGTCCATAGGAGTGCAATGACCGGAGGTGATTACTGACCAGAGGAGAGCGCTGACTGGTGAAGAGCGCTGACCGGAGGAATGCACTGACCTGAGAAACGTACTGACTGGAGGAGAGCACTGGCCAGAGGAATGCACTGACCAGAGCAGAGTACTGACCGGAGGAATGCACTGACCGGAGGAAAGCACTGACCGGAGTAATGCACTGACCAGGGCAGAGTACTGACCGGAGGAAAGCACTGACCGGAGGAGAGCACTGAGCGGAGGAGAGCACTGACTGGAGGAACGCACTGACCGGAGTAGAGCAGTGACCAAACAAGTGCATTGTCCAGAGGCAGGCATTGTCCATAGGAGTGCACTGGCCAGAGGTTAGTACTGACCAGAGGAGAGCACTGACCAGAGGAGCGCAGTGTCCGGAGGAGAGCACTGACTGGAGGTGAGCACAGACTGGAGGAGCGCACATTCCAGAGGAGTGCACTGTCCGGCTTAACGCACTAACCGGAGGAAAACACTGACCGGTGGAAAACACTGACCAGAGAAATGCACTGACCCAAGGCGTGCACGGACCAGAGGAGCACAATGTCTGGAGGAGAGCACTGACTTGACGAACACTTTGATTTGAGGAGAGCACGGCCCGGGCAATCACACTGACTGGACAGCACACTGACCAGAGGAGAATACTGACTGGAGGAACGCACTGACTGGAGGAACGCACTGACCGGAGGGAAGCACTGACCAGAGGAGGGCACTGACCGGAGGAACGTGCTGGCTGGAGGAGAGCACTTACTGGAGGAACGCACTGACCAGAGGAACACACTGACTGGAGGAGAGCACTGACCGGAGGAGAGCACTGACTGGCGGAGAGCACTGACCAAAGAAGTGCATTGTCCAGAGGCAGGCATTGCCCATAGGAGTGCAGTGACTGGAGGTGATTACGGACCAGAGAGCACTGAACGGAGGAACGGGCTGACCAGAGGAGAGCACTGATTGGAGGCAAGCACTGATTGGAGGAATGCACTGAACGGAGGAGAGCATTGACCAGAGGAAAACACTGACTGGAGGAGGACAGTGCACAGAGGAACGCACTGACCAGAGGAATGCACTGACCGCAGGAACGCTCTGACTGGAGTAGAGTACTGACCAAACAAGGGCAAGGGCATTGTCCAGAGGTGGGCATTGTCCATAGGAGTGCACTGACGGGAGTTGACTGCTGACCGAAGGAGAGCACTTACTGGAGAAGAGCACTGACCGCAGGAGAGCACTGACCGGAGGAGAACACTGACTGGAGGAGAGCACTGACTGGAGGAGAGCACTGGCTAGAGGAGCGCAATGTCCGGGGGAGAGCACTGTCCAGATGAATGCACTGACTGGAGAAATGCACTACCCGAGGCGTGCACGGACCAGAGGAGCACAATGTCTAGAGGAGAGCACTGACCTGACGAACGCATTGATTTGAGGAGAGCACTGTCCAGGCAATCACACTGACTGGACAGCACACAGACCAGAGGAGAGAACTGACTGAAGGAATGCACTGACCGGAGGAATGCACTGACCAGAGGATAGCACTTACTGGAGGAGATCACTGACCGGTGGAGAACACTGACCAGGGGAATGCACTGACCGGAGGATAGCACTGACCAGAGGAATGCACTGACCGGTGGAGAGCACGGACCAGAGGAGAGCACTGATTGGAGGAACACACTGACCGGAGAAGAGCACTGACCTGAGGAATGCACTGACCGGAAGAGAGCACTGACCGGAAGAGAGCACTGAGCAGAGGGGAGCACTGACCTGAGGAATGCACTGACCGGAGGAGAGCACTGAGCGGAGGAGAGCACTGAGCGGAGGAGAGCACTGACCGGAGGAACACACTGACCGGAGGAGAGCACTGACCTGAGGAATGCACTGACCGGAGGAGAGCACTGAGCGGAGGAGAGCACTGAGCGGAGGAGAGCACTGACCGGAGGAACACACTGACCGAAGGAGAGCACTGAGCGGAGGAGAGCACTGAGCGGAGGAGAGCACTGACCGGAGGAGAGCACTGAGCGGAGGAGAGCACTGACTGGAGGAACGCACTGACCGGAGTAGAGCAGTGAACAAACAAGGGCATTGTCCAGAGGCGGGCATTGTCCATAGGAGTGCAATGACCGGAGGTGATTACTGACCAGAGGAGAGCGCTGACCTGAGAAGAGCACAGTCCGGAGGAATGCACTGACCTGAGAAACATACTGACTGGAGAAGAGCACTGGCCAGAGGAATGCACTGAGCGGAGGAGAGCTCTGACCGGAGGAGAGCACTGAGCGGAGGAGAGCACTGACCGGAGGAGAGCACTGAGCGGAGGTGAGCACTGACTGGAGGAACGCACTGACCGGAGTAGAGCACTGGCCGGAGGAGAGCACTGAGCGGAGGAGAGCACTGAGCGGAGTAGAGCACTGACCGGAGGAGAGCACTGAGCGGAGGAGAGCACTGAGGGGAGGAACGCACTGACCGGAGTAGAGCAGTGAACAAACAAGGGCATTGCCCAGAGGCGGGCATTGTCCATAGGAGTGCAATGACCGGAGGTGATTACTGACCAGAGGAGAGCGCTGACTGGTGAAGAGCACTGACTGGAGGAATGCACTGACCTGAGAAACGTACTGACTGGAGGAGAGCACTGGCCAGAGGAATGCACTGACCAGAGCAGAGTACTGACCGGAGGAATGCACTGACCGGAGGAAAGCACTGACCGGAGTATTGCACTGACCAGGGCAGAGTACTGACCGGAGGAAAGCACTGACCGGAGGAATGCACTGACCGGAGGAGAGCACTGACTGGAGGAAAGCACTGACCGGAGGAGAGCACTGACCAAACAAGTGCATTGTCCAGAGGCAGGCATTGTCCATAGGAGTGCACTGGCCAGAGGTTAGTACTGACCAGAGGAGAGCACTGACCAGAGGAGCGCAGTGTCCGGAGGAGAGCACTGACTGGAGGTGAGCACAGACTGGAGGAGGGCACATTCCAGAGGAGTGCACTGTCCGGCTTAACGCACTAACCGGAGGAAAACACTGACCAGAGGAACGCACTGACCGCAGGAATGCTCTGACTTGAGTAGAGTACTGACCAAACAAGGGCAAGGGCATTGTCCATAGGAGTGCACTGACGGGAGGTGACTGCTGACCGAAGGAGAGCACTTACTGGAGAAGAGCACTGACCGCAGGAGAGCACTGACCGGAGGAGAACACTGACTGGAGGAGAGCACTGACTGGAGGAGAGCACTGGCTAGAGGAGCGCAATGTCCGGGGGAGAGCACTGTCCAGATGAATGCACTGACCGGAGGAATGCACTAACCCAAGGTGTGCACGGACCAGAGGAGCACAATGTCTGGAGGAGAGCACTGACCTGACGAACGCATTGATTTGAGGAAAGCACTGTCCAGGCAATCACACTGACTGGACAGCACACAGGCCAGAGGAGAGTACTGATTGGAGGCAAGCACTGACCAGAGGAATGCAATGACCGGAGGAATGCACTGACCGGAGGATTGCACGGTCCGGAGGAATGCATTTACTGGAGGAGAACACTGACCAGAGGAATGCATTGACTGGAGGAACGCACTGCCTGGAAGAATGCACTGACTGGAGGAACGCACTGCCTGGAAGAACGGACTGACTGGAGGAGAGCACTCACCGGAGGAACGCATTGACCAGAGGAACGCACTGACCGGAGGAGAGCAGTGACCGAAGGAGAGCTCTAACAGGAGGAACGCACTGACCGGAGGAGGGCACTGACCTGAGGGATGCACTGTCTGGAGGAGAGCACTGACCGGAGGAACGCACTGACTGGAGGATCGCTCTGACGGGAGGAATGCACTTACCAGAGGAATGCACTGTCCGGAATAGAACACTGACCTGAGGAGAGAAATGAGCAGAGGAGAGTACTGTCCGGAGGAACGCACTGACCGGAGTAACACACTGACCAGAGGAGAGCAATGACTGGGGGAATGCACTGACCGGAGTGGAGCACTGGCCGGAGGAGAGCACTGACCAGAGGAGAACACTGATCGGAGGAACGCACTGACTGGAGGAGAACACTGGTCGGAAGAACACACTGACTGGAGGAGAACAGTGATCGGAGGAACACACTGACCGGAGGAGAACAGTGATCGGAGGAACAAACTGACCGGAGGAATGTACTGTCCGGAGGAGAGCACTGACCAAAGGAGAGCACTATCCAGAGGAACGCATTGGCCAGAGTAACGCATTGACCAGAGGAATGCACTGACCGGAGGAGAGCACTGTCCGGAGGAGAGCACTGAACATAGGAATGCACTGAAGTATATCATCAATCCTTCATCGTTGCTGGGTCAAATTCTTGGAACTCCCTACCTAACAGCACTGTGGCAGTACCTTCACCACAGGGACTGCAGCGGCTCAAGAAGGTGGATCACCACCACCTTCTCAAGGGCAATTAGGGATGAGCAATAAATGCTTGACTTGCCAGCGAGGCCCACATCCCATAAACGAATAAAAAAAGAGGAACGCACTGACCGGATGCATGTATTGACCAGAGGCGAACACTGACCAGAGGAGAACACTGACCAGAGGCGAACACTGACCAGAGGAGAACACTGACCAGAGGAGAACACTGACCAGAGGAGAACACTGACCAGAGGCGAACACTGACCAGAGGAGAACACTGACCAGAGGAGAACACTGACCGGAGGAACACACTGACCGGAGGAAAGCAGTGACTGGTGGAGCGCACTGTCCAGATGAATGCACTGACCGGAGCAGAACACTGACTGGAGGAACGCAGTGACTGGAGGAGAGCACTGACTGGAGGAATGCACTGACCGGAGGAACGAAGTGACTGGAGGAGAGCACTGACCAGAGGATCGCACTGTCCGGAGGAGAGCACTGACCGGAGGAGCACACTGTCCGGAGGAGAGCACTGTCTGGAGGAGAACACTGACCGGAGGAACTCAGTGACTGGAGGGGAGCACTGACTGGAGGAATGCACTGACCAGAGGAACGCAGACTGGAGGAGAGCACTGACTGGAGGAGTGCACTGTCCGGAGGAGAGCACTGACCGGAGGAGCACACTGCCCGGAGGAGAGCACTGTCTGGAGGAGAACACTGACCGGAGGAACTCAGTGACTGGAGGGGAGCACTGACTGGAGGAATGCACTGACCAGAGGAACGCAGACTGGAGGAGAGCACTGACTGGAGGAGTGCACTGTCCGGAGGAGAGCACTGACCGGAGGAGCACACTGTCCGGAGGAGAGCACTGTCTGGAGGAGAACACTGACCGGAGGAACTCAGTGACTGGAGGGGAGCACTGACAGGAGGAATGCACTGACCAGAGGAACGCAGACTGGAGGAGAGCACTGACTGGAGGAGTGCACTGTCCGGAGGAGAGCACTGATCAAAGGAGAGTACTGACCGGAGAAGTGCACTGACCAGAGGAGAGCACTGACCAGAGAAGGGCACTGACCAAAGGAATGCACTGACCAGAGGAACACACTGACCGGAGGAAAACACTGACCAGAGGAGAGCACTGACCGGAGAAATGCACTGACCGGAGGGGAGCACTGACCTGTTGTGAGCACTGACCGGAGGAATGCATTGACTGGAGAAGAGCACTGATTGGAGGAGAGCACTGACCGGAAGAGAGCACTGACCAAAGGAGAGCACTGACCAGAGGAGAGCGCTGACCGGATGAACGTACTGACCGGAGGCGAGCACTGACCGGAAGGGAGCATTGACCAGAGGGGAGCACTTACCGGAGTAGAGCACTGACCGGAGGGCAGCTCTGACCGGAGCAGAGCACTGTCTGGTCAAGTACACTGACCCGAGGAGTGCACGGACCAGAGAATGCAATGTCTGGAGGAGGGCACGGACCGGTGGAGAGCAGTAACCGGAGGAGAGCACTGACTGGAGGAATGCACTGACCAAATGAGAACACTGACCGGTGGAACGCACTGAGCAGAGAAATGCATTGACCCAAGGCGTGCACGGACCAGAGGAGCCCAATGTCTGGAGGAGAGCACTGAACTGACAAATGCATTGATTTGTGGAGAGCACTGTCCGGGCAATCACACTGACTGGACCGCAGACTGACCAGAGGAGAGTACTGACCGGAGGAAGTCGCTGACCAGAGGAGAGCACTGACCGGAGGAGGGCACTGACCGGAGGAAGGCACTGACCTGAGGAGAGCACTGACCGGAGGAGGGCACTGCCCAGAGGAGGGCACTGACCGGAGGAAGGCACTGACCTGAGGAGAGCACTGACCGGACGAGGGCACTGACCGGAGGAGGGCACTGACCGGAGGAAGGCACTGACCAGAGGAAGGCACTGACTGGAGGGGAGCACAGACTGGAGGAGAGTACTGACTGGAGGAACGTACTGACCGGTGGAGAGCACTGAACAGATGTGAGCACTGACCGGAGGAATGCACTGAACGGAGGAGAGCACTGACCAGAGGAGAGCACTGACCAGAGGAGAGCACTATTTGGAGGCAAGCACTGACTGGAGGAATGCACTGACCAGAGGAATGCACTGACCTGAGGAACACACTGACCAGAGGAGGGCACTGACCGGAGGAACGCACTGACCGGAGGAACACACTGACTGGAGAAGAGCACTGACCAGAGAAGAGCACTGACCGGAGGAGAGCACTGACCATAGGAACGCACTGACCAGAGCTGAGCACTGACCAGAGGAATGCACTGACTGGAGGAGAGCACTGACCGGTGGAGAACACTGACCGGAGGAGAGCACTGATTGGAGGAGAGCACAGAACGGAATAGAGCACTGACCAGAGGAGAGGACTGACCAGAGGGGAGCACTGATGGAGGAGAGCACTGACCAGAGGAATGCACTGACCTGAGGAACGCACTGACAGGAGGAGAGCACTGACCGGAGGAGAGCACTGACCGGAGGAACGCACTGACCAGTGGAGCACACTGACCAGAGGTGAGCTCTGACCGGAGGAATGCACTGACCGGAGGAGAGCACTGACCAGTGGAGAACACTGACCGGAGGAATGCACTGACCGGAGAGAGCAATGACCAGAGGAGAGCATTGATTGGAGAAGAGCACTGACCAGAGGAGAGCACTGACGAGAGGTGAGCACTGACCGGAGGAATGCACAGACCAGAGGATTGCACTGACCAGAGGAATGCACTGACCGGAGGCAAGCACTTGCCGGAGGTATACACTGACAGGAGGAAAGCACTGGCTGGAAGTAGGCACTGACCAAGGGAGAGCACTGATTGGAGGCAAGCACTGACCGGAGGAACGCACTGATCGGAGGAGAGCCCTGACTGGAGAAGAGCAATGACCGGAGGAGCACACTGCCTGGAGGAACACACTGACCGGAAGAACCCAATGACCGGAGGAACACACTGACCGGTGGAGAGCACTGACCAGAGGTGAGCACTGACCAGAGGAACGCACTGACTGGTGGAACGCACTGACCAGAAGAATGCACTGACCGGAGGAAAACACTTGCCGGAGGAATACCCTGACCGGAGGAAAACACTGGCTGGAGGAAAGCACTGACCAAGGGAGAGCACTGACTGGAGAGGAGCACTGGCCGCAGGAGCGCACTGACCAATGGAGAGCACTGGCCGAAGAAATGCACTGACCAGAGGAGCACACTATCTGGAGGAGAAAACTGACCGGAGGAGAGCACTGACCAGAGGAGCGCACTGTCCGGAGGAGAGCACTGTCCGGAGGAGAGCATTGACTGGAGGAAAGCACTGACCAGAGGTGTGCACGGACCTGTGGGGTGCAATGTCCGGAGGGGAGCACTGAGCGGAGTAGAGAATTGACCGAAAGAGGGCATGGTCCAGAGGAGAGCACTGTCCGTAGGAGAGCACTGTCCCGCGGAGCACACAGATGAGTGGAGAGCACTGTCTGGAGGAATACAGTGACCAGTGGAACACACTGACTGGAGGAATGCACTGATTTGAGGAGTGCACTCTCTGGTCATAGAACACTGACCGGTAGAGAGCACTGTTGGGAGGTGAGCACTGACCAGAGGAAAGCACTGACCCAAGGAGGGCACGGACCACAGGAGCTCAATATCCGGAGGAGAGCTCTGACCGAAGGAGGGCAGTGACCGACGGCGAGCACTGACCGGAGGAACGCACTAACCGGAGGAGCTCAATGACCGAAGGTGAGCACTGACCGGAGGAGCTCAATGACCGGAGGTGAGCACTGATTGGAGGAGTGCATTGACCGGAGGTGATTACTGACCGGAGGAGAGTACTGACCGGATGAACGCACTGACCGGAGGAGAGCACTGACCGGATGAACGCACTGACCGGAGGAATGCACTGACCGGAGGAGAGCATTGACCTAAGGAGAGCACTGACCAAACAAGTGCATTGTCCAGAGGCGGGCAGTGTCCGTAGGAGTGCCGTGACGGGAGGCGATTATGGACCGGAGGAGAGCCCTGACCGGAGGTACGTGCTGACCAGAGGAGAGCACGGATTGGGGGCAAGCACTCACCGGAGGAATGCACTGATAGGATTAATGCACTGATCGGAGGAATGCACTGACTGGAGGAATGCACTGACTGGAGGATAGCACTGACCGGAAGAGAACACTGATTGGAGGTGAGCACTGACCGGAGGAACACACTGACCGAAGGAGAGCACTGACTGGAGGAGAGCACTGACTGGAGGAACGCACTGACTGGAGTAGAGCAGTGAACAAACAAGGGCATTGTCCAGAGGCGGGCATTGTCCATAGGAGTGCAACGACAGGAGGTGATTACTGACCAGAGGAGAGCACTGACTGGTGAAGAGCACAGTCCGGAGAAATGAACGGACCTGAGAAACATACTGACTGGAGGAGAGCCTTGACCAGAGGCGGGCATTGTCCGTAGGAGTGCAGTGACGGGAGGTGATTACGGCCTGGAGGGGGGCACAGACCAGAGGAGGGCACTGACTGGAGGAATGCACTGACCGGAGGAATGCACTGACCGGAGGAACACACTGACTGGAGGAGAGCACTGACAGGAGGATAGCAATGTCTGGTGGAACGCGCTGACCGGAGGAGAGCACTGACCGGAGGAGGGCACTGACCAGAGGAACGCACTGGCCGGAGGAGAGTGCTGTCCGGTGAACAGTACTGAACGGAGGATCACACTGACCAGAGGGGAGCACTGACCAGAGGAGAGCACTGATTGGAGGAGTGCACTGACCGGAGGAATGCACTGACCGGAGGAGAGCACTGACCTAAGGAGAGCACTGACCAAACAAGTGCATTGTCCAGAGGCAGGCATTGTCCGTAGGAGTGCCGTGACGGGAGGTGATTCTGGACCGGTGGAGAGCCCTGACCGGAGGAACGTGCTGACCAGAGGAGAGCACTGATTGGGGGCAAGCACTGACCGGAGGAATGTACTGACTGGAGGAATGCACTGATCAGAGGAATGCACTGACCGGAGGAAAGCACTGACTGAAGGGGAGCACTGACTGGAGGAAAGCACTGACCGGAAGAGAGCACTGACTGGAGGAGAGCACTGACCAAACATGTGTCTTGTCCAGAGACGGGCATTGTCAGTAGGAGTGCAGTGACAGGAGCTGATTACGGACCGGAGGAGAGTACTGACCGGAGGAACGCACTGACCAGAGGAGAGCACTGACCGGTGGAGAGCACTGACCAGAGGTGAGCACTGACTGCAGGAATGCACTGACCGGAGGAGAGCACTGACCGGTGGAGAACATTGTCCGGAGGAATGCACTAAACAGAGCAGAGCACTGACCAGAGGAGAGCACAGATTGGAGGAGAGCACTGTTGGGAAGAGAGCACTGACCAGAGAAGCACACTGACCAGAGGAATGCACTGACCTGAGGAACGCACTGACCAGAGGAAAGCAATGATTGGAGGAGAGCACTGACCAGAAGAGAGCACTGACCAGAGGAGGGCACTGACCAGATGAGAGCACTGATTGGATGTGAGCACTGACCGGAGGAACACACTTATTGGAGGAGAGCACTGACTGGAGGAACACACTGACTGGAGGAGAGCACTGACTGGAGGAGAGCACTGACTGGAGGAACGCACTGACCGGAGTAGAGCAGTGAGCAAACAAGGGCATTATCCAGGGGCGGGCATTGTTAGTAGGAGTGCAACGACCGGAGGTGATTACTGACCAGAGGAGAGCCCTGACCGGAGAAGAGCACAGGCCGCAGAAATGCACTGACCTGAGAAACGTATTGACTGGAGGAGAGCCTTGACCAGATGCGGGCATTGTCCGTAGGAGTGCAGTGACGGGAGTTGATTACGGCCTGGAGGGGGGCACTGACCAGAGGAGGGCACTGACTGGAGGAATGCACTGGCCGGAGGAACACACTGACTGGAGGAGATCTCTGACTGGAGGAGAGCACTGTCTGGTGGAACGCGCTGACCGGAGGAGAGTACTGACTGGAGGAGGGCACTGACCGGAGGAACGCACTGGCCGGAGGAGAGTGCTGTCCGGTGGAGAGTACTGAATGGAGGATCACACTGACCAGAGGAGAGCACTGACTGGAGGAACGCACTTACCGGAGGAGAGCACTGACCAGAGGAGAGCACTGATTGGAGGAGTGCATTGACCGGAGGTTATTGCTGACCAGAGGAGAGCACTGACCAGATGAACGCACTGACCGGAGGAGAGCACTGACCGGATGAACGCACTGACTGGAGGAACGCACTGACCGGAGTAGAGCAGTGAGTAAACAAGGGCATTATCCAGGGGCGGGCATTGTTAGTAGGAGTGCAACGACCGGAGGTGATTACTGACCAGAGGAGAGCCCTGACCGGAGAAGAGCACAGGCCGCAGAAATGCACTGACATGAGAAACGTACTGACTGGAGGAGAGCCTTGACCAGATGCGGGCATTGTCCGTAGGAGTGCAGTGACGGGAGTTGATTACGGCCTGGAGGGGGGCACTGACCAGAGGAGGGCACTGACTGGAGGAATGCACTGGCCGGAGGAACACACTGACTGGAGGAGATCTCTGACTGGAGGAGAGCACTGTCTGGTGGAACGCGCTGACCGGAGGAGAGTACTGACCGGAGGAGGGCACTGACCGGAGGAACGCACTGGCCGGAGGAGAGTGCTGTCCGGTGGAGAGTACTGAATGGAGGATCACACTGACCAGAGGAGAGCACTGACCGGAGGAACGCACTTGCCGGAGGAGAGCACTGACCAGAGGAGAGCACTGATTGGAGGAGTGCATTGACCGGAGGTTATTGCTGACCAGAGGAGAGCACTGACCGGATGAACGCACTGACCGGAGGAGAGCACTGACCGGATGAACGCACTGACCAGAGGAATGCACTGACTGGAGGAGAGCACTGACGTAAGGAGAGCACTGACAAAACAAGTGCATTGTCCAGAGGCGGGCATTGTCCGTAGGAGTGCCGTGACGGGAGGTGATTCTGGACCGGTGGAGAGCCCTGACCGGAGGTACGTGCTGACCAGAGGAGAGCACTGATTGGGGGCAAGCACTGACATGAGGAATGCACTGACCGGAGGAGAGCACTGATCGGAGGAATGCACTGACCGGAGGAATGCACTGACTGAAGGAGAGCACTGACTGGAGGAAAGCACTGACCGGAGGAGAGCACTGACGTAAGGAGAGCACTGACAAAACAAGTGCATTGTCCAGAGGCGGGCATTGTCCGTAGGAGTGCCGTGACGGGAGGTGATTCTGGACCGGTGGAGAGCCCTGACCGGAGGTACGTGCTGACCAGAGGAGAGCACTGATTGGGGGCAAGCACTGACCGGAGGAATGCACTGACCGGAGGAGAGCACTGATCGGAGGAATGCACTGACCGGAGGAATGCACTGACTGAAGGAGAGCACTGACTGGAGGAAAGCACTGACCGGAAGAGAGCACTGACTGGAGGAGAGCACTGACCAAACAAGTGCCTTCACCAGAGGCAGGCATTGTCCATAGGAGTGCAGTGACGGGAGGTGATTACGGACCGGAGGAGAGCACTGACCGGAGGAGAGCACTGACCGGAGGAGAGCACTGACTGGAGGAGTGCACTGACCGGAGGAACGCACTGACCAGTGGAGAAAACTGACCAGAGGAGAGCACTGACCGGAGGAGAGCACTGAGCGGAGGAGAGCACTGACGGGAGGAACGCACTGACCGGAGTAGAGCAGTGAACAAACAAGGGCATTGTCCAGAGGCGGGCATTTTCCATAGGAGTGCAAGACCGGAGGTGATTACTGACCAGTGGAGAGCACTGACCTGAGAAGAGTACTGACCGGAGGAATGCACTGACCGGAGGAAAGCACTGACCGGAGGAGAGCACTGACCGGAGTAATGCACTGACCAGAGCAGAGTACTGACCGGAGGAATGCACTGACCAGAGGAGAGCACTGATTGGAGGAGAGCACTGACCGGAAGAGAGCACTGACCAGAGGAGGGCACTGACCAGAGGAGAGCACTGATTGGAGGAGAGCACTGACCGGAAGAGAGCACTGACCAGAGGAATGCACTGACCGGAAGAGAGCACTGACCGGAAGAGAGCACTGAGCGGAGGAGAGCACTGACCTGAGGAATGCACTGACCGGAGGAGAGCACTGAGCGGAGGAGAGCACTGAGCGGAGGAGAGCACTGACCGGAGGAACACACTGACCGGAGGAGAGCACTGACCTGAGGAATGCACTGACCGGAGGAGAGCACTGAGCGGAGGAGAGCACTGACCGGAGGAGAGCACTGACCGGAGGAACACACTGACCGAAGGAGAGCACTGAGCGGAGGAGAGCACTGAGCGGAGGAGAGCACTGACCGGAGGAGAGCACTGAGCGGAGGAGAGCACTGACTGGAGGAACGCACTGACCGGAGTAGAGCAGTGAACAAACAAGGGCATTGTCCAGAGGCGGGCATTGTCCATAGGAGTGCAATGACCGGAGGTGATTACTGACCAGAGGAGAGCGCTGACCTGAGAAGAGCACTGACCGGAGGAATGCACTGACCTGAGAAACGTACTGACTGGAGAAGAGCACTGGCCAGAGGAATGCACTGAGCGGAGGAGAGCACTGACCGGAGGAGAGCACTGAGCGGAGGAGAGCACTGACCGGAGGAGAGCACTGAGCGGAGGAGAGCACTGACTGGAGGAGAGCACTGGCCAAAGGAATGCACTGAGCGGAGGAGAGCACTAAGCGGAGGAGAGCACTGAGCGGAGGAGAGCACTGAGCGGAGGAGAGCACTGACCGGAGGAGAGCACTGACCGGAGTAGAGCACTGACCGGAGGAGAGCACTGAGCGGAGGAGAGCACTGACCGGAGGAGAGCACTGAGCGGAGGAGAGCACTGACTGGAGGAACGCACTGACCGGAGTAGAGCAGTGAACAAACAAGGGCATTGCCCAGAGGCGGGCATTGTCCATAGGAGTGCAATGACCGGAGGTGATTACTGACCAGAGGAGAGCGCTGACTGGTGAAGAGCACTGACCGGAGGAATGCACTGACCTGAGAAACGTACTGACTGGAGGAGAGCACTGGCCAGAGGAATGCACTGACCAGAGCAGAGTACTGACCGGAGGAATGCACTGACCGGAGGAAAGCACTGACCGGAGTAATGCACTGACCAGGGCAGAGTACTGACCGGAGGAAAGCACTGACCGGAGGAATGCACTGACCGGAGGAGAGCACTGACTGGAGGAAAGCACTGACCGGAGGAGAGCACTGACCAAACAAGTGCATTGTCCAGAGGCAGGCATTGTCCATAGGAGTGCACTGGCCAGAGGTTAGTACTGACCAGAGGAGAGCACTGACCAGAGGAGCGCAGTGTCCGGAGGAGAGCACTGACTGGAGGTGAGCACAGACTGGAGGAGCGCACATTCCAGAGGAGTGCACTGTCCGGCTTAACGCACTAACCGGAGGAAAACACTGACCGGAGGAAAACACTGACCGGTGGAACGCACTGAGCAGAGAAATGCACTGACCCGAGGCGTGCACGGACCAGAGGAGAGCACTGTCTGGAGGAATGTGCTGACCGGAGGAGAGCACTGACCGGAGGAGGGCACTGACCGGAGGAACGCACACCCTGGAGGAGAGTGCTCTCTGGAGGAGAGCACTGAACGGAGGAATGCACTGACCGGAGGAATGCACTGACTGGAGGAGAGCACTGACCGAAGGAGAGCACTGACTGGCGGAGAGCACTGACCAAACAAGTGCATTGTCCAGAGGCGGGCATCGCCCATAGGAGTGCAGTGACGGGAGGTGATTACGGACCAGAGAGCACTGACCGGAGGAACGGGCTGACCAGAGGAGAGCACTGATTGGAGGCAAGCACTGATCGGAGGAATGCACTGACCGGAGGAATGCACTGACTGAAGGAGAGCACTGACTGGAGGAAAGCACTGACCGGAAGAGAGCACTGACTGGAGGAGAGCACTGACCAAACAAATGCCTTCACCAGAGGCAGGCATTGTCCATAGGAGTGCAGTGACGGGAGGTGATTACGGACCGGAGGAGAGCACTGACCGGAGGAGAGCACTGACCGGAGGAGAGCACTGACTGGAGGAGTGCACTGACCGGAGGAACGCACTGACCAGTGGAGAAAACTGACCAGAGGAGGGCAATGACCAGAGGAGTGCACTGACCTGAGGAACGCACTGACCAGAGGAAAGCACTGATTCGAGGAGAGCACTGACCGGAAGAGAGCACTGACCAGAGGAGGGCACTGACCAGAGGAGAGCACTGATTAGAGGAACGCACTGACCGGAGGAACACACTGACCAGAGGAGAGCACTGACCGGAGAAGAGCACTGACCTGAGGAATGCACTGACCGGAGGAGAGCACTGACCAGAGGAGAGCACTGACCGGAGGAGAGCACAGAGCGGAGGAGAGCACTGACTGGAGGAACGCACTGACCGGAGTAGAGCAGTGAACAAACAAGGGCATTGTCCAGAGGCGGGCATTTTCCATAGGAGTGCAAGACCGGAGGTGATTACTGACCAGTGGAGAGCACTGACCTGAGAAGAGTACTGACCGGAGGAATGCACTGACCGGAGGAAAGCACTGACCGGAGGAGAGCACTGACCGGAGTAATGCACTGACCAGAGCAGAGTACTGACCGGAGGAATGCACTGACCGGAGGAAAGTACTGTCCGGAGGAGAGCACTGACCAGAGGAGGGCACTGACCAGAGGAGAGCACTGATTGGAGGAGAGCACTGACCGGAAGAGAGCACTGACCGGAAGAGAGCACTGACCAGAGGAGAGCACTGATTGGAGGAACACACTGACCGGAGAAGAGCACTGACCTGAGGAATGCACTGACCGGAAGAGAGCACTGACCGGAAGAGAGCACTGAGCGGAGGAGAGCACTGACCTGAGGAATGCACTGACCGGAGGAGAGCACTGAGCGGAGGAGAGCACTGAGCGGAGGAGAGCACTGACCGGAGGAACACACTGACCGGAGGAGAGCACTGACCTGAGGAATGCACTGACCGGAGGAGAGCACTGAGCGGAGGAGAGCACTGAGCGGAGGAGAGCACTGACCGGAGGAGAGCACTGACCGGAGGAACACACTGACCGAAGGAGAGCACTGAGCGGAGGAGAGCACTGAGCGGAGGAAAGCACTGACCGGAGGAGAGCACTGAGCGGAGGAGAGCACTGACTGGAGGAACGCACTGACCGGAGTAGAGCAGTGAACAAACAAGGGCATTGTCCAGAGGCGGGCATTGTCCATAGGAGTGCAATGACCGGAGGTGATTACTGACCAGATGAGAGCGCTGACCTGAGAAGAGCACTGACCGGAGGAATGCACTGACCTGAGAAACGTACTGACTGGAGAAGAGCACTGGCCAGAGGAATGCACTGAGCGGAGGAGAGCACTGACCGGAGGAGAGCACAGAGCGGAGGAGAGCACTGACCGGAGGAGAGCACTGAGCGGAGGTGAGCACTGACTGGAGGAACGCACTGACCGGAGTAGAGCAGTGAACAAACAAGGGCATTGCCCAGAGGCGGGCATTGTCCATAGGAGTGCAATGACCGGAGGTGATTACTGACCAGAGGAGAGCGCTGACTGGTGAAGAGCACTGACCGGAGGAATGCACTGACCTGAGAAACGTACTGACTGGAGGAGAGCACTGGCCAGAGGAATGCACTGACCAGAGCAGAGTACTGACCGGAGGAATGCACTGACCGGAGGAAAGCACTGACCGGAGTAATGCACTGACCAGGGCAGAGTACTGACCGGAGGAAAGCACTGACCGGAGGAATGCACTGACCGGAGGAGAGCACTGACTGGAGGAAAGCACTGACCGGAGGAGAGCACTGACCAAACAAGTGCATTGTCCAGAGGCAGGCATTGTCCATAGGAGTGCACTGGCCAGAGGTTAGTACTGACCAGAGGAGAGCACTGACCAGATGAGCGCAGTCACCGGAGGAGAGCACTGACTGGAGGTGAGCACAGACTGGAGGAGCGCACATTCCAGAGGAGTGCACTGTCCGGCTTAACGCACTAACCGGAGGAAAACACTGACCGGTGGAAAACACTGACCAGAGAAATGCACTGACCCGAGGCGTGCACGGACCAGAGGAGCACAATGTCTGGAGGACAGCACTGACCTGAGGAATGCACTGACCGGAGGAGAGCACTGAGCGGAGGAGAGCACTGACCTGAGGAATGCACTGACCGGAGGAGAGCACTGAGCGGAGGAGAGCACTGACTTGACGAACACTTTGATTTGAGGAGAGCATGGCCCGGGCAATCACACTGACTGGACAGCACACTGACCAGAGGAGAATACTGACTGGAGGAACGCACTGACTGGAGGAACGCACTGACCGGAGGGGAGCACTGACCAGAGGAGGGCACTGACCGGAGGAACGTGCTGGCTGGAGGAGAGCACTCACTGGAGGAACGCACTGACCAGAGGAACACACTGACTGGAGGAGAGCACTGACCGGAGGAGAGCACTGTCTGGAGGAATGTGCTGACCGGAGGAGAGCACTGACCGGAGGAGGGCACTGACCGGAGGAACGCACACCCTGGAGGAGAGTGCTCTCTGGAGGAGAGCACTGAACGGATGAATGCACTGACCGGAGGAATGCACTGACTGGAGGAGAGCACTGACCGAAGGAGAGCACTGACTGGCGGAGAGCACTGACCAAACAAGTGCATTGTCCAGAGGCGGGCATTGCCCATAGGAGTGCAGTGACGGGAGGTGATTACGGACCAGAGAGCACTGACCGGAGGAACGGGCTGACCAGAGGAGAGCACTGATTGGAGGCAAGCACTGATTGGAGGAATGCACTGACCGGAGGAGAGCATTGACCAGAGGAAAACACTGACTGGAGGAGGACAGTGCATAGAGGAACGCACTGACCAGAGGAACGCACTGACCGCAGGAATGCTCTGACTGGAGTAGAGTACTGACCAAACAAGGGCAAGGGCATTGTCCAGAGGTGGGCATTGTCCATAGGAGTGCACTGACGGGAGTTGACTGCTGACCGAAGGAGAGCACTTACTGGAGAAGAGCACTGACCGCAGGAGAGCACTGACCGCAGGAGAGCACTGACCGGAGGAGAACACTGACTGGAGGAGAGCACTGGCTAGAGGAGCGCAATGTCCGGGGGAGAGCACTGTCCAGATGAATGCACTGACCGGAGGAATGCACTAACCCGAGGCGTGCACGGACCAGAGGAGCACAATGTCTGGAGGAGAGCACTGACCTGACGAACACATTGATTTGAGGAGAGCACGGCCCGGGCAATCACACTGACTGGACAGCACACAGACCAGAGGAGAGAACTGACTGAAGGAATGCACTGACCGGAGGAATGCACTGACCAGAGGATAGCACTTACTGGAGGAGATCACTGACCGGTGGAGAACACTGACCAGGGGAATGCGCTGACCGGAGGATAGCACTGACCAGAGGAATGCACTGACCGGTGGAGGGCACGGACCAGAGGAGAGCACTGATTGGAGGCAAGCACTGACCAGAGGAATGCAATGACCGGAGGAATGCACTGACCGGAGGATTGCACGGTCCGGAGGAATGCATTTACTGGAGGAGAACACTGACCGGAGGAATGCACTGACCGGAGGAGAGCACTGTCTGGAGGAATGTGCTGACCGGAGGAGAGCACACCCTGGAGGAGAGTGCTCTCTGGAGGAGAGCACTGAACGGAGGAATGCACTGACCGGAGGAATGCACTGACTGGAGGAGAGCACTCACCGAAGGAGAGCACTGACTGGCGGAGTGCACTGACCAAACAAGTGCATTGTCCAGAGGCGGGCATTGCCCATAGGAGTGCAGTGACGGGAGGTGATTACGGACCAGAGAGCACTGACCGGAGGAACGGGCTGACCAGAGGAGAGCACTGATTGGAGGCAAGCACTGATTGGAGGAATGCACTGACCGGAGGAGAGCATTGACCAGAGGAAAACACTGACTGGAGGAGGACAGTGCACAGAGGAACGCACTGACCAGAGGAACGCACTGACCGCAGGAACGCTCTGACTGGAGTAGAGTACTGACCAAACAAGGGCAAGGGCATTGTCCAGAGGTGGGCATTGTCCATAGGAGTGCACTGACGGGAGCTGACTGCTGACCGAAGGAGAGCACTTACTGGAGAAGAGCACTGACCGCAGGAGAGCACTGACCGGAGGAGAACACTGACTGGAGGAGAGCACTGACTGGAGGAGAGCACTGGCTAGAGGAGCGCAATGTCCGGGGGAGAGCACTGTCCAGATGAATGCACTGACCGGAGGAATGCACTAACCCGAGGTGTGCACGGACCAGAGGAGCACAATGTCTGGAGGAGAGCACTGACCTGACGAACGCATTGATTTGAGGAGAGCACTGTCCAGGCAATCACACTGACTGGACAGCACACTGACCAGAGGAGAGAACTGACTGAAGGAATGCACTGACCGGAGGAATGCACTGACCAGAGGATAGCACTTACTGGAGGAGATCACTGACCGGTGGAGAACACTGACCAGGGGAATGCACTGACCGGAGGATAGCACTGACCAGAGGAATGCACTGACCGGTGGAGAGCACGGACCAGAGGAGAGCACTGATTGGAGGCAAGCACTGACCAGAGGAATGCAATGACCGGAGGAATGCACTGACCGGAGGATTGCTCGGTCCGGAGGAATGCATTTACTGGAGGAGAACACTGACCGGAGGAATGCACTGACCGGAGGAGAGCACTGACCGGAGGACTGCACTGACCAGAGGAACGCATTTGCCGGAGGAGAACACTGACTGGAGGAGAGCACTGACTGGAGGCAAGCACTGACCTGAGGAACGCACTGACCGGAGGAGAGCACTGAGCAGAGGAGAGCACTGACCAGAGGAGAGCACTGACCGGAGAAGAGCAATGACCGGAGGAGAGCACTGACCAGAGGAGAGCACTTACCAGAGGAGAGCACTGACCAGAGGAGTGCACTGACCAGAGGAGAGCACTGACGGGAGGAGAGCACTGACCAGAGGAGAGCACTGACCGGAGGAGAGCACTGACCAGAGGAGAGCACTGACCAGAGGAGAGCACTGACCAGAGGAGAGCACTGACCAGAGGAGTGCACTGACCAGAGGAGAGCACTGACCAGAGGAAAGCACTGACCAGAGGAGAGCACTGACCAGAGGAGTGCACTGACCAGAGGAGAGCACAGACCGGAGGAGAGCACTGACCAGAGGAGAGCACTGACCAGAGGAGAGCACTGACCGGAGGAGAGCACTGACCGGAGGAGAGCACTGACCGGAGGAGAGCACTGACCGGAGGAGAGCACTGACCGGAGGAGAGCACTGACCAGAGGAGAGCACTGACCGGAGGAAAGCACTGATCGGAGGAATGCACTGACCGGAGGAGGGCACTGACGAGAGGAGCACACTGACCAGAGGAATGCACTGACCTAAGGAATGCACTGACCGGAGGAAAGCACTGACCGGAGGAACACACTGACCAGAGGAGAGCACTGACCGGAGAAGAGCACTGACCTGAGGAATGCACTGAGCGGAGGAGAGCACTGACCGGAGGAGAGCACTGAGCGGAGGAGAGCACTGACCGAAGGAGAGCACTGAGCGGAGGAGAGCACTGACCGGAGGAGAGCACTGAGCGGAGGAGAGCACTGACCGAAGGAGAGCACTGAGCGGAGGAGAGCACTGACCGAAGGAGAGCACTGACCGAAGGAGAGCACTGAGCGGAGGAGAGCACTGACTGGAGGAACGCACTGACCGGAGTAGAGCAGTGAACAAACAAGGGCATTGTCCAGAGGCGGTCATTGTCCATAGGAGTGCAATGACCGGAGGTGATTACTGACCAGAGGAGAGCGCTGACCTGAGAAGAGCACTGACCAGAGGAATGCACTGACCTGAAAAACATACTGACTGGAGGAGAGCACTGGCCAGAGGAATGCACTGACCAGAGCAGAGTACTGACCGGAGGAATGCACTGACCGGAGGAAAGCACTGACCGGAGTAATGCACTGACCAGGGCAGAGTACTGACCGGAGGAAAGCACTGACCGGAGGAATGCACTGACCAGAGGAGAGCACTGACTGGAGGAAAGCACTGACCGGAGGAGAGCACTGACCAAACAAGTGCATTGTCCAGAGGCAGGCATTGTCCATAGGAGTGCACTGGCCAGAGGTTAGTACTGACCAGAGGAGAGCACTGACCAGAGGAGCGCAGTGTCCGGAGGAGAGCACTGACTGGAGGTGAGCACAGATTGGAGGAGCGCACATTCCAGAGGAGTGCACTGTCCGGCTTAACGCACTAACCGGAGGAAAACACTGACCGGTGGAAAACACTGAGCAGAGAAATGCACTGACCCGAGGCGTGCACGGACCAGAGGAGCACAATGTCTGGAGGAGAGCACTGACTTGACGAACACTTTGATTTGAGGAGAGCACGGCCCGGGCAATCACACTGACTGGACAGCACACTGACCAGAGGAGAATACTGACTGGAGGAACGCACTGACTGGAGGAACGCACTGACCGGAGGGGAGCACTGACCAGAGGAGGGCTCTGACTGGAGGAACGTGCTGGCTGGAGGAGAGCACTCACTGGAGGAACGCACTGACCAGAGGAACTCACTGACTGGAGGAGAGCACTGACCGGAGGAGAGCACTGTCTGGAGGAATGTGCTGACCGGAGGAGAGCACTGACCGGAGGAGGGCACTGACCGGAGGAACGCACACCCTGGAGGAGAGTGCTCTCTGGAGGAGAGCACTGAACGGAGGAATGCACTGACCGGAGGAATGCACTGACTGGAGGAGAGCACTGACCGAAGGAGAGCACTGACTGGCGGAGAGCACTGACCAAACAAGTGCATTGTCCAGAGGCGGGCATTGCCCATAGGAGTGCAGTGACGGGAGGTGATTACGGACCAGAGAGCACTGACCGGAGGAACGGGCTGACCAGAGGAGAGCACTGATTGGAGGCAAGCACTGATTGGAGGAATGCACTGACCGGAGGAGAGCATTGACCAGAGGAAAACACTGACTGGAGGAGGACAGTGCACAGAGGAACGCACTGACCAGAGGAACGCACTGACCGCAGGAATGCTCTGACTGGAGTAGAGTACTGACCAAACAAGGGCAAGGGCATTGTCCAGAGGTGGGCATTGTCCATAGGAGTGCACTGACGGGAGTTGACTGCTGACCGAAGGAGAGCACTTTATGGAGAAGAGCACTGACCGCAGGAGAGCACTGACCGGAGGAGAACACTGACTGGAGGAGAGCACTGGCTAGAGGAGCGCAATGTCCGGGGGAGAGCACTGTCCAGATGAATGCACTGACCGGAGGAATGCACTAACCCGAGGTGTGCACGGACCAGAGGAGCACAATGTCTAGAGGAGAGCACTGACCTGACGAACGCATTGATTTGAGGAGAGCACTGTCCAGGCAATCACACTGACTGGACAGCACACAGACCAGAGGAGAGAACTGACTGAAGGAATGCACTGACCGGAGGAATGCACTGACCAGAGGATAGCACTTACTGGAGGAGATCACTGACCGGTGGAGAACACTGACCAGGGGAATGCACTGACCGGAGGATAGCACTGACCAGAGGAATGCACTGACCGGTGGAGAGCACGGACCAGAGGAGAGCACTGATTGGAGGCAAGCACTGACCAGAGGAATGCAATGACCGGAGGAATGCACTGACCGGAGGATTGCACGGTCCGGAGGAATGCATTTACTGGAGGAGAACACTGACCGGAGGAATGCACTGACCGGAGGAGAGCACTGGCCGGAGGACTGCACTGACCAGAGGAACGCATTTGCCGGAGGAGAACACTGACTGGAGGAGAGCACTGACTGGAGGCAAGCACTGACCTGAGGAACGCACAGACCGGAGGAGAGCACTGAGCAGAGGAGAGCACTGACCAGAGGAGAGCACTGACCAGAGGAGAGCACTGACCAGAGGAGAGCACTGACCAGAGGAGTGCACTGACCGGAGGAGAGCACTGACCGGAGGAGAGCACTGACCAGAGGAGAGCACTGACCAGAGGAGAGCACTGACCAGAGGAGAGCACTGACCGGAGGAGAGCACTGACCGGAGGAGAGCACTGGCCAGAGGAGAGCACTGACTGGAGGAGAGCACTGACCAGAGGAGAGCACTGACCGGAGGAGAGCACTGACCGGAGGAGAGCACTGACCGGAGGAGAGCACTGACCGGAGGAACGCACTGACTGGAGAAGAGCACTGACCGGAGGAGAGCATTGATTGGAGGAGAGTACTGACCGGCAAGAGCACTGACCAGAGGAGAGCACTGACCGGAGAAGAGCACTGACCGGAGGAGAGCACTGACCGGAGGAGAGCACTGACCAGAGGAGAGCACTGACCAGAGGAGAGCACTGACCGGAGGAGAGCACTGACCAGAGGAGAGCACTGACCAGAGGAGAGCACTGACCGGAGGAGAGCACTGACCAGAGGAGAGCACTGACCGGAGGAGAGCACTGACCGGAGGAGAGCACTGACCGGAGGAGAGCACTGACCGGAGGAGAGCACTGACCAGAGGAGAGCACTGACCAGAGGAGAGCACTGACCAGAGGAGTGCACTGACCGGAGGAGAGCACTGACCAGAGGAGAGCACTGACCAGAGGAGTGCACTGACCGGAGGAGAGCACTGACCGGAGGAGAGCACTGACCGGAGGAGAGCACTGACCGGAGGAGAGCACTGACCGGAGGAGAGCACTGACCGGAGGAGAGCACTGACCGGAGGAGAGCACTGACCGGAGGAGAGCACTGACCAGAGGAGAGCACTGACCGGAGGAGAGCACTGACCAGAGGAGAGCACTGACCGGAGGAGAGCACTGACCGGAGGAGAGCACTGACCAGAGGAGAGCACTGACCGGAGGAGAGCACTGACCGGAGGAGAGCACTGACCAGAGGAGAGCACTGACCAGAGGAGTACACTGACCAGAGGAGAGCACTGACCGGAGGAGAGCACTGACCGGAGGAGAGCACTGACCGGAGGAGAGCACTGACCGGAGGAGAGCACTGACTGGAGGAGAGCACTGACTGGAGGAGAGCACTGACCGGAGGAGAGCACTGACCGGAGGAGAGCACTGACCAGAGGAGAGCACTGACCGGAGGAGAGCACTGACCGGAGGAGAGCACTGACCGGAGGAGAGCACTGACCAGAGGAGAGCACTGACCGGAGGAGAGCACTGACCAGAGGAGAGCACTGACCAGAGGAGAGCACTGACCGGAGGAGAGCACTGACCGGAGGAGAGCACTGACCGGAGGAGAGCACTGACCAGAGGAGAGCACTGACCGGAGGAGAGCACTGACCAGAGGAGAGCACTGACCGGAGGAGAGCACTGACTGGAGGAGAGCACTGACCAGAGGAGAGCACTGACCGGAGGAGAGCACTGACTGGAGAAGAGCACTGACTGGAGGAGAGCACTGACCAGAGGAGAGCACTGACCAGAGGAGAGCACTGACCAGAGGAGAGCACTGACTGGAGGAGAGCACTGACCAGAGGAGAGCACTGACCAGAGGAGAGCACTGACCGGAGGAGAGCACTGACCGGAGGAGAGCACTGACCGGAGGAGAGCACTGACTGGAGGAGAGCACTGACCGGAGGAGAGCACTGACTGGAGAAGAGCACTGACCGGAGGAGAGCACTGACCGGAGGAACGCACTGACTGGAGAAGAGCACTGACCGGAGGAGAGCATTGATTGGAGGAGAACACTGACCAGAGGAGAGCACTGACCGGAGGAGAGCACTGACCAGAGGAGAGCACTGACCAGAGGAGAGCACTGACCGGAGGAGAGCACTGACCGGAGGAGAGCACTGACCAGAGGAGAGCACTGACCAGAGGAGAGCACTGACCGGAGGAGAGCACTGACCAGAGGAGAGCACTGACCGGAGGAGAGCACTGACCAGAGGAGAGCACTGACCAGAGGAGAGCACTGACCGGAGGAGAGCACTGACCAGAGGAGAGCACTGACCGGAGGAGAGCACTGACCGGAGGAGAGCACTGACTGGAGGAGAGCACTGACCAGAGGAGAGCACTGACCGGAGGAGAGCACTGACCGGAGGAGAGCACTGACCGGAGGAGAGCACTGACTGGAGAAGAGCACTGACCAGAGGAGAGCACTGACCGGAGGAGAGCATTGATTGGAGGAGAACACTGACCAGAGGAGAGCACTGACTGGAGAAGAGCACTGACCGGAGGAGAACACTGACCGGAGGAGAACACTGACCGGAGGAGAACACTGACCGGAGGAGAGCACTGACCAGAGGAGAGCACTGACTGGAGAAGAGCACTGACCGGAGGAGAACACTGACCGGAGGAGAACACTGACCGGAGGAGAGCACTGACCAGAGGAGAGCACTGACCGGAGGAGAGCACTGACCGGAGGAGAGCACTGACCAGAGGAGAGCACTGACCAGAGGAGTACACTGACCAGAGGAGAGCACTGACCGGAGGAGAGCACTGACCGGAGGAGAGCACTGACCGGAGGAGAGCACTGACTGGAGAAGAGCACTGACTGGAGGAGAGCACTGACCAGAGGAGAGCACTGACCAGAGGAGAGCACTGACTGGAGGAGAGCACTGACCAGAGGAGAGCACTGACCAGAGGAGAGCACTGACTGGAGGAGAGCACTGACCGGAGGAGAGCACTGACCGGAGGAACGCACTGACTGGAGAAGAGCACTGACCAGAGGAGAGCACTGACCAGAGGAACGCACTGACTGGAGAAGAGCACTGACCGGAGGAGAGCATTGATTGGAGGAGAACACTGACCAGAGGAGAGCACTGACCGGAGGAGAGCACTGACCGGAGGAGAGCACTGACCAGAGGAGAGCACTGACCGGAGGAGAGCACTGACCGGAGGAGAGCACTGACCGGAGGAGAGCACTGACCAGAGGAGAGCACTGACCGGAGGAGAGCACTGACCAGAGGAGAGCACTGACCAGAGGAGAGCACTGACCGGAGGAGAGCACTGACCAGAGGAGAGCACTGACCGGAGGAGAGCACTGACCAGAGGAGAGCACTGACCAGAGGAGAGCACTGACCAGAGGAGAGCACTGACCGGAGGAGAGCACTGACCAGAGGAGAGCACTGACCGGAGGAGAGCACTGACCAGAGGAGAGCACTGACCGGAGGAGAGCACTGACCAGAGGAGAGCACTGACCGGAGGAGAGCACTGACCAGAGGAGAGCACTGACTGGAGGAGAGCACTGACCAGAGGAGAGCACTGACCGGAGGAGAGCACTGACCGGAGGAGAGCACTGACCGGAGGAACGCACTGACTGGAGAAGAGCACTGACCAGAGGAGAGCACTGACCGGAGGAGAGCACTGACTGGAGGAACGCACTGACTGGAGAAGAGCACTGACCAGAGGAGAGCATTGATTGGAGGAGAGTACTGACCGGAGGAGAGCACTGACCGGAGGAGAGCACTGACCGGAGGAGAGCACTGACCGGAGGAGAGCACTGACCAGAGGAGTGCACTGACTGGAGGTGAGCACTGACCGGAGGAGAGCACTGACCGGAGGAGAGCACTGACCGGAGGAGTGCACTGACCAGAGGAGAGCACTGACTGGAGGAGAACACTGACCGGAGGAGAGCACTGACCAGAGGAGAGCACTGACCGGAGGAGAGCACTGACCGGAGGAGAGCACTGACCGGAGGAGAGCACTGACCGGAGGAGAGCACTGACCAGAGGAGAGCACTGACCGGAGGAGAGCACTGACCAGAGGAGAGCACAGAGCGGAGGAGAGCACTGACCGGAGGAGAGCACTGACCGGAGGAGAGCACTGACCAGAGGAGAGCACTGACCAGAGGAGAGCACTGACCGGAGGAGAGCACTGACCGGAGGAGAGCACTGACCGGAGGAGAGCACTGACCGGAGGAGAGCACTGACCAGAGGAGTGCACTGACTGGAGGTGAGCACTGACCGGAGGAGAGCACTGACCGGAGGAGAGCACTGACCGGAGGAGTGCACTGACCAGAGGAGAGCACTGACTGGAGGAGAACACTGACCGGAGGAGAGCACTGACCAGAGGAGAGCACTGACCGGAGGAGAGCACTGACCGGAGGAGAGCACTGACCGGAGGAGAGCACTGACCGGAGGAGAGCACTGACCAGAGGAGAGCACTGACCGGAGGAGAGCACTGACGGGAGAAGAGCACTGACCGGAGGAGAGCACTGACCAGAGGAGAGCACTGACCAGAGGAGAGCACTGACCGGAGGAGAGCACTGACCGGAGGAGAGCACTGACCGGAGGAGAGCACTGACCAGAGGAGAGCACTGACCGGAGGAGAGCACTGACCGGAGGAGAGCACTGACCGGAGGAGAGCACTGACCAGAGGAGAGCACTGACCGGAGAAGAGCACTGACCGGAGGAGAGCACTGACCAGAGGAGAGCACTGACCAGAGGAGAGCACTGACCAGAGGAGAGCACTGACCGGAGGAGAGCACTGACCGGAGGAGAGCACTGACCGGAGGAGAGCACTGACCGGAGGAGAGCACTGACCGGAGGAGAGCACTGACCAGAGGAGAGCACTGACCAGAGGAGAGCACTGACCGGAGGAGAGCACTGACCAGAGGAGAGCACTGACCAGAGGAGAGCACTGACGGGAGAAGAGCACTGACCGGAGGAGAGCACTGACCAGAGGAGAGCACTGACCGGAGGAGAGCACTGACCAGAGGAGAGCACTGACCAGAGGAGAGCACTGACCGGAGGAGAGCACTGACCAGAGGAGAGCACTGACCGGAGGAGAGCACTGACCGGAGGAGAGCACTGACCGGAGGAGAGCACTGACCAGAGGAGAGCACTGACCGGAGGAGAGCACTGACCAGAGGAGAGCACTGACCAGAGGAGAGCACTGACCAGAGGAGAGCACTGACCGGAGGAGAGCACTGACCGGAGGAGAGCACTGACCGGAGGAGAGCACTGACCAGAGGAGAGCACTGACCGGAGGAGAGCACTGACCGGAGGAGAGCACTGACCGGAGGAGAGCACTGACCGGAGGAGAGCACTGACCGGAGGAGAGCACTGACCGGAGGAGAGCACTGACCAGAGGAGAGCACTGACCGGAGGAGAGCACTGACCGGAGGAGAGCACTGACCGGAGGAGAGCACTGACCGGAGGAGAGCACTGACCGGAGGAGAGCACTGACCGGAGGAGAGCACTGACCAGAGGAGTGCACTGACCGGAGGAGAGCACTGACCGGAGGAGAGCACTGACCAGAGGAGAGCACTGACCGGAGGAGAGCACTGACCGGAGGAGAGCACTGACCGGAGGAGAGCACTGACCTGAGGAGAGCACTGACCAGAGGAGAGCACTGACCGGAGGAGAGCACTGACCGGAGGAGAGCACTGACCGGAGGAGAGCACTGACGGGAGAAGAGCACTGACCGGAGGAGAGCACTGACCGGAGGAGCGCACTGACCAGAGGAGAGCACTGACCGGAGGAGAGCACTGACCAGAGGAGAGCACTGACCAGAGGAGAGCACTGACCAGAGGAGAGCACTGACCGGAGGAGAGCACTGACCAGAGGAGAGCACTGACCAGAGGAGAGCACTGACCGGAGAAGAGCACTGACCGGAGGAGAGCACTGACCGGAGGAGAGCACTGACCAGAGGAGAGCACTGACTGGAGAAGAGCACTGACCAGAGGAGAGCACTGACCGGAGGAGAGCACTGACCGGAGGAGAGCACTGACTGGAGAAGAGCACTGACCGGAGGAGAGCACTGACCGGAGGAGAGCACTGACCGGAGGAGAGCACTGACCAGAGGAGAGCACTGACCGGAGGAGAGCACTGACCGGAGGAGAGCACTGACCGGAGGAGAGCACTGACCTGAGGAGAGCACTGACCAGAGGAGAGCACTGACCGGAGGAGAGCACTGACCGGAGGAGAGCACTGACCGGAGGAGAGCACTGACCGGAGGAGAGCACTGACCGGAGGAGAGCACTGACCGGAGGAGAGCACTGACCGGAGGAGAGCACTGACCGGAGGAGAGCACTGACGGGAGAAGAGCACTGACCGGAGGAGAGCACTGACCGGAGGAGCGCACTGACCAGAGGAGAGCACTGACCGGAGGAGAGCACTGACCAGAGGAGAGCACTGACCAGAGGAGAGCACTGACCAGAGGAGAGCACTGACCAGAGGAGAGCACTGACTGGAGGAGAGCACTGACTGGAGGAGAGCACTGACCAGAGGAGAGCACTGACCAGAGGAGAGCACTGACCGGAGAAGAGCACTGACCGGAGGAGAGCACTGACCGGAGGAGAGCACTGACCAGAGGAGAGCACTGACTGGAGAAGAGCACTGACCGGAGGAGAGCACTGACCGGAGGAGAGCACTGACTGGAGAAGAGCACTGACTGGAGGAACGCACTGACCGGAGGAGAGCACTGACCGGAGGAGAGCACTGACTGGAGAAGAGCACTGACTGGAGAAGAGCACTGACCGGAGGAGAGCACTGACCGGAGGAGAGCACTGACTGGAGAAGAGCACTGACCGGAGGAGAGCACTGACCGGAGGAGAGCACTGACCGGAGGAGAGCACTGACCAGAGGAGAGCACTGACCAGAGGAGAGCACTGACCGGAGGAGAGCACTGACCGGAGGAGAGCACAGACCGGAGGAGAGCACTGACCGGAGGAGAGCACTGACCGGAGGAGAGCACTGACCAGAGAAGAGCACTGACCGGAGGAGAGCACTGACCGGAGGAGAGCACTGACCGGAGGAGAGCACTGACCGGAGGAGAGCACTGACCTGAGGAGAGCACTGACCAGAGGAGCGCACTGACCGGAGGAGAGCACTGACCGGAGGAGAGCACTGACCGGAGGAGAGCACTGACCGGAGGAGAGCACTGACGGGAGAAGAGCACTGACGGGAGAAGAGCACTGACCGGAGGAGAGCACTGACCGGAGGAGAGCACTGACCGGAGGAGAGCACTGACCAGAGGAGAGCACTGACCGGAGGGGAGCACTGACCGGAGAAGAGCACTGACCGGAGAAGAGCACTGACCGGAGGAGAGCACTGACCGGAGGAGAGCACTGACCAGAGGAGAGTACTGACCGGAGGAGAGCACTGACTGGAGAAGAGCACTGACCGGAGAAGAGCACTGACCGGAGGAGAGCACTGACCGGAGGAGAGCACTGACTGGAGGAGAGCACTGACCGGAGGAGAGCACTGACCGGAGGAGAGCACTGACCAGAGGAGAGCACTGACCGGAGGAGAGCACTGACCGGAGGAGAGCACTGACCGGAGGAGAGCACTGACCGGAGGAGAGCACTGACCGGAGGAGAGCACTGACCGGAGGAGAGCACTGACCAGAGGAGTGCACTGACCGGAGGAGAGCACTGACCGGAGGAGAGCACTGACCAGAGGAGAGCACTGACCGGAGGAGAGCACTGACCGGAGGAGAGCACTGACCGGAGGAGAGCACTGACCTGAGGAGAGCACTGACCAGAGGAGAGCACTGACTGGAGAAGAGCACTGACTGGAGGAACGCACTGACCGGAGGAGAGCACTGACCGGAGGAGAGCACTGACTGGAGAAGAGCACTGACTGGAGAAGAGCACTGACCGGAGGAGAGCACTGACCGGAGGAGAGCACTGACTGGAGAAGAGCACTGACCGGAGGAGAGCACTGACCGGAGGAGAGCACTGACCGGAGGAGAGCACTGACCGGAGGAGAGCACAGACCGGAGGAGAGCACTGACCGGAGGAGAGCACTGACCGGAGGAGAGCACTGACCAGAGAAGAGCACTGACCGGAGGAGAGCACTGACCGGAGGAGAGCACTGACCAGAGGAGAGCACTGACCGGAGGAGAGCACTGACCGGAGGAGAGCACTGACCGGAGGAGAGCACTGACCGGAGGAGAGCACTGACCGGAGGAGAGCACTGACCGGAGGAGAGCACTGACCAGAGGAGAGCACTGACCGGAGGAGAGCACTGACCGGAGGAGAGCACTGACCGGAGGGGAGCACTGACCGGAGAAGAGCACTGACCGGAGAAGAGCACTGACCGGAGGAGAGCACTGACCGGAGGAGAGCACTGACCAGAGGAGAGTACTGACCGGAGGAGAGCACTGACCAGAGGAGAGTACTGACCGGAGGAGAGCACTGACTGGAGAAGAGCACTGACCGGAGAAGAGCACTGACCGGAGGAGAGCACTGACCGGAGGAGAGCACTGACCGGAGGAGAGTACTGACCGGAGGAGAGCACTGACCGGAGGAGAGCACTGACCGGAGGAGAGCACTGACCGGAGGAGAGCACTGACCGGAGGAGAGCACTGACTGGAGGAGAGCACTGACCGGAGGAGAGCACTGACTGGAGGAGAGCACTGACCAGAGGAGAGCACTGACCGGAGGAGAGCACTGACCGGAGGAGAGCACTGACCGGAGGAGAGCACTGACCGGAGGAGAGCACTGACCGGAGGAGAGCACTGACCGGAGGAGAGTACTGACCGGAGGAGAGCACTGACCGGAGGAGAGTACTGACCGGAGGAGAGCACTGACCGGAGGAGAGCACTGACCAGAGGAGAGCACTGACCGGAGGAGAGCACTGACCGGAGGAGAGCACTGACTGGAGAAGAGTACTGACCGGAGGAGAGCACTGACCAGAGGAGAGCACTGACCGGAGGAGAGCACTGACCGGAGAAGAGCACTGACCGGAGAAGAGCACTGACCGGAGGAGAGCACTGACCGGAGGAGAGCACTGACCAGAGGAGAGCACTGACCGGAGGAGAGTACTGACCGGAGGAGAGTACTGACCAGAGAAGAGCACTGACGGGAGAAGTGCACTGACCAGAGGAGAGCACTGACCGGAGGAGAGTACTGACCGGAGGAGAGTACTGACCGGAGGAGAGCACTGACCGGAGGAGAGCACTGACCGGAGGAGAGCACTGACCAGAGGAGAGCACTGACCGGAGGAGAGCACTGACCGGAGGAGAGCACTGACTGGAGAAGAGTACTGACCGGAGGAGAGCACTGACCAGAGGAGAGCACTGACCGGAGGAGAGCACTGACTGGAGGAGAGCACTGACCGGAGGGGAGCACTGACCGGAGGAGAGCACTGACCAGAGGAGAGCACTGACCGGAGGAGAGCACTGACCGGAGGAGAGCACTGACTGGAGGAGAGCACTGACCAGAGGAGAGCACTGACCAGAGGAGAGCACTGACCGGAGGAGAGCACTGACCGGAGGAGAACACTGACTGGAGAAGAGCACTGACCGGAGGAGAGCACTGACCGGAGAAGAGCACTGACCGGAGGAGAGCACTGACCAGAGGAGAGCACTGACCAGAGGAGAGCACTGACCAGAGGAGAGCACTGACCGGAGGAGAGCACTGACCGGAGGAGAACACTGACCAGAGGAGAGCACTGACCGGAGGAGAGCACTGACCGGAGGAGAGCACTGACCGGAGGAGAACACTGACCGGAGGAGAGCACTGACCGGAGGAGAGCACTGACCGGAGGAGAGCACTGACCGGAGGAGAGCACTGACCGGAGGAGAACACTGACCGGAGGAGAGCACTGACCGGAGGAGAGCACTGACCGGAGGAGAGCACTGACCGGAGGAGAGCACTGACCGGAGGAGAGCACTGACTGGAGGAGAGCACTGACTGGAGGAGAGCACTGACCGGAGGAGAGCACTGACCGGAGGAGAGCACTGACTGGAGGAGAGCACTGACTGGAGAAGAGCACTGACCGGAGGAGAGCACTGACTGGAGGAGAGCACTGACCGGAGGAGAGCACTGACCGGAGGAGAGCACTGACCGGAGGAGAGCACTGACCGGAGAAGAGCACTGACGGGAGAAGAGCACTGACCGGAGGAGAGCACTGACCGGAGGAGAACACTGACCGGAGGAGAGCACTGACCGGAGGAGAGCACTGACCGGAGGAGAGCACTGACTGGAGGAGAGCACTGACTGGAGGAGAGCACTGACCGGAGGAGAGCACTGACCGGAGGAGAGCACTGACCGGAGGAGAGCACTGACCGGAGGAGAGCACTGACTGGAGGAGAGCACTGACTGGAGAAGAGCACTGACCGGAGGAGAGCACTGACTGGAGGAGAGCACTGACTGGAGAAGAGCACTGACTGGAGAAGAGCACTGACCGGAGGAGAGCACTGACCGGAGGAGAGCACTGACCAGAGGAGAGCACTGACCGGAGAAGAGCACTGACTGGAGGAGAGCACTGACCGGAGGAGAGCACTGACTGGAGAAGAGCACTGACTGGAGAAGAGCACTGACCGGAGGAGAGCACTGACCGGAGGAGAGCACTGACCAGAGGAGAGCACTGACCGGAGAAGAGCACTGACCGGAGGAGAGCACTGACCGGAGGAGAGCACTGACCGGAGGAGAGCACTGACCGGAGGAGAGCACTGACCGGAGGAGAGCACTGACCGGAGGAGAGCACTGACCGGAGGAGAACACTGACCGGAGAAGAGCACTGACGGGAGAAGAGCACTGACCGGAGGAGAGCACTGACCGGAGGAGAACACTGACCGGAGGAGAGCACTGACTGGAGGAGAGCACTGACCGGAGAAGAGCACTGACGGGAGAAGAGCACTGACCGGAGGAGAGCACTGACCGGAGGAGAGCACTGACCGGAGGAGAGCACTGACCAGAGGAGAGCACTGACCGGAGGAGAGCACTGACCGGAGGAGAGCACTGACCAGAGGAGAGCACTGACCGGAGAAGAGCACTGACGGGAGAAGAGCACTGACCGGAGGAGAGCACTGACCAGAGGAGAGCACTGACTGGAGGAGAGCACTGACCAGAGGAGAGCACTGACCGGAGGAGAGCACTGACCGGAGGAGAGCACTGACCAGAGGAGAGCACTGACTGGAGGAGAGCACTGACCGGAGGAGAGCACTGACCAGAGGAGAGCACTGACTGGAGGAGAGCACTGACCGGAGGAGAGCACTGACCAGAGGAGAGCACTGACCGGAGGAGAGCACTGACCGGAGGAGAGCACTGACCAGAGGAGAGCACTGACTGGAGGAGAGCACTGACTGGAGGAGAACACTGACCGGAGGAGAGCACTGACCGGAGGAGAGCACTGACCGGAGGAGAGCACTGACCAGAGGAGAGCACTGACCGGAGGAGAGCACTGACCGGAGGAGAACACTGACCGGAGGAGAGCACTGACCGGAGGAGAGCACTGACCGGAGGAGAGCACTGACTGGAGGAGAACACTGACCGGAGGAGAGCACTGACCAGAGGAGAGCACTGACCGGAGGAGAACACTGACCGGAGGAGAGCACTGACCGGAGGAGAACACTGACCGGAGGAGAGCACTGACCGGAGGAGAACACTGACCGGAGGAGAGCACTGACTGGAGAAGAGCACTGACCGGAGGAGAGCACTGACTGGAGAAGAGCACTGACCGGAGGAGAGCACTGACCGGAGGAGAACACTGACCGGAGGAGAGCACTGACCGGAGGAGAGCACTGACCGGAGGAGAGCACTGACGGGAGAAGAGCACTGACCGGAGGAGAGCACTGACCGGAGAAGAGCACTGACGGGAGAAGAGCACTGACCGGAGGAGAGCACTGACCGGAGGAGAACACTGACCGGAGGAGAGCACTGACCGGAGGAGAACACTGACCGGAGAAGAGCACTGACTGGAGAAGAGCACTGACCGGAGGAGAACACTGACCGGAGGAGAGCACTGACCAGAGGAGAGCACTGACCGGAGGAGAACACTGACCGGAGGAGAGCACTGACTGGAGAAGAGCACTGACCAGAGGAGAGCACTGACCGGAGGAGAGCACTGAGCGGAGGAGAGCACTGACTGGAGAAGAGCACTGACCAGAGGAGAGCACTGACCGGAGGAGAGCACTGACCGGAGGAGAGCACTGACCGGAGGAGAACACTGACCGGAGGAGAGCACTGACCAGAGGAGAGCACTGACCGGAGGAGAACACTGACCGGAGGAGAGCACTGACCGGAGGAGAGCACTGACCGGAGGAGAACACTGACCGGAGAAGAGCACTGACTGGAGAAGAGCACTGACCAGAGGAGAGCACTGACCGGAGGAGAGCACTGAGCGGAGGAGAGCACTGACTGGAGAAGAGCACTGACCAGAGGAGAGCACTGACTGGAGGAGAGCACTGAGCGGAGGAGAGCACTGACTGGAGAAGAGCACTGACCGGAGGAGAGCACTGACCGGAGGAGAGCACTGAGCGGAGGAGAGCACTGACTGGAGAAGAGCACTGACCAGAGGAGAGCACTGACCGGAGGAGAGCACTGAGCGGAGGAGAGCACTGACTGGAGAAGAGCACTGACCAGAGGAGAGCACTGACCGGAGGAGAGCACTGAGCGGAGGAGAGCACTGACTGGAGAAGAGCACTGACCAGAGGAGAGCACTGACCGGAGGAGAGCACTGACCGGAGGAGAACACTGACCGGAGGAGAGCACTGACCGGAGGAGAGCACTGACTGGAGAAGAGCACTGACGGGAGAAGAGCACTGACTGGAGAAGAGCACTGACCAGAGGAGAGCACTGACCGGAGGAGAGCACTGACCAGAGGAGAACACTGACTGGAGAAGAGCACTGACCGGAGGAGAGCACTGACCGGAGGAACGCACTGACTGGAGAAGAGCACTGACCAGAGGAGAGCATTGATTGGAGGAGAGTACTGACCGGCAAGAGCACTGAGCAGAGGAGAGCAGTGACCAGAGGAACGCACTGACCAGAGGAAAACACTGACCGGAGGAGAGCACTGGCTGGAGGAATACACTGACCGGAGGAGAGCACTGGCTGGAGTAATGCACTGACTGGAGGAATGCACTGACTAGAGGTGGACGCTGACCGGAGGTGCGCACTGACTGGAAGAACACACTGACCGGAGGAGCGCACTGACCAAACAAGTGCATTGTCCAGAGGCAGGCATTGTCCATAGGAGTGCACTGACCGGAGGTGATTACTGACCGGATGAGAGCACTGACCGGAGGAGCGCTCAGTCCGGAGGCGAGCACTGTTCAGATTAACGCACTGACCGGAGGAGAACACTGACCGGTGGAAGGCACTGACTGGAGAAATGCACTGATCCGAGGCGTGCACGGACTAGAGGAGCACCATGTCTGGAGGAGAGCACTGACCTGACCGAGGTGTTCATGGCAGGTCCTTGTGTCGGGCTGCGGTTGCACCCTTGTTGTCTTCGGTCGAGCCTGCCCCACCGTGCCCCCTCGCTGTGATGTTGCATGAGTCTTCCTGTTGGCTTCCGAATTATGATGCAGGGTGCTGTTGTCTGTCCTTGGTTACTGGTGGGCCTACTGTAATACTGTTTTTGAGTTTGTTATCTGCGCACCAAATCAGGGTTCGTTCTTTGTCTGACTTTTGGCGGGCTCGTTAAGGTGATTATAGCCATTCACCTTAACTGGTTTTGGGGCGGTTGTGTAAGGATTTCGGGGTTTCTTTTAAACTGGTTTAAGGTAATCTACCTGGCCAGCAGTCTTTTTGCTGCTGCACTCTAAACCAATTTCGCTACCCCTCCTTTAGTTCTGAGTGGAGGAACTTATAATTAATGATATTAAAACGGAACACGTGGTTTGGATGAGAGAAAATTATCAAGCTTTATTAACTAAAAGAAACTACAATCACAATATCAAACTATCCCACACGAACACAGTAAAATTGTAAAACTATATATCAAGGGGGTACACACGGCAAAAACGAGGGGTACAATGGCTACAATGTTATTTAAACAATCTTAGCAATTCCCTTAAATCACCATCCCCCCTTAACTCCTGCTAGGTTGCCTTGTTGAGAGTCAGAAAATCTCTGCTCACATGGTCCAGCGAAGAGAGAGAGAGAGAGAGAGAGCTCACCTTATCGTCCCAGGAAGTCAAGAGTCAAGAGCCAAGAGCCAAAAGAGCGAGCTGGCTGCTCAGCCCTTTTTTTATACCTGGTGAGCCCCTCACATCCGTGCCTTGCAAGGGCTGTGTGCAAAATTAACCCCAAAGCTGTGATAGGCTAACTCAAAGTGGTTAGATTGAGTTAATGTGATTTTCAGAGCTCCCTTTGCTGAAACAAAAGGGAGATACATCTGCTCTATAGTCCAGTACTGGGTGATTGGAAACCCATTTAAAGTTAACGCTTCCCATTCAAGGTGCAAACGTCTCTTCTGCAGTTTCAGGTGTATCTAAACAAATGCTAATAGCATTCAGTTGCTTTGTAAACAAAGCATTGTCCTTTTTCTTCATTGAACCTTACTTCCAGACACAGAAAGCTGCATTCCAAACCTCTTTTGTCCATGTGGTGTGACAGCCATTTTATCTTTGGAAACTTAAAAGCACCTCGCTCAGGGATCCTTTAATCAAAAAAATGAATCTTCAGAACTGTAAATTATTGCGAATTCTTACAGTTGTCTCATTGCTAAATGGCCTTTAATGTCTTGGGTGTTTGTCATGCATAAGGTTAATCGGTGTCTTCCTGGCTTGGTAACTAGTTCGAACTGCAAGTGATTATTTATGCAGAGTTTTGATGGGCTTTAGGTTTGTGCAAGATTAAGTCTTTTCCTGAGTTGATTTGTTTTAAGGGAAGAATGCGTGTTCTGTCTCCTCCAGTTGTCTGGTTTTGAAGTAACAAATCAAAGCTGTCTCCCATAGGCCCAGGCATGTCAAGTTTTAAGCTTTTGAACTTGACATCCTGCGTACTGGGTCCCACTTCAACCTTGCAGTTTTTGCCATGAAGTCCAAAAGCCATTCCCTTATCGACTAACTTGTCCTTCAGGGTCCATTGTTAATTTCTTGGGAAATGTGGGAATTTTGAGAATCCTACACTCCCCCCTGTGATACTGAAACTCACTTCAAGTATCATACTTACAAAGGTGAGCAAAATTCCTGACCCTCAATCTTCCCTGTAATTTGCTATCTAAAATCCCATGACGCACACATTCCCCATTCTTTAAAAATGTAGTCTACATAAGTATTCATAGGCAAAATACAGTTATTTACAAACATCCAAGCATGGAGGGATCCAACACCCCTGCACCACTTGGTACACATACATCTTTATTACAAAATAACACGTCAGTCTTTATTAAAAATAACAGAACACAAAAAAAGCAACAATCTTTATTCAGAAACACAAAAATAAAAGATTCAAACAGGTGTATCTCTCTCTACCTTAACATAATGCGTCTTCCAAGTCCTTTTGTTCTGGAATTCTAGTGTTTTGCCTTTTCTACGTTGGCAAAATCGAACTCATAGAATTTCCTAAACATTTCTCTTAACAGGGCCTGGTATAGCTGTTCTGTCTCTGCGGGGCACCACTCAGGTAAGTGAACCTCGGTAAGGTTTAGAATCACGGAAGCTACCCCATAGTGTACCCCCTGGTATAGCACCTTTTCGGTCGGCACTAGTACCAGCCCATTCTCTGGTCCCTTGGTGGTGGCAGTGCACCTCTATGTGTGTCCTTGCTGTCTGGATCGTGGGCAGGGGCTTTCGGGCGCGTGCCATGAGTTCAGTGGCTTTAACTGGGGCTGGGGAGCATGGGACTATGCAAGTGTGTAGGTGGGAATCCCATTCTACCCCCTTCCCCTTATCCTGCCATGATACAGAAAAGATGATAGATATGCCCGTGGGGCAGGCCCTTTGTGACCCCCACATGCAGACATAAATTCCCTGTTCTGACTCCCACCACTTATCCCAGCACACACTAGTTCCCCCTTGGGTCCCTGTGACTGTCCAGTAGGTGTCGTTCCCCAGTCGTTTCCAGTCAGCTGTATGTGTAAAGTCCACGCCTCAATAATACACGGACTTCGGGAGAACAGTTTAACAGGTACTTTACTGAACAAGAGGCAGCTTGAAACTGAAACTACAGAAGCCTGCTAGGGCCTTTTATACAGGGGTGGTCACTGCCAGTACTGCAGTCTAAGACCAGTTATTCCCTTAAAGGGACATACACAACAATTCCTCCCCTTTTAGATAAACAGTACATAACATTCATTTAACAACTAAATAATAACTAATTACAATTACAATTTTCTCAGTAATATATACATCAACTGGAATAGTCATTTATAAGTTCAGTCTTTGAGGAGGCTTCCTGATCCGGACTGGATAGCGCCGTTCTCGAGTATCCTGTTCTGGCAGTGGAGTCAATTCTGGCTCATTGTCATTGGTTGGTTCGTCAGCTTCCAATACCCCTGCTTCTGAGGTGGACGCAATCTGTACTTCGGGCACATTACCAGGTGCACATGCTTGTGGTACAGGTTTGGCTTGTTCCTGTGACTCTAGAATCTGGTCAGCATGGCGTCTCACGATGCTCTCTCCAACGTCCACTGTGTACATTAGTGGTCCCTGCTGTGTGCATATCGTGCCTGGCTGCCATTTTTCTGTTCGGTAGTCGCGGGCCAAGACTGGTTGCCCTATCTTGAAGCTCCTGGTTGGCTTCTCATTTATGTGCTGGAACTGCTTATCCTCAACATCTCGTCTTATGTTTGGTTTGAGCAAATCCAAGCGACATCTTAGTCTTCGGTTGAAAAACAGTACGGCTGGAGTTTGGTTGGTTACTGCATGTGTTGCATTCCGGTAAGCAAACAGAAAGTTATCCACCTTGTGTTGCAGTGGTATGTCGTCATTATACATTGCATTTATGGCCTTTTTAAAGGTCTGAAGAAACCTCTCAGCCAATCCATTTGTGGCTGTATGATATGGGGCAGATGTGTAATGTTTCACCCCATTATTCTTCAGGAACCTCCGGAAATCCTCAGACACAAACTGTGGGCCATTGTTGGAACAGATCTGTTCTGGCAACCCATTCCTGGCGAAGATGGTCCTTAGGACTGCAATAGTTTTCTCCGTGGTGGTGGAGGACATTTTAATGACCTCTGGCCATTTCGAATGGGCATCCACAGCGATTAGAAACATTGAGTCCATAAATGGACCAGCAAAATCAATGTGTACCCGTTGCCATGGAGACGAGGGCCACTCCCATGGATGTAGCGGGGCCTGTGGTGGAGTGTTTTGGACCTTCTGGCATCCTTTGCATCTCTTGGTCATATCCTCGATTTCTTTATCGATTCCCGGCCACCACACAAACGCCCTGGCTAGGCTCTTCATTTTTACCCCTCCCAGATGACCCTCGTGAAGCTCATTGAGTACTCTAGCTCTCAACTTGGGTGGAATTACCACTCGGGATCCACACATCAAGGTTCCCCGGCACACTGACAGCTGTTCCCTCCTTGGCGAGAATGCTGGCAACAGTGAGTCGCCATATGCTGGCCATCCCTTCACCGTCAAATAATAGACCCGAGAGAGTGTCGGCTCATTTCGGGTTTCCTTCTCAATACTTGCGTTTGTAACAGGCAAACATTCGACTATGGTCACATGGAATATCTCCACCGGGTCCACTGCAGGTGCTTCTTCCGCCATAGGCAATGGTAGGCGCGACAGCCCATCAGCATTTACATGTTGTTTCGTACCTTTGTACTCTATGTCATACTGATGTGCTCCTAGAAAAAGTGACCATCTTTGCAGCCGTTGCGCCGTCATCACTGGAATGCCCTTCTTTGGGTTAAAAATTGAGACCAGGGGTTGATGATCAGTCAGTAGGGTGAATTTCTGCCCGTGCAGATAGTGATTGAACTTCTTCACCCCCCACAACAGGCTGAGAGCCTCCCTGTCAATCTGGGCATAGTTACGCTCGGCTGACGTTAGCGAGCGCGATGCAAAGGTTATTGGCCTCTCTGAACCATCACGGAATTTGTGTGACAGCACCGCTCCAATGCCATAAGGTGACGCATCACATGCCAACCGAATTGGTGGTGTTGGGTTGTAGTGGGCCAATACTTCTTTTGAAGTGATTTGGCATTTACATTCCTGAAAGGCACGCTTACACTCATCACTCCATTTCCATGTTGCACCAGTTTGAAGGAGGGCGTTCAGTGGGTGCAGAATTGTAGATAAATTCGGCAAGAACTTATGGTAGTAGTTCACCAACCCGAGGAACGACCTCAGTTGCGACACATTTTCTGGTGCTGGAGCCTTGACTACAGCCTCAATCTTGTCCGGCGACTTATGCAACCCTTCCTCATCAATCATGTGGCCACAATACGAGATTTGTCTCCTGAAGAACTCGCATTTGGGACAGTTGGCTCGTAGCCCATATTCCTGCAATCTCATGAGCACCTGTTCCAGGTTGGCAAGGTGTTCAATGTCATTTTCGCCCGTAACCAGGATGTCGTCCAAATAACACTGGGTCCCCGGGATCCCTTGCAGGACTTGTTCCATTGCCCTCTGCCACATAGCCGGGGCCGATGCTACCACAAATACCAGTCGATTGTACTGGTAAAGGCATTTGTGAGTGTTTATCGTGAGGTATTTCCTAGATGCTTCTTCCACCTCCATTTGTAGATACGCTTGAGCCAGGTCAATCTTTGTAAAACGTTTCCCTCCAGATAGTGAGGCGAAAATATCTTCTATCCGCGGAAGCGGATACTGTACTGTGTGCAGGACTGGGTTCACAGTCACCTTGAAGTCCCCACAGATGTGAACCTTCCTTGGCTCCCCAGGCATGCTGCTCAATGCTTTCTTCATTACAGGAATGATGGGTGTGGCCCACTCGCTCCAGTCCACCTTAGACAGCACCCCCGAACGCTCTAGACTCTCCAGTTCAGCTTCCACAGCTGGGCGTATCGCGTATGGCACCGGTCTGGCCTTGAAAAATTTTGGGGTTGCGTTATCCTCAATCTTTATGGTTGCCTTTACTCCTTTTAGAGTCCCAAGTCCTTGTTGGAACACCTCTTCTGCGTCAGATAGAATTTGTGACAGACGTCCAGGTGCGACGTCATCATCCTTTTTGTCAGTCACAGTTAGTGCCAGAATGGAATGCCAATCCAATTGTAGTCTTCGGATCCATTCACGTCCCAATAATGGTGGTCCTCCATCTCGTAGTATATACATGTATAGCTTCTGTGTTTCCTTTCCGTTATATTCAATTGGCACCCTTATTTTTCCTCTGGGGTAGACCTTTTGCCCCGTGTATGTCTTCAATACAATGGACGTGTCCTTTAAGGGTATGTGTGAGAATAGCCGCTCATAGTCTCGTCGATTCATGACAGTTAGGGCTGATCCTGTGTCCAATTCCATCTTCACTGGGGACCCTACTGTCATGAGGGTGACCCAAATGGTTCGGTGATCTTCTTTTGTGATCACGTTGTGTAACTTGAAACAACTTAGTCACCTGCTCCCGGAGTCCTTATCACTCTCCTGATCTTCTGAACTACTATCTGTCAGTTTCTTTACTTTCCTGTACTGTTCCTTAGTAGTTCTTGTCGTGTTGGTCTTCTTTCCCGACCTGCGGACTCTTGCTATATGTCCCATTTTCCCGCATTGCCTGCATATTTTGTCTTTAAACCAGCAGTCCTTCTGCTCATGGGTTGTTCTGCCGCAGCGATAGCACTTTTCGGCTCCATACGCCATTTCGTTAGCGCTGTAATCTTGTGGTTTCTGTTGTATTTCCGCAGCTCCCCGTGCTGCTGCTTCGTAGGATACTGCCACGCTGAAAGCCTGTTCTAGCGTCAGGTCCTTTTTTGAAAGTAGTCGTTTCTGGGTTCCTTCACTCTGGAGCCCGCAGACAAACTTATCCCGTAAGGTGTCTGCCAGTCCTGCTCCGAACTGGCTGTGCTTCGATAACTTGCGTAGTTCCGTAAGATAGTCAGCATTGCTCTTATCTTTGTGCTGGTTTCTTTTATGGAACTTGAATCTTTCTGCTATCAGCAGTGGTGTAGGGCTTAGATGTTCCTGTAAGATATGAACAATCTCCTCAAAACTTTTCTCCATTGGTTTAGCTGGGGTAATTAAATTCCGCAATAGGCCGTACGTATTCGCACCCATCAGATTTAATAATACCGACGCCCTCTTTCCATCGGCCACCTCATTTGCCTTGCAGTACACTTCGATTCTTTCCACATACATGATCCAGGCTTCTACCTCGTTGTCGAAAGCAGTGATACTGCCACTTTTCGGCATCTTGGCCGATTTAAAATGGCGCCTCCCGCGCTTTTGCTTCTTCCCCAATGGAATAAAATGGCGCCTCCCGCGCTTTTGCTTCTTTCCCAACGGGATAAAATGTCGCCCCCCGCGCTTTTGCTTCTTCCCCTTACTGCCACGCTGCTCCTAACGTTCTATGGGGTAATGGCGGCGACCCGCAGCTTCGGCGCGTCTCGCTTTCCTTCCCCCCCCGTTTAGTTTCTCTCCGCTGTCCTGTTCTCGAGCACCGACCGCGCCCTGTGCGCTCCACCCTCTCTGTCTTGTTTTCTTTTCCCGGCGACGCTGCGTGGCCCGATTTGTAGAGCCGCTCGATCGAGCTTGAGCCCGCCGCAGTCCGGAAGGGTCAGCGCGCTACCTGCTACCAGCATGATTCGCTGGAACCACAGTCTCTCCCGCAATTCTCCAAACACTGATGGATTCTTTGGGCGGTTGCCCTCGGTCGACGCCCGTTGCTCAGACTACGATCTTCCAGGGCCTTCCTTTCAGGCGAGATCCCCGTGAGATGATGCCACACTGCAGGTGAGTTCGAACTTACTCGTCGCCACTCTAAAGTCCACGCCTCAATAATACACGGACTTCGGGAGAACAGTTTAACAGGTACTTTACTGAACAAGAGGCAGCTTGAAACTGAAACTACAGAAGCCTGCTAGGGCATTTTATACAGGGGTGGTCACTGCCGGTACTGCAGTCTAAGACCAGTTATTCCCTTAAAGGGACATACACAACAGTATGGTCCCCCATGTCTGTGCTCAGTTTCCTGAGCCACCACCACCTTCCCAGGGGAATCTGCCCTCTGCAGGTCAGGCACACGCATTTCCCCTCAGTGACCCTGAACCGTGTGGCCACAACCTATACGCTGGGGCAGGGGAGGGAATGAACCCGGTCTGGCTGGAGTACCAGCTGGAGTTAGATCTCAGCCACCCTGGCCATCTTCCCCCATGGGAATAGATAGCGAGCTCCTCCACGCCTCGTTCGCCGCCCCAGCAGTCACAACCGGTGCTCTCTCTCCTGAGCATCGAAAAATGTGGGAGTCCTCCATGTCACCTCGCCTCCCAGTGCTCATTCCTATCAGGGCGAGTAGGAGTATGCCCCCCTTCATTTCGAAATCCCTTCTGTAAGGAGTCCCGAAAAGATTCTCTGGCTCGGGTAAAGCATAGTCGAGTCTTGCGACCTCGACTCAATACAAACACTCTTAAAACAATAATATTTAAACTACCGATCACCTTGTTTAAAGTTAAACTAAAACACCCAAACTTAACTTAAACTAAAACACCCAAACTTAAATAACAGAAGCTATGTACATCTGCCACCCGTCTCCGGGCGGCTAGGCTAATCCCTGTTCGGGCTGCAGCACACTACTCCCTTCGGTGTGGCTGCTCTGTCCTGTACTTTTGGTCCCTCGCAGCCTGCGGCTGCTGGTTGGGGACCTCTGCCCTCAGATCGATCCCTGACTCGAGAGGCTGCCCTTTTAAACTGGGGAGCCGGTGACCACGGTTTCTTTGGCCGTGGCGATCGTGGGGACCTTCTAGGGACTTTGCCTTGTGGGGGGTTTCCGGCTGGTGGGTCTTTAACACGAGCCACTGCCCCCTCCGGTGCGGTCTGCGAACTTTCCGCTACCGCTGGCTGGGGATTTTTATCCTCAGGCTTTACCTCTCCTGAACCTGTGCTAGGGGCAGGCAACTCTACGCAGCCTGATGCCGCAGTCTGAGGGTCCTTGCCCTCACATTCCACCTCTCCTAAACCTGGGTTAGGTGCAGGTAGCTCTCTGCAGCCGAATGCTGCAAGCTGAGGGTCCTCGCCCCCAGGTCCCACCTCGTCTAAGTCCCAGATGAGTGGGGGAGTGTCCCAAACAGTGGGTGGGATGGCCCTTCCCTTAAAACAGGCCACTGCACCTGCCTGTGCAGTCTGTGAGTTTGCTCCTGCTGCAGACTGAGGATTTCGATCCTCAGATCTTGCCCTAACTGGCTGTTCCCTTCTCTCGGGCTTAAACAATTTGCATTGGTTAATGTGGAACCATTTGATGTGCTGAGGCATCTTTATGGCATATACCATGGGGTTTGCCTTGTCTACAATGCTGTAGGGCCCCATGTATAACGGTTCTAGACTTCCTACCCAAGCAAAATTCCTCACCATGAACTGATCCCCTATTTCCCACTCGTGGTGTTTTCGGGGTTCTAACAGCAATTGATTACTCCGATGCTACTTTCCCATGTTCCCAGCCGCCTGCCCGTGGACCTGTTTAAGGTGCTCAAATAGGTTCCTGGCGAAACTGTCCCGGTTCACCTCCCTGAGCTGACCTGCTGTGAGCACCGGGGCTTGTACATGGGTGGGGTCCGCATAACTCTGCCAGTCATCAGCTCGTGTGGGGAATACCCCGTGCTTTTTGACTGGCTGGCTCGGATCCCCATCAGGACCAACGGTAGGACCTCCGCCCATTTCCTAGGTCTCTTTCCTCAGCCCTTCTTTCAAGGTTCTATTCATCCTCTCCACAATCCCTGAGGACTGTGGGTTGTGTGCAACGTGCCACTTCCCCTCGATGCCGAGCAGCATAAGGGTATTCTGCATGGCCTGCCCGGTAAAATGACTCCCTTGGTCGGACTCCACATACTGTGGTAGCCCCCATCGCGAGAACACCTCCGTGACCAGGATCCTGGCAGAGCCGTGGTTGTTCGGCAGGGGAAGGCTTCTACCCACGTTGTGAACACACCCACCAGGAATAGGCAGTAATTATAGCCTCCCTGGGCGCTGGGTAGGGGCCCGGTGTATTCGACCTGGATCGACTGCCATGGTCCCTCTACCCTCCTGACGTGTCCCATAGTTACCTTCCTTTTGTGGGGGTCAGGGTTGTTAGCAGCACAAACCAGACAGCTGGCACAGAACTCGCGGACATCTTCCCTGAGTCCTGGCCACCATCCCGCCTGTTCCACCCGCTGCCAGGTGGTCTCAGGCCCGGGATGCCCTGCTCCTGGACCCTCATGGGTCAGTTGAAGGAATTCCCTCCTGTGCTGCTGTGGTACGACCCATTGTTCTCCCCTAAACAGCATGCCTTCCTTCACAGAGAGGGCTGCTGTGCCGTAAGGGCCCTCTACCCATTTCCCCTCAGTCACTGCACTGAAGACTGCCTTGAGGACGGGGTCTTGGGTTTGGACTGTCTTAAGGTCCGGAGTTAAAGCTACCCCTGCACTCCCTTGTGTCCCATTCCTACCCCTGACTGCTGCTATAGGACTGGACCCATATGGGTCCCAGAAAGTGCCTGTACGGGCACACTCCTTAGCTAGCACGTCAGCCTGCTGGTTGCCCTTACTACGGGGTTCTGTGGAGGAATGGGCTTTCACCTTATGGATGAAAACCTCCCCTTCCTCCCCCACTGCTTCTAAGATTTTCTCCAGCAGGGGTTTCACTGTGAGGTGTAATCCGCGGCGGGACCAGATGGCCAGGTACTCCGTACACGAGTTGTAGGTGAACATGCTGTCCGAGCAAATCGTGTATGGGGTAGGGAAGATTTCGGAGTGTATAACAACGTACACTACCATGGACAGTTCAGCCTGCTGGACGCTCATGGTGCTGGGGAGCTTAATTGCCAGGGCAACGTTTGCCGCTGGGTCATAAACTCCACACCCTGTGAGTCGCTCACCAACAGATACTGGGCTAGAGCCATCCACATAGATTTTGCGGCCTGTGGGGTGTATCCTGGCCCGCAAATCTATGTCTACTTCCCAAACCCCTTCTATGGAACACCGGTGGGCTGTTCCAGGATATACCAAGTTAGCTGCGAGCTTTGGCTCACAGAGCCCTTTTACTTTCAGGTCCATCTGTGAGAGAAGCAGGGTCCAGCGAACAATGTGGGCACTGCTCACTGTCCCATCCTTGATTCTCCCGTCCAGGAGCATCTGGGTGGGTGTGTGATGGGTGAGGAGGATGATGGGAGAGGTGCCTGTGAAGATCAGCGATCTTTTCACAGCCAAATTGTGGCCAAGAGGTGCCTCTCACAATTGGAGTAGCTCTTCTCCACATCCGTGAGTATCCTGGAGGAGTAGACCACCGGCCTCAGCCTGCCATGCTGCACTTGGAGCAGCACAGCACTCAGGCTGCCCCTGCTGGCTGCTACCTCCAGGAAGAACTCTTTCCCCCCATCTATGGCCCCCAGAGCTGGTACGGTCTGCAGATCTTTCTTGAGCCTGACAAATGACACCTGGCAACCCTCGTCCCAAACCCACTCCACTCCCTTATGTAGGAGTCGGAGCAGAGGGGCTGCTGTGGCTGCATAGTCCTCAATAAAGTCTCTGCAGTACCCAGTTAGCCCTAGAAAAGATCTCACTCCCGTGACTGTGTTGGGGACTGGTAACTCCTGTACCGCTTCCCTTCTAGCTTTATCTATGGCCCTTACCCCAGCGCGTACGGTCAGGCCCAGGAATTTCATCTCCTGTGGCTGATCTGTTCTTTCTTTGGGTTCACTTTAAATCCTTCCTGCCTGAGCAGTTCCAGCAGTTCAGCCAGTAGTGGGCCATGCCCCTCTCTCGAATCGGTGAATAGGAGCAGGTCATCCACGTACTGTACCAGCTGCCTGGGCTGGCTGAAGCCCTTTAAACTGTTTGCCATGCACTGGTGGAAGATGCTGGGGCTGTTGTGGAAGTCCTGAGGCAAACAGTTCCAGGTGTACTGTTGCCCTTTAAAAGTAAAGGCAAACTTGTACTGATCCTCCCTCCTTACAGGGATGGACCAAAACCCGTTGGAAACATCCAGCACCGTGGAAGTGGTGGCGGATGCTGGGATACTTCCTATCAAGTCGGCAACTGCTGCTACCGTGGGTGCACAGACTGGGATGTTACTTTTGAGCACCCGATTGTCCACTGTGGCCCTCCAGGAGTTGTCCGGTTTTCTAACCGGCCACGGTGGAGAGTTTACGTGGGTGGCTATCGGTCTCAGGACCCCCTGTTGCACTAAGGAGGACATGGCTGCTTCCATGTCTGGCTCCGCTTCCCTGGGGAAGTTATACTGCTTTTGTGCTCGGGCCATAGGGTCCCCATCTACACTGATCTCGAACCTGTTGACCGTCCCACAGTCGTGCTTGTGTGTGGCAAATGTGGCTAGGTGGGCTCGCACAAATCCTGGAACTCCCTTGGGGTATTGTTGACCATGAGCTCGAGGTTATAACCCTCTTTAGGCTTCATGGTGCACAGGGTCCCCTTCCCCTGCTTCCCTGGGATGACTACTACTCCGCCTTCCTTTCTGGTATTTGCGCCCCATAGGCAATAATTCCTTAAATCCACTAGGATCCCGTGGCCTACAATAAAGTCGGCTCCCAGGATCCCTTTTCCACCCTCCACTTCCCACTTCATTAGGACATAGGTCCACTTAGAATGGAGTGTTCCTAAACGAATGGACAGCGGGATGGAAAATGAGCCTGCCTGTTCTTTACCTGTGAATCCCGACAGACTGTATGGGACCCCGTTAGATAGAGGTGAGGTGGTGGGGTTAGCTGAATGGATCACGGTGCATGAGGCCCCCGTGTCCAACAGATAGGTCCCCTTTACCTCTTCTACCTCCATCTCAATGAGGGGTCTCTTCCATAAGTCGTACTTCAGGGAACACAGGTGTAGGGTTTGAAAATCCACAACCACGTTTTATTGGAGCCCTCTAAGGGCAAGGTGACCAAAATTGGATTGCCCTATACAGTTTAAAACCAACATTTTTGGCCAATGCAGTGGTCTCGAAAAGCAGGCTGGGATATCTGAATACAGGGGAATGTGGTTCAGAAGCGAGCCATAGATGTCGGCCAATCGAAACAAAGTGCATTCTCAAAGGCCAATCAGGGGACTGAGTCAGGCCTGAAGCAAGGAAATCCCCGGCCAATGGGGACTACCCGGCCCAGATTTGAATATGTGACTCACCCCTAATCGAGCTATGAGTACAGGCCATCATCACCTTAATCAACTCGGACTAGGGACAATAGTTTTGGGATCACTACAGTTAAGAGGTGGCCCAAAATAATCAAGTCCCAGGACTGACACAATGGGACAGCAGACTTGGAGGAGCCGATGTGCACTCAAAACAATACCGCTGCCCTCACACTTGTAAACACCAATTTAATTGGGCGTGAAGAGGCCGAAATGGAATTGGGTATAAAATACAGAACCAAGAGATTATTAGATGACCAGAAGAAAGAGCAGGAGAGTGAGTTAAGAAGCTGAGGGAGAGACGAGCTGGGGCGAACTACCATCTAAAGAACTCCAACCACGCTGATGAGAAGATCCACCATCAGGCCCCAGACTCAATCGGCATACTGAAAGTTTACTCCGCTATCAGACAGCGCAACATCACCGCAAGAAACTGCACCGTATACCGACTCCCGTCCCAGGGACATCAACAAGAAGACGCCAACGACCGAAGTGGCTGTGGAAGACGGCATTCACTCCCGCTATTTCGGGAGCCTTTTCCATCAAGCACAAACCAACCAACAACAGCAACAACCCAACAACCGCACTCAAAGTAGGCTGTGAGTATAATCCAAGGGCCTGCAACTGTCAGTCTAGTCTAGGTAGGAAAGTGGGTTGGTGGGATTGGGCTTGGTAAAGTTAAAACAGTGTAAAACATTTTCGTTATGTCCGTTCTCTCCCATATTTTATTTATAGTTATAGAGTGTGTGTGTTTATTACGTTTGTGGTAGAACCAAATAAAATTGGTTGTCACCTGTTTTTTCCAAGGACTACTTGTCTTCGAGTGTCTATTTAAAGTGCATCGTTCTCCATCCAAATTCTGGAGTTAGAACCAGGTAGGGGCATTAGGGCGCTTCGAACCCGCCAAACAAGGGAACAGCAGGCTAGGGAAAAAGAGAGAGGACTATAGGAGCCCTTGGGCCCAGGAGTACCCCGCAGATTAGGTATAAACTGTGCGAGTCGTCACCGTATTCTAGTCCTCCTCTATAAGCTGTTGTTCTCTATCTCCTTAGAGGGTGTTTAGTGACACCCGACCTGCAGGCTAACATAAGCTGCAAGGGTATAAAGGAGACAGAGGCCCAATACATTAACAGGCACTAAAGACCCCTGTAATTGGGCAGAGCAAAACCCCCTACACAATGGCGACCGTGGCAGGACTCCAGTGGGTGAATGAATGCACCACCTCGGAAACAGTGGTTTTTGGTAAATCTAAGATGGAGAAGAGAATCTCCACCTATGCTATTTCCAAGGTAAACTTCACAAAGGAATGGGTACAGAACCTAAGCAGGGCGCCACGTCCCGTGGACGCGGCGGCCCAGTGGATGGCAGGATCAAAGCATAATAAGAAGATAGAAAAGGCAATTTGGCTCATATGTCTGACAAGGCAGGTCCGGACATCGGACTGCGAGATAGCCAGGCTTAGCGAGGAGCTGCGAGAGGCGCTGCTCACCTCAGAAGCTAGGGAGGCTACAGGGCAGAGGATCATGTTAGAGCTGTTTGTGGAAAGGGAAATAAGGGCCAAAGAGGAGGAAGCCTCCCGCAGCCAGCAACAGTACCTGCAGGGGCAGGTGACCGAGGCTAAGGCTGGGGAGCGCAAGGTTAAGAGGTTGAACGTGACTTATGCGCAGAAAATCGAAAAGCTGGAAGGCCAGCTGAAAGATTTGCAGCTGGCATATAGAGTTAACTGCAAGGAGGGTTTTGAGAAAACAGATCACGGGCCTTGCAGAGAACGGGTTCAGTCGCTGCTCCGATCTCTTGGCCAGGCGAAGGGCACGATCTGTTTGTTAGAGTCAAAGAGGGCTGACAACAGATCGAAGTATTGGGGAATAGTAGAGGACCCGGCTGCGAAGGACAGCCAACCGCTTCCCGAAGCACCGGTAGGTCCGGTTGAGCCACGGGAGGATACAAGGGTGCAGACCAGGGAGCCCACAGGGCGGGGGACCGGACAGGGAGGTCCGGCCCAGCCCAAGGGGTATGGGTCACCCACAGAAGGAGTTGGGTCTGTAGGATCGGAATCCGAGGCAGAGGAAGAGGAGGTAGAGGAAATAGGGACCCCAGCTACAGAGTCTGCCGCGGGACCTATGTGTCCAGTGGTCCAGAAAAAGTATGGGCCTCCACATGGGGCACAGGCCCGTGGGCCACTGGACAGTGAGTTTGTAGTCCCGCACGCAGCTCCAGCTCTGAAGGCCATGATTGCACATATCCCCACGCTCACCAGAGTGGGGGGGGATCCATCTGTACATTTCTCTAACATCGCACAGGCGGTGGAAATGAACAATTGTGACGACCAAGAAGCAGTAAAGATGCTGCTATTCTCAATAGAGGGGAGGGTGTACCAGGCCCTCCCTACAGCCTGTAGAACAGGGCAGGTTACCCCAGAGCGGTTACAACGGGCCATCTTAGAAGCCCTGGGGTGTAACGATGGGAACCCCCTTGACAGGCTCAACAAGACCAGCCAGTTACCTGGGGAAGCCCCGCAGGTATACGTGGACAGGCTGTGGATGGTGTACCGTGCAGCTTGTGGCAATATCCTGGATAGAAGGGCTCTTACAGCGGACCAGCGTGAAGCGTGGTTCCGGATGATTATCGCAAACAGTCTGCCCTGTATTAAGACCCGGGCAGATCTCTGGTTCAACCCCAGAGACCCTAACCTCACCGAAGAGGTGGTGGTGGAAAGGATGTTGGTTACCCAGCGTAACGGGGAAACCCCAGATGAAAAGCTGGATAAACCCACAAAGGGGCGAGTGCACAAAATGCACTCAAACCCTAATCCAAAAAGGGAATGGTATCAGGAGGGCAAGTACCCGTCCGTTAAGAGGGGAGTGTGTTATGGGTGTGGGAAGCCCGGCCACTACCGAAGTAGTTGTAGGAGCAATCCACCCCAGGCGCAGGAAGGAAGGAACCCTCCTGCGACTGCCCAGCCCGGAGGAAAGAAAGGACAGGCAAACAAAGTTTTTGAAAACGTAGTGGTAGCACTCCGACAGCTGATGGCAGGGATGGGATGCATAGATGTAGCCGTAGGAAATGAAATCCCCACGGCGCCACAACCACAGGAACAATGACTAGAGCCCACGCAGCCTGCTTACTTGTGCCCACTAGATTATGACTCAGGGGGTAGACCGTGGGTGAAGATGGAGGTAGAGGGAGCACAGGGTACCTACCTGTTGGACACAGGTGCCTCCAGCACCATCGTCCATGTGGAGGATCCGGGGGCTTCACCTCTATCCAGCGGGGTGCCCTATGGACTAGTGGGATTCACGGGGAATGAGAAGACAGGGTACTTCTCACTCCCACTTACGCTTCAGTTAGGCGCACTTACTGCGAAGTGGAAGTGTGTCCTGATGAAGTGGGAGCAGGCTGACAAGGGGATACTGGGGGCTGACTTTGTAATCGCCCACCAGATCCTGGTGGACTTGCGGAACCATTGTTGTTGTGTATGTACCTTTAAGGGAATAACTGGTCTCAGACTGCAGTACCGGCAGTGACCACCCCTGTATAAAAGGCCCGAGCAGGCTTATGTATTTTCAGTTTCCAGGTTGTCTCCATTCAGTAAAGACTTGTTATAATCAACTCCTGCAGTCCGTGTCTCAATTATACATGGACATAATACTGGCGACGAGTAAGAAACGAACTTACCTGCAACTCGGCAGCACCTCAGACGACGTTATTGAAGGTCGAAGCCAGAAGAAAGGAAAAAAATAATCCAAAGAAACTCGCGAAACGGGAGTCGACCGTGGGCAACCACCCTACAAATCATTGAATTGAAAAGTGCAGGAGAGACTGTCGAGAGCCAGGCTTGGTCTCCAGTCTGTGGTTTCCCAGCTAATCGGGCTGGTGGCAGGTAGTGCACTGATCCTTCCTGGGCTGCGGCGGGTTGGAGCTCAATCGGGTGGCTCTGCAACGGGGCCGGGCAGCGAGTCGGGAAGCAAAGATAGAGAGAGAGGGTGGAGCACACAGGGCGCGGCCGGTGCTTCACAGCCGGGCAGCGTTCGGACCTAAGAAGAGGGAGGGAAGTGTCCCAGAGGGTCCGCTCCACGACGGGAACGGTTCTTCAATTAACGGAGCAAATATTGAAGCGCGATAGAAAAAGAAAAATACCGCAGAGAGCAGCGTTGGCAGCAGCAATTGGGGAGGCGCGAAGACCATAGGGCGTCGCCATTACAGGATAGTAAAATAAATATAATCACCAGCAACAGCGTTGGCAGCAGCGGCAGCGGCGGGAAAGCGCAGGAGGCGCCATCTTAATCCAGCGGGGACGAAGGAAAAGCGCGGGAGGCGCCATTTTGATCCATCGGGGATGAAGGCAAAGCGCGGGAGGTGCCATCTTAGATTTTCAAGAGGCCAAAGACTGGCGATATCACTGCCTTCGATAATGCAATAGAAGACTGGACCACGTATGTGGAAAGAGTCGAGGTATATTGCGAGGCAAACGAAATAGCCGATGAGAAAAAGGCATCGGTATTTCTAAATTTAATGGGCGCAAGAACGTACTGCCTATTGCGGGACCTGATTACTCCAGCCAAACCGAAGGCGAAGAGTTTTAACGAAATTGTTGCTAACCTACAGGAACAGCTAAATCCTACACCGCTGCTGATAGCAGAAAGATTTAAATTCCACAGGAGAAATCAGCATAAAAATGAGAGCAATGCTGATTACCTTACGGAACTATGCAAGCTATCAAAGCACTGCCAGTTCGGAGCAGGACTGGCAGATACCTTACGGGACAAATTTGCCTGTGGACTCCTGAGTGAAGGAACCCAGAAGAGGTTACTCTCAGAGAAAGAGCTGACGCTAGATAAGGCTTTCAGCGTGGCAGTATCGTACGAAGCAGCAGCAAGGGGTGCTGCTGAAATACAACAAAAGCCACAGGAATACGGCACCCACGAAATGACACGGGGATTTGCAAAATGTTATCATTGCGGCAGAACAAACCATGAACAGAAGGACTGCTGGTCCAAGGACAAAATATGCAGGCAATGCGGAAAGATGGGACACATTGCACGAGTTTGCAGGTCTGGGAAGAAGACCAACGACAACAAAAAGGCTACTAAGGAACCGTACAGGAAAGTACAAAAGATGACGGACAGTCATTCCGAAGACCAGATGAGCGATAGTGAATCCGGTAACAAGAGACTAAGCTGTCTCAAACTTCACAACGTAATCGCAAAAGAGGATCACTGAACCATTTGGGTCACCCTCACGATAGCAGGGTCCCAAGTCAAAATGGAATTGGATACAGGATCAGCTCTAGCCGTCATGAATCGACGAGACTACGAGCGGCTATTCTCACACATACCCTTGAGAGAGACATCCATTGTCTTGAGGAAATATACGGGGCAAAAAGTATACCCCAGAGGAAAAATAAGGGTGCCTGTCGAATACAACGGCAAGAAAATACGGAAATTGTATCTCTACATTCTGCAAGATGGTGGACCACCGTTATTGGGACGTGAATGGATCAGAAAGATAAGTTTAGACTGGCACTCCATTCAGGCACTGACGGTGGCTGGTAAAAAGGATGACGACGTCACTCCTGGACGATTGTCAACAATCTTAGCTGACGCCAAAGAGGTATTTCAACAAGAACTGGGCACTCTTAAAGGCGTAACCACCTCGATAAAAATAGAGGAGAATGCAATTCCCAAGTTTTTCAAAGCAAGACCGGTACCATATGCAATTCGCCCAGCCGTCGAGGCAGAGCTGGAGAATCTGGAGAAGGCAGGCGTGTTATCTAAGGTAGACTGGAGCGAGTGGGCGACACCCATCATTCCTGTCATGAAGAAAACATTAAACAATAAGTCTGAGGAGCCAAGGAAGGTTCGCATCTGTGGGGACTTCAAGGTGACGGTGAACCCAGTCCTTCACACAGTACAATATCCTCTTCCAAGGATAGAAGATATCTTCGCCTCACTATCTGGAGGGAAGCGTTTTACAAAAATTGACCTAGCACAAGCATATTTGCAGATGGAGGTTGAAGAATCCTTTAGGAAGTATCTCACGATAAAAACTCAAAAAGGTCTTTACCAGTATAATCGACTGGTATTCGGAGTAGCATCAGCTCCGGCGATATGGCAAAGAGCGATGGAACAAGTCCTGCAAGGGATTCCGGGAACTCAGTGTTACTTGGACGACATCCTAGTGACAGGTGAAGATGACAGTGAACACCTTGCCAACCTAGAGCAGGTGCTCATTAGACTACGTGAACATGGGCTACAAGCCAATCGCCCTAAGTGCGAGTTTTTTAAGAAACAGATATCGTATTGTGGCCACGTGATTGATGAAGAGTGGTTGCATAAGACCCCTGACAAAATTGAAGCGGTAGTTAAGGCTGCAGTGCCTGAAAATGTGTCGCAACTGAGGTCATTCCTCGGATTGGTGAATTACTACCATAGGTTTTTGCCGAATTTGTCCACAATTCTGCATCCACTGAATGCCCTACTACGAACGGGAGTAGCATGGAAATGGAGCGATGAATGTAAGCGGGCCTTTTAGAAGAGTAAGGGCCTAATCACTTCAAGAGAAGTATTGGCTCACTGCAACCCATCACTACCGATAAGACTGGCGTGTGATGCGTCTCCCTACGGTGTTGGGGCGCTACTGTCACATAAATTCCTTGATGGTTCAGAGAGGCCGATAGCTTTTGCGTCATGCTCGTTAACTTCAGCCGAGCGTAACTACGCCCAGATTGACAGAGGCCCTCAGCCTGGTGTGGGGGGGAAAGAAGTTCAATCACTACCTGCATGGTCAGGAATTTACTCTACTAACTGATCATCAACCTCTCGTTTCCATTTTCAACCCACAGAAGGGCGTATCGATAATGACGGCACAACGGCTACAGAGGTGGTCCCTTTTCCTAGAGGCACACCAATATGACATTGAGTACAAAGGAACTAAACAGCATGGGAATGCTGATGGATTGTCGAGCCTACCATTGCCGACGGTGGAAGAAGAACTGGCAGTGGATCCAGTGGAGTTATTCCACTCGACTATAGTCGAATGTCTCCCTGTGACGAATGCAAACATAGAAAAGGAAACACGAAATGACCCGACACTCTCCTGGGTCTATGAATTAACGGTGAAGGGATGGCCAGCACATGGCGAACCACTGCTGCCAGCATTCTCGCTGAGAAGAGAACAGCTGTCAGTGTGCAGACGAACCTTGATGTGTGGATCCAGAGTAGTAATTCCACCCAAATTGAAGGATAGAGTGCTCAATGAGCTTCATGAGTGTCATCTGGGAGGGGTAAAAATGAAGAACATAGCCAGAGCGTTTGTGTGGTGGCCGGGAATCGATAGAGAAATCAAAGAGATGACCAAGAGCTGTACAGGATGCCAGAAGGTCCAAAACGCCCCACCACAAGCCCCTCTACATCCATGGGAGTGGCCCTCATCTCCATGGCAAAGGGTGCACATTGATGTTGCTGGTCCCTTTATGGACTCGATGTTATTAATTGCGGTGGATGCACATTCAAAGTGGCCAGAGGTAATAAAAATGTCCTCAACCACCACAGAAAAAACGATCACAGGCTTACGAACCATATTCGCCAGGAATGGGCTGCCTGAACAGATTTGCTCTGACAATGGACCACAGTTTGTGTCTGAAGAGTTCCGGAGGTTCTTAAAGAACAATGGTGTTAAGCATTACACATCCGCCCCATATCATCCAGCCACTAATGGATTGGCTGAGAGGTTTGTTCAAACATTCAAGAAGGCTATCAAGGCAATGTGTAATGAAGATATACCCCTACAACACAAGGTGGATAACTTCTTGTTTGCCTACCGGAATGCGACACGTGCGGTTACCAACCAAACTCCAGCCATGATGTTCTTCAATCGAAGACTACGATGCCGCTTGGATTTGGTTAAGCCAAACGTCAGAAGAGATGTGGAGAACAGGCAGTTTCAGAATATGAATGAAAGGCCGACCAGGAGTTTTAAGATAGGTCAACCAGTTTTGGCCCGGGACTACCGCACAGAGAAATGGCAGCCAGGAACGATCTGTACACGGCAGGGACCTCTAATGTATACCGTGGACATTGGAGAGAGCATTTTAAGATGCCATGCTGACCAGATTCTAGAGTCACTGGAAAACATCAACTCCACACCACGATCTGATACACCTGGCGATGAAACCGAAGTACCAATTGCATCTACTGCAGAATCGGTGATATTGGAAGCAGATGAACCAAACAACGACATTGATTCCGACTCAACCTTGCCAGAAGAACCTGATATCCCAAAGAGGCGTTATCCAGACAGAATCAGGAAGCCTCCTCAAAGACTGAACTTATAATTGCTTAACTTCAACCAATGTATCTAGCAACCGTAATTGTAATTAGTTATTATTTAGTTGTTAAATGAATGTTATGTACTGTTTATCTAAAAGGGGAGGAATTGTTGTGTATGTACCTTTAAGGGAATAACTGGTCTCAGACTGCTGTACTGGCAGTGACCACCCCTGTATAAAAGGCCCTAGCAGGCTTCTGTAGTTTCAGTTACTGTTGTGTATGTAACCTGTTCCACCTTAAGAGAGCTTAAGCCTGTTCCACCTTAAGAGATGTACTACTTTCTCAGGCTGCTGTAGACGTAATACCGGGGGTGAACACACCGGTATATAAGCACTGTGCAGTAATCTTGTATTCAGTGTAGTCCCTACCTCCAACCAGTAAAGACCTGTTTTATTGTTACTGATTAAGTCTGAGTATTAATTACTTGAACAACTCACAGACTTAACACTGGCGACGAGTCAGGTTCTTACCCTGCGGCAGTTATTCCACGGCGGCTTCGTCCACAGACAGGACGTTGAAGAGAGGTTTCAAATCTCACCACCGCACTGGAAGCGACAGGCATTAGGACCCTGAAGCCTCCATCAGCGACTGAAAACTGGAGGACAGAAGACATCCTGCAGCTTCTTTTTCAACCTCGGTGGTGGGTAAGCCGAGCAGCGTCGGCTGCAAAGACAGGGCTGGGGGAAGTCGGAGGTAGAAGGGCCATCGATCGCAATCCCTGATAAGGGCCGCACTCGGGCTGAAAGACGCAGCGTCGGCAGACACTGAAGGCGCGAGAGCCGCGGTGAAAAGCGCGGGCCATCGATCGCGGCGGAGATAAGGGCCGCACTCAGGGCTGAAGGGAGACGGCGTCGGGGGACGGGTTAAGACTGCCAAGCGCGGGAAAACCGCCATTTTGTGGGCGGCGGACGACGGCAAGAGCGGGAAGCCGCCATCTTGGATAGCAGTAAAAAAAAAAAAATCTGAGAAATTGCAAATCTGATAAAGTACTACAATGCCTAAACGCGGGAATATTAGCAACTTTGATAGTGACATCGAAGAGTGGGCCATATATGTTGAACGAGTTAAAAATTATTGTAAGGCCAATAAAATTCGTGAGGCTGATAAAGCACTAACATTATTAAATTTAATGGGTGTGAAGACATACAGGCAATTGAAACACCTGTTATCACCAGATGAACCGGCGGATAAGACGTTCGATGAGATTGTTACTGTCCTGAAAGATCATCTAAACCCCACGCCGCTGATGCTAGCGGAACGATTTAAATTTTACGACAGAAGGCAGCTACAGCATGAAAGCAATGCTGAATATTTGCTGGAATTGCGTAAATTAGCGAAATATTGCCAGTTTGGAACGGGACTGACAGATGCACTATGAGACAAATTTGTGTGTCGTTTATTTAAACAGGATACACAAAAGCGACTGCTCGAGGAGAATGAGCTGACGCTTGAGAAGGCGGTCACTATGGCAGCAGCACACGAAGCCGCAGCCAGAGGCACGGCAGTAATGCAGCTACGGTCACCGGAGCTCAGTGCACACAAATTGGGTGTGAGTTCTGGCAAATGTTATCGTTGTGGAGAGACAACGCATGATCAGAACCAGTGTTGGTTTAAAAACCAAGAATGTAGAACTTGTGGCAGGCTTGGACATATAGCTAGAGTATGCAGGTCAGGGAAGAAGACCAGCAACAAGAAGTCACCGCAAGGAAAATACGCAAAAGTACACAAGGTGGCCAAACAGGAGTCCGATTCAGACGCTAGCAGTAATGAACTGGCTGGCTTAAGCAGTATTGAACTGGCTAGCTTAAGGGTACTCAACGTTGGTAAGGGTGCAGACCTCCAGACAATTTGGGTTACTCTTCAGATAGAAGGAGTCCAAGTAAAAATGGAATTGGACACTGGATCGGCATTGTCGGTCATGAATAAGAAAGATTACAGAAGGTTATTCCAACATATTCCCCTACAGGATACGGAGATTATATTGACAACCTACACGGGGCAGAGAGTGTACCCCATCGGGACAATAAAGGTTGCAGTGGCCAACAAGGGCGAAGGAAGTCAAATAATGGACTTATATGTGCTACCGGAGGGAGGTCCACCACTACTAGGCCGGGAGTGGTTTAGAAACATAAATATGGACTGGCATTCGCTAAAAGCCATAAAGAGTGAGAACTCGGTGCAGATAATCAGCCCAGACTCTAGAACTGATGATGGTAAGACCAACCCATGTGCAAAAGACAAAGTTTCAGCACAGAATTCCACTGAGCAACAACAACATAGTTTAACAGAGAATTCTGAGTCTGTCAAGTCTACTGATATGCACATTTTTGAGGGACACTGGGCTCGAACTCAACTCCATTTCAAACTACAACAGCAATTAGAACAAATGATTCGCCGTTTTGAGCAAGAGATGAATGAAATAAAAAAGTTCTTTGTTACAGAGTGGGAGAATCTAGAAAGTCAACAGAAGCAACTGATGGAGAAAATGGAGCAGGAGCACACCAACCATCTGCGCGAGGAGGCCGAACGAATCAAAGCTGATTCAGGTTCTGAAGGTGCGTGCCATAATCTGGTGTCAGAAGAGTTAACGGTCAGCCAACTCCTTCATATGCTGAGGGACAAGACTCTGAAATGGGAAAAACTTGAACACGAGCTGCGATCTTCAAAGGAAAAGGGTTCGGAGCTCTCAAAAGTCATTGAGATGGCTGATGTGACGACACAGACTGAAACGACTGCAACAGAGCAGCCATTGGATGCCAAAAGTACGCTGACTCACGTCAATGTAGAACAACAGACCGCTGAAACAGGTGCTCCGGTAGAGGGATTGCATAGTCCGATCAATCAATCTCCAAAGGAAGTTGAAGTATTAAAATCACAAATGAGGTCACTAGTAAACGACTTGCTGAAAGCCCAGAAAAAGCTGGATGCAGAGGTACACATGAAGAAGTCTCTTCAGGAAAGATGTCTGGATTTGGAACAAGAGCTGGCTAACGTCCAGCTGGGTATGGAGGAAATAGACGACCCTCTCACTGGTCTAGCTCAGGACGACACCGAATATTACCATGACCTGGTGGACGACACCGAATATTACGATGTCCTGTCCTGCCCAGCTTGTAACTTCGACTCCCAAAGTGCAGAAATCATGGAGGAGCACCAAAAGTCTACGGAACATCGGGAGAAGCTGGCTCTACGACGGAAACAGGAGGAAGAGAAGGAGGAACTGCGCATGCAGCTGGCAGCTGTGGCAGCTGACAATGGAGCCCAGAGAGTCTCCAAGAAGCAGAAAAGGAAAAGTAAAAACAGAAGATGACCCATCTGAACCATTATCACCTCTACCAGATCACACACGTGGTCCCTCCGAACGGAGCCAAATCAGTTCGGAAGTTCAAGCTGTTAAATCCATGAAAGGACTATTGAATGAGTAACGTGAACCGACTACACCACAGAGATTGAATCTGTGAACTGTTTTCCGCAGAGACTGAATCTGTGATATGTTACGTTAAACATGAAGTTATATATGTATATATGTTATTACGTTATGTTAAATGGGGGGGATGACTATAAAGCTAAGAAGGGAGGAGTGTTGTGTATGTAACCTGTTCCACCTTAAGAGAGCTTAAGCCTGTTCCACCTTAAGAGATGTACTACTTTCTCAGGCTGCTGTAGACGTAATACCGGGGGTGAACACACCGGTATATAAGCACTGTGCAGTAATCTTGTATTCAGTGTAGTCCCTACCTCCAACCAGTAAAGACCTGTTTTATTGTTACTGATTAAGTCTGAGTATTAATTACTTGAACAACTCACAGACTTAACAGTTACCAGGTTGTCTCCATTCAGTAAAGACTTGTTATAATCAACTCCTGCAGTCCGTGTCTCAATTATACACGGACATAATAATTGTCTGTGGGGAACCGTAGACCCGGGGACCAAGAAGGGAGTTATGATGATTGACAAGGTGCAGGATAAGGGGACTCTCTGTACAGTGAAGCCAAAGGGGGGCTATGACCTGGAGCTTCTGGCCAGTGGCACCCCCAGCCGAGTACAGGGCCTATGTGCGAGCCAATCTCGCAGCATTTGCCACCCACAAGCATGACTGTGGGAGAGTCATAGGGGTGGAGGTCAGAATAGATGGGGATCCCATGGCTAGGCCCCAAAGACAATACAACTTCCCGAGAGAGGCGGAAGCCGATTTAGAGGTGGCGCTGGGTTCACTAGTCGAGCAGGGTGTTCTGAGGCCCATAGCCACCCACGTAAACTCTACCCTTTGGCCAGTCAGGAAACCGGACAACTCGTGGAGAGCCATGGTGGACTATCGGGTGCTCAATAAGAACATCCCGGCTTGCGCTCCCACGGTGGCGGCGGTTGCAGACCTGATCCGAGAGATCCCTGCTTCCGGCTCCACATTTACGGTGCTAGACATTTCAAACGGCTTCTGGTCGATCCCTGTGAGGAGAGAAGACCAATACAAGTTTGCTTTCACGTTCAAGGAGCAACAGTATACTTGGACCTGCCTCCCACAGGGATTCCACAATTGCCCTAGCATCTTCCACCAGTGCATGGCCAATTGTCTAAAGAGTTTCAGCCAGCCAGGACAGCCTTTGCAGTACGTGGACGACCTGCTGCTCTTCACAGAGAGCAGGGAACAACACGGCCCACTGCTAGCTGAGCTGTTGGCTGTGCTGAAAGATGGTGGTTTAAAATAAACCCCAAGAAGGCCCAGATAAGGTTGAGGGAAGTCAAGTTCCTGCGTTTAACCTTAAGGGCAGGAAAAAGGGGCATTGATGAGGCCTGAAGGCGGACAGTGCAGGAACTCCCGGTACCGACCAACGTGTCCGGAGTTCGATCCTTTCTGGGGATTACGGGCTATTGCAGGGACTTCATCGAGGATTATGCAGCCACGGCAGCCCCCCTACTCAGACTCCTCCACAAGGGGGTTGAGTGGCAATGGGACGACGGCTGTCAGGCTGTATTCCTTCGATTGAAGCAAGATTTGCAAAAAGCACCTGCACTGGGGGCAATTGATGGGGGTGAGGATTTCTTTTTGGAGGTGGCAGCCAGCGGGGACAGCCTGAGTGCCGTGCTTTTACAGGAAAGGCACGGACGGCTGAGATCGGAGGCGTACTCCTCCAGGGTCCTCACGGATGTGGAGAAGGGGTACTTGAACTGTGAGAGACATCTGTTGGCTACTCACTGGGCAGTGAAGAGGTCACAGGTCTTCACAGGATTATCCCCTATCACACTCCTCACCCATCATACCCCGACCCAGATGCTGCTTGATGGGAGGATAAAAGATGGGACGGTCAGCAGTGCAAGGATCACTCGCTGGACCCTCCTCTGCTCCCAGATGGCGATCAGGGTCAGAGGCCTCTGTGAGCCAAAGCTCGCAGCCAACCTTACTTATGCAGGGGAACTGCACAGATGCTCAGTAGAGGGGGTGTGGGACATCGACTTCGGATTTCGGGCAGGGATACATCCCACAGGCTGCGAGATCTACGTCGATGCGTCAAGTTCAGTGTCCGCGGGCACAAGGCTCACGGGCTGCGGAGTTTGGGACCCCAAGGCAGGCATAGCCTTGGCACTTAAACTCCCCAGCACCCTGAGTGCCCAGCAGGCTGAACTCTCGGCGGTGATGTACGTGGTCACTCACCCCGAGAAATTCCCCACCCCGTACACGATTTGCTCGGACAGTAGGTTCACATGCAATTCGTGTACGGAGTATCTGGCGATTTGGTCCCGCAGTGGGTACACCTCCGCGGATGGGAGACCCTTGGTCACCAAGCCCCTGCTAGTGAGGATAGTGGCAGCCCTAGAGAGTAGTAGGGACGTCTACATCCATAAAGTAAAAGCCCACTCTAAGAGCGAGCCACGGGCAGAGGGTAACCAGCGAGCCGACTTGCTGGCCAGAGAGGGAGCACAGACCGGTCGCTTCTGGGACCCGTACGAGAAAGGCAGTGTAGTAGCTGTCAGAGGCCAGCCGAGGACACCAGGGAGCGCAGGGGTAGGATTGGCCCCGGACCTGAGAATGGTCCAGGCGCAGGATCCCGTCCTCAAGGCGGCCATAACAACCATCCTCGGTGGAGGAAAAACAGAGGGCCCATATGATACTGTGGACGTAGCTGTGAAGGAACGGATGCTGTTTAAGGGGGACAAGTGGGTGGTCCCAGTGCAACACCAGCGGGAGTTCCTACAACTGGCCCATGTGGGCCCAGATGCAGGACATCCCGGGCCAGAGTCTACCTGGCAGAAGGTGGAACAGGCAGCGTGGTGGCCAGACCTCCGGACCGACGTCCGCGACTTCTGTGCAGCCTGCCTGGTGTGTGCAGCAAACAACCCAGACCCCCAGAAAAGAAAGGCATCCATGGGGCACATAAGGCGGGTAGAGGGACCATGGCAGTCGATCCAGGTCGACTACATAGGACCCCTACCGACCGCCCAGGGAGGATACAAGCACTGCCTGGTGTTGGTAGACGTATTCTCCAAGTGGGTGGAGGCCTTCCCTTGCCGAACAGCCACCGCAATAGGGACGGCCAGGATCCTGGTCAGGGAGGTGTTTTCAAGGTGGGGACTGCCACAGTTTGTGGAGTCCAACCAGGGGAGGCACTTCACTGGCCAGGTGATGCAGGCCACCCTAAAGGTACTAGGAATTAGGGCAAAATGGCATGTTGCCCACAACCCCCAGTCCTCAGGTCTAGTGGAACGCCTGAACCACACCATTAAAGAATGACTCCGCAAGGAGACTGGGGACTCACCGAACAAATGGGTAGAGGTCTTGCCTCTGGTCCTCATGGGAATTCGGGCCAGTCAGTCGAAGAGCACAGGGTACTCGCCCATGAGCTGATGACTGGACGGCCCATGAGGACCCCGGTACACGTGTTGGTGCCCGGCCTCACCGAAGGTCAGCTTCGGGAAACAGACCGGGACCGCTTTGCTGGGAATCTGCTGGAAAGACTGCAGCAGGTTCACTGGCAAGCGGCCACCAATATGGGGAAACAGCACCGCAGCAACAAACTGCTGCTGGAACCCCGCAAGCAGCAGGACTGGGAAGTCGGCGACCAGGTCATGGTCTGCAGCTTCGCCAGAGTGGGGGTGTTTGAACCACTGTACATGGGTCCTTATAGTATCGTTGATAAGGCCAGCCCAATGGTTTATGCGGTCCAATTACCCTGCCGGGTGAAGTGGTACCACATTAACCAATGTAAGCGGTTTGACCCCACTAGGGCAGGAAGCAAGAAGGTCCCCAAACCCAGAGAACCCCCAGAAGTGACAGGGGATGCCCCAGTGGAGGTGGCAGCTTTGACAGAGGTCGATGTCGGCCCGAAGGCTGTGCCGCCCGGGATGGTCCTCTGCCACTGCGGAGACATCACACCACTTGACAGACAGGCAGGAAGGATAGGACAGGAAGTTCAAAGTCAAGGTCACAGGGAGGCTGGAGCTCAGTGTGAAACCAACGCACAGCCGAAGGAAGCCCTACGGCACGCAGCAGAGAAGGGAATTGTGTTAAGCATAGTAACCGGAAAAGCAAAGGAAGGGGAGGATCAGTGGGAGGACGAAGGGATACTGCCCATGATGTGGGACTTTGTACCGCCGGTGAGGCGTAGTTCCCGGGCGGTCCGACCCAGGGTGACTTGATCCCCCGTGTATCCTTCCCCGAATACAAGGGTTCAAAAGCAGAGGAAGCACCGGAAGGGTAAACTCTGTACTGTGAGGGGTAAGTCCCCGTCACAATCCCCAGAACGAGCACCAGACACAGGGGGACAGTTGAAGGAGGTCCTCCTGCAAGCCCTACGAAAGGGGGTATCTCGATCCCCTGGGCAAGGTCGGCAGGATGACCAGGAAAGGGGAGGCAGTTACAGAGACTGACCTGGCCACCCGGAGACGGGTGGCATTGTACATAGCACTGTTTTTTGGTTTTTTTTGAAAGATAGTTGGGGTGATTTCACAGTGAGGTGAGGGTGTTTTGGTTAAGCAAGGAAAACAAAACTTGGTGCTACTCCAGTCGAGCCTGAAGAAGTCTCAGGCAAGACTGTGTTTTTCAATTTGTGTTCCAGAAGATGCTCCGGACCATTGTGATGATACTCACCTACCTGGGGACCTGCGCCGGACACCGAGGGGACAGCGAGGAGTCCCTGGTGTACGGGTGTTCTGGGGGCAGGGCGCCAACCGTAACCATGGGAGAAGGGATCATGGAGGCAGAAGACCAGGCCACCTACTTCCACGAGGGAAGATGGCCTGGGTGGTTGGGCTCGAATTCCACCCGGTATTCGAGCCACAAGAGCTTTACTTATGGAGAGGCCTCCATCCCCTGTCCGAACATCGAGGTGGCCACTTCCCGGGTTAGGGTGACAGAGGGGAAAAGGGTGTGTTTGACGTGTAAGGGGGACGTACCTTTAGGACGCTGGTGGTGGCTCAGGAAATTGAGCACGGACATCGAGGACAGGAGCTCAGACTGGGAGCGTCTGAGCAACGATACCTACAGGACCATCACGGGGTCACCGGGAGAAGTCACAGTGTGTTGGGAAAAATGGTGGGCCTACGACGAAGGGATGTACATATGCCTATGGGGATCAGCCCAAGTATGCCCAGCGGGGCTGTCCATCACCTTTGTCAGGTGGTGGCAGGACACAGGGTACGGGTTGGAGTGGGATAGAAGCGGGGAAGCTTGCGTCACCCCTCTCATCCGAGTGCCCATCAATGCCACCGAGCTCCTGGCTCAGGTGAGGAAACCCCTACCCATGCCCAAACACACTGACGCCCATGGATGTCCGACCACCACTAGGGGACCTGGGAATGGGTTGGCATTAGTACCGATGGGTAAGTTAGTGTACCAGGGAGTGCACTATGCGGTTGCATCTGTGGTCCTTAACCTAACAGAAGTTCGCCTACCTGCGTTCTGCCTCCGGAAAACCGAGTTGCTGTATCAGGCTCTGCTGAGGGAGATGTTCCGAAGCTTCTATGAGCTGGACTTCGGGGACATCAGTGTGGCAGACCTGTACACAAAAGAAGGCACGACCGAGAGGGGCAGACAGCGCAGGGGGGTTTTGAACGATGTTTTCACTGGGTTTAATACCGGCGCCTCAGTTATGAACAGCCTGGATGATGTGCAGCTGGCCCTACAGATTAATGGGCTAAAGTCTCAGCTGCGCAGCATCCTAGGGAAGGAGAATGATGTTTTGGGCTCCACTGGCTATGACAGTGTACCTGAAGGAGATTGTCGCCCAGCTAGAGGCTCATGCTCGGACAATAAACATCTTGATTAAGGAGGACCGGCTGGCCTCCGATCAGGCGGCACAGAATGAGGTGTGTGTGCTCTATGGGGCCTGGTTGCTGGGAGAGGGCCGCAGTAACTTGGAAGACCTTAGGCAAGGTCGGGCCCCCTCCTGGATCAGCAACCAGCACCTGGAGGCACTGCACCCCTATAGCCACACCCTCAGCCCATGCCAGCTCCGAGTGGCGTCGGAGGCCTATCCTGTCCCGGTTGACTGTGGGAAATCCAACCACACTATTATGGGTGTGGTTGTGCGAATGCCAGTGATGGGGTCATCCGCCAAACCAGCACCCCTGTATCGTGTGGAGAATGTCGGGGTCATTCGTGGGGGTGTACACGTCCGTTTCACAATGGTCCCACCCTATGTCATTGTGCGGGAGCACACAGTGACGGGTACAGACCTGTCTGGTTGCCGTAGCTGGGGAGCACAGGTGATACTGTGTCCCCAGCACTTGAACGCCTTCAGGAGGTCACAACGCAGGTTTAGCACTGCTGGGGCAGAACCTATAAATTGCACGATGGAGGTAATGGCACCTGGCCATGTACCTCCACAGATAGCATATGTGGGTGGTGGGACATATTGTGTCACCACAACTGCCCACCGGTATAGGCACGGCCCGAGTGAGTGGTGTGCTATACCGGACAGCAGCTTTTGCTTTAAACCTAGGGCAGAAGTTCAAGTGGCCCAGGAAAGGATCATTCCAATCCCGGAACCCTCCACAATTCACCTCATGGTACAGTACAATGTAAGTGATTTGCAGAACTATGTTGCCCGGTTTGGGTACTCTATACCACTCTTACCTGAGAAACTCACTGCCTTATTGAAGGCAGTGGACCTCAGTCAAAAACATTACTTCACCCTTGAACAGAAAAACAAAGACATAGCTCTTGGGATCGCAGGCATACAGTCACCCGCGTGGTGGGAATGGGGAACGAGGGTAGACATCCCTGTCGGGCTTCGCATGGCCTCCCACACGCTGGTAATTGTACAACTGGTCATTGTAGTGTATCTCATTATAAACACCTGCAAAGCCAGAAGAGCCCTCAAAGCACACCGGTATCTGAAATTATTCAACAAGCAGCAACAGAAGGACAGCCCAGCATAACCATGAGAAGAATGCCCTTTTGTTTCCAGGTATTCTTTCCTCGTCGGAAACAAAGGACCATTCTGATGCACTGTATCGCAGCACTACTCGCACCCGGAAGCTGGCTAATACCATACACTACTACGTAAGCTGTCAAAACTTATATACGGCAAAGTTGTACGAACTTACACCATCACGGATGGATAGGGTGAAAGCTGTACAACTTTGCAGGAAAGGACGCAAGGAACACACGCGGCATGGGGTATTTGTTATGCTCTATGTAATGGAAAAATGTAGTACCTTGTTTTGATGTATACCTGAAAGGGGATATGATTATTGTACCTTTTTCTTTAAGGAAAATGATATTGTTTTGTACACACTAACTTTGTAAGGGTTATTAGTTAGAGTAAACAACGGGGATGACTGACACTTGGTAGGCCTTTGGATTTTCTTACATGTCAATTGACACATCCCAGCTATATCCGGTTGTGTCAAGATGGGGGACTGTAGGGTTTGAAAATCCACAACCACGTTTTATTGGAGCCCTCTAAGGGCAAGGTGACCAAAATTGGATTGCCCTATACAGTTTAAAGCCAACATTTTTGGCCAATGCAGTGGTCCCGAAAAGCAGGCTGGGATATCTGAATACAGGGGACTGTGGCTCAGAAGCGAGCCATAGATGTCGGCCAATCGAAACAACGTGCATTCTCAAAGGCCAATCAGGGGACTGAGTCGGGCCTGAAGCAAGGAAATCCCCGGCCAATGGGGACTACCCGGCCCAGGTTTGAATATGTGACTCACCCCTAATCGAGCTATGAGTACAGGCCATCATCACCTTAATCAACTTGGACTAGGGACAATAGTTTTGGGATCACTACAGTTAAGAGGTGGCCCAAAATAATCAAGTCCCAGGACTGACACAATGGGACAGCAGACTTGGAGGAGCCGATGTGCACTCAAAACAATACCCCTGCCCTCACACTTGTAAACACCAATTTAATTGGGCGCGAAGAGGCCGAAATGGAATTGGGTATAAAATACAGAACCAAGAGATTATTAGGTGACCAGAAGAAAGAGCAGGAGAGCGAGTTAAGAAGCTGAGGGAGAGACGAGCTGGGGCGAACTATTGTGCATGTAACCTGTTCCACCTTAAGAGAGCTTAAGCCTGTTCCACCTTAAGAGATGTACTACTTTCTCAGGCTGCTGTAGACGTAATACCGGGGGTGAACACACCGGTATATAAGCACTGTGCAGTAATCTTGTATTCAGTATAGTCCCTACCTCCAACCAGTAAAGACCTGTTTTTATTGTTACTCATTAGTCTGTGTCTTAATTAACTAAATAATTCACAGACTTAACACTGGCGACGAGTCAGGTTCTTACCCTGCGGCAGTTATTCCACGGCAGTTGAAGAGAGGTTTCAAACCACACCACCCCACTGGAAGCGACAGGCATTAGGACCCTGAAGCCTCCATCAGCTTGTGAACCGGAGTAGAAGACAGGGCTGGGGAAGACACAGGTACAGGGCGATAGCGATCGGCAGATAAGGGCCGGGCCGCTTTGAAGTGAGGGGCGCAGCCGGGCCATCGATCGCAACCACCGATAAGGGCCGCATTCGGGCTGAAAGGGCAGTGGCTGCAGAAATTGAAGGCGCGAGAGCCGCGGTGCACAGCGCGGGCCATCGATCGCGATCGGGAGATAAGGGCTTTGGAGTGCGAGGCGCAGCCGGGCCATCGATCGCATCCACTGATAAGGGCCGCACTCGGGCGATTGCGGCGAAGATAAGGGCCGCACTCGGGGGCTGAAGGGAGACGGCGTCGGGGGACGGGTGAAGACCGCCAAGCGCGGGAAAACCGCCATTTTGTGGGCGGAGGACGACGGCAAGAGCGGGAAGCCGCCATCTTTGATAACAAGTAAAGAAAATAAAATCTGAGAAATTGCAAATCTACAATGCCTAAACACGGGAATATTAGCACCTTTGATAGTGACCTCGAAGATTGGGCCATATATGTTGAAAGAGTAAAAAATTATTGTAAGGCCAATAAAATTCATGACCAAGATAAAGCTCTAACATTATTAAATTGAATGGGTGCGAAGACATACGGGCAATTGAAACACCTGTTATCACCAGATGAACCGACGGATAAGACGTTCGATGAGATTGTTACTGTCCTGAAAGATCATCTAAACCCCACGCCGCTGAAGCTAGCGGAACGATTTAAATTTTACGACAGAAGGCAGCTACAGCATGAAAGCAATGCTGAATATTTGCTGGAATTGCGTAAATTAGCGAAATATTGCCAGTTTGGAACGGGACTGACAGATGCACTACGAGACAAATTTGTGTGTGGTTTATTTAAACAGGATACACAAAAGCGACTGCTCGAGGAGAATGAGCTGACGCTTGAGAAGGCGGTCACTATGGCAGCAGCACACGAAGCCGCAGCGAGAGGCACGGCAGTAATGCAGCTACGGTCACCGGAGCTCAGTGCACACAAATTGGGTGTAAGTTCTGGCAAATGTTATCGTTGTGGAAAGACAACGCATGATCAGAACCAGTGTTGGTTTAAAAACCAAGAATGCAGAACATGTGGTAGGCTTGGACATATAGCTAGAGTATGCAGGTCAGGGAAGAAGACCAGCAACAAGAAGTCACCGCAAGGAAAATACGCAAAGGTACACAAGGTGGCCGAACAGGAGTCCGATTCAAACGCTAGCAGTAATGAACTGGCTGGCTTAAGCAGTATTGAACTGGCTAGCTTAAGGGTACTCAACGTTGGTAAGGGTGCAGACCTCCAGACAATTTGGGTTACTCTTCAGATAGAAGGAGTCCAAGTAAAAATGGAATTGGACACTGGATCGGCATTGTCGGTCATGAATAAGAAAGATTACAGAAGGTTATTCCAACATATTCCCCTACAGGATACGGAGATTATATTGACAACCTACACGGGGCAGAGAGTGTACCCCATCGGGACAATAAAGGTTGCAGTGGCCAACAAGGGCGAAGGAAGTCAAATAATGGACTTATATGTGCTACCGGAGGGAGGTCCACCACTACTAGGCCGGGAGTGGTTTAGAAACATAAATATGGACTGGCATTCGCTAAAAGCCATAAAGAGTGAGAACTCGGTGCAGATAATCAGCCCAGACTCTAGAACTGATGATGGTAAGACCAACCCATGTGCAAAAGACAAAGTTTCAGCACAGAATTCCACTGAGCAACAACAACATAGTTTAACAGAGAATTCTGAGTCTGTCAAGTCTACTGATATGCACATTTTTGAGGGACACTGGGCTCGAACTCAACTCCATTTCAAACTACAACAGCAATTAGAACAAATGATTCGCCGTTTTGAGCAAGAGATGAATGAAATAAAAAGGTTCTTTGTTACAGAGTGGGAGAATCTGGAAAGTCAACAGAAGCAACTGATGGAGAAAATGGAGCAGGAGCACACCAACCATCTGCGCGAGGAGGCCGAACGAATCAAAGCTGATTCAGGTTCTGAAGGTGCGTGCCATAATCTGGTGTCAGAAGAGTTAACGGTCAGCCAACTCCTTCATATGCTGAGGGACAAGACTCTGAAATGGGAAAAACTTGAACACGAGCTGCGATCTTCAAAGGAAAAGGGTTCGGAGCTCTCAAAAGTCATTGAGATGGCTGATGTGACGACACAGACTGAAACGACTGCAACAGAGCAGCCATTGGATGCCAAAAGTACGCTGACTCACGTCAATGTAGAACAACATACCGCTGAAACAGCTGCTCCGGTAGAGGGATTGCATAGTCCGATCAATCAATCTCCAAAGGAAGTTGAAGTATTAAAATCACAAATGAGGTCACTAGTAAACGACTTGCTGAAAGCCCAGAAAAAGCTGGATGCAGAGGTACACATGAAGAAGTCTCTTCAGGAAAGATGTCTGGATTTGGAACAAGAGCTGGCTAACGTCCAGCTGGGTATGGAGGAAATAGACGACCCTCTCACTGGTCTAGCTCAGGACGACACCGAATACTACCATGACCTGGTGGACGACACCGAATATTACGATGTCCTGTCCTGCCCAGCTTGTAACTTCGACTCCCAAAGTGCAGAAATCATGGAGGAGCACCAAAATCTACGGAACATCGGGAGAAGCTGGCTCTACGACGGAAACAGGAGGAAGAGAAGGAGGAACTGCGCATGCAGCTGGCAGCTGTGGCAGCTGACAATGGAGCCCAGAGAGTCTCCAAGAAGCAGAAAAGGAAAAGTAAAAACAGAAGATGACCCATCTGAACCATTATCACCTCTACCAGATCACACACGTGGTCCCTCCGAATGGAGCCAAATCAGTTCGGAAGTTCAAGCTGTTAAATCCATGAAAGGACTATTGAATGAGTAACGTGAACCGACTACACCACAGAGATTGAATCTGTGAACTGTTTTCCGCAGAGACTGAATCTGTGATATGTTACATTAAACATGAAGTTATATATGTATATATGTTATTACGTTATGTTAAATGGGGGGGATGACTATAAAGCTAAGAAGGGAGGAGTGTTGTGTATGTAACCTGTTCCACCTTAAGAGAGCTTAAGCCTGTTCCACCTTAAGAGATGTACTACTTTCTCAGGCTGCTGTAGACGTAATACCGGGGGTGAACACACCGGTATATAAGCACTGTGCAGTAATCTTGTACTCAGTGTAGTCCCTACCTCCAACCAGTAAAGACCTGTTTTTATTGTTACTCATTAGTCTGTGTCTTAATTAACTAAATAATTCACAGACTTAACACGAACTACCATCTAAAGAACTCCAACCACGCTGATGAGAAGATCCACCATCAGGCCCCAGACTCAATCGGCATACTGAAAGTTTACTCCGCTACCAGACGGCGCAACATCACCGCAAGAAACCGCACCGTATACCGACTCCCGTCCCGGGGACATCAACAAGAAGACACCAATGACCGAAGTGGCTGTGGAAGACGGCATTCACTCCCGCTATTTCGGGAGCCTTTTCCATCAAGCACAAACCAACCAACAACAGCAACAGCCCAACAACCGCACTCAAAGTAGGCTGTGAGTATAATCCAAGGGCCTGCAACTGTCAGTCTAGTCTAGGTAGGAAAGTGGGTTGGTGGGATTGGACTTGGTAAAGTTAAAACAGTGTAAAACATTTTCGTTATGTCCGTTCTCTCCCAGATTTTATTTATAGTTATAGAGTGTGTGTGTTTATTACGTTTGTGGTAGAACCAAATAAAATTGGTTGTCACCTGTTTTTTCCAAGGACTACTTGTCTCCGAGTGTCTATTTAAAGTGCATCATTCTCCATCCAAATTCTGGAGTTAGAACCAGATAGGGGCATTAGGGCGCTTCGAACCCGCCAAACAAGGGAACAGCAGGCTAGGGAAAAAGAGAGAGGACTATAGGAGCCCTTGGGCTCAGGAGTACCCCGCAGATTAGGTATAAACTGTGCGGGTCGTCACCGTATTCTAGTCCTCCTCTATAAGCTGTTGTTCTCTATCTCCTTAGAGGGTGTTTAGTGACACCCGACCTGCAGGCTAACATAAGCTGCAAGGGTATAAAGGAGACAGAGGCCCAATACATTAACAGGCACTAAAGACCCCTGTAATTGGGCAGAGCAAAACCCCCTACACAGGTAAACGGGCTGCGCTGGCTCTAGTCAAGGCTGTGGGTTGGATGGGGCTGATGGGGTCAGAGCACCGGTAGTGGCTGCTACCTTCCCTGGGCCAATCAATAGGGTCCTCATTGCGTCCAAAAGTGACTCAACCGTGGTTGTCGAGTTTTGTTACGGTTGGGGTTCGGTTGGCGGTCTTCGGTGTCGGCTCGGTGGCAGTGGCCTAGATCATTACCTGTGTAGTGGTAATGATCTGAAGGTGTGGTTTACCCGGCCCTTTTGTTACTGTGGTGCTCGTGGTCGGTCCTCGCGTCGGGCTGCGCTTGCGGCCTTGTTGTCTTCGGTTGAGCATGCCCCACCATGCCCCCGCGCCATGATGTTGCATGAGCCTTCCTGTTGGCTTCCGAATGATGATGCAGGGTGGTGTTGTCTGTCCTTGGTTACCGGTGGGCCTACAGTTATACTGTTTTTGAGTTTGTTATCTGCGCGCCAAATCAGGGTTAGTTCTTTGTCCGATTTTTGGCGGGCTCGTTAAGGTGATTATTGCCATTCACCTTAACTGGTTTTGAGGCGGTTGTCTCATTGCTAAATGGCCTTTAATGTCTTGGGTGTTTCTCATGCATAATGTTAATCGGTGTCTTCCTGGCTTGGTAGGTAGTTCGAACTGTAAGCGATTATTTCTGCAGGGTTCTGATGGGCTTCAGGTTTGTGCAAGATTAAGTCTTTTCCTGAGTTGATTTGTTTTAAGAGAAGAATGCGTGTTCTGTCTCCTCCAGTTGTCTGGTTTTGAAATAACAAATCAAAACTGTCTCCCACAGGCCCAGGCATGTCAAGTTTTAAGCTTTTGAACTTGACATTCTGCCTGCTGGGTCCCACTTTAACCTTGCAGTTTTTGCCATAAAGTCCAAAAGCCATTCCCTTATTGAATAACTTGTCCTTCAGGGTCCCTTATTAATAACTTGGGAAATGTGGGAATTTTGAGAATCCTACACTGCATATTCTGGAGGAGAGCACTGACCGGATTAACGCACTGACTGGAGGAGAACACTGACCGGTGGAACGCACTGACTGGAGAAATGCACTGACCCGAGGCGTTCACGGACCAGAGGAGCACAATGCCTGCAGGAGAGCACTGACCGGGGGAGCGCATATTCCGGAGGAGAGCACTGTCTGGATTAACGCACTGACAGGAGGAACGCACTGACCGGAGGGGAACGCTGACCAGAGGAGAGCACTGTCTGGAGTAACGCGCTGGCCAGAGGAATGCACTGACCGGTGGAGAGCACTGACCAGAGGTGAGCACTGACCGGAGGAATGCACTGACCAGAGGAGCGCACTGACCGGTGGAGAACATTGACCGGAGAAATGCACTGACCAGAGGAGAGAACTGAGCAGAGGAGAGCACTGATTGGAGGCAAGCACTGACTGGAGGAACGCACTGACCGGAGGAGAGCACTGACCAGAGGAATGCACTGACCGGTGGATAACACTGACCAGAGGAGAGCACTGGCCGGAGGAATGCACTGACTGGAGGCAAGCACTGACTAGAGGAATGCTCTGACCGAAGGAGAGCACTGATGGCAGGAGAGCACTGACCGGAGGAAAGCACTGACCGGAGGAGAGCAGTGACCGGAGGAGAGCACTGACTGGAAGAATGCACTGACTGGAGGAAAACACTGACCGGAGGAGAGCACTGGCCGGAGGAATGCACTGACTGGAGGAATGCACTGACCGGAGGTGGACACTGACCGGAGGGGCGCACTGACCCGAAGAACGCACTGACCGGAGGAGAGCACTGACCACACAAGTGCATTGTCCAGAGGTGGGCATTGTCCGTAGGAGTTCACTGACCGCAGGTGATTACTGACCGGAGGAGAGCACTGACCGGAGGAGAGCAGTGACCGGAGGAGAGCACTGACCAGAGGAATGCACTGACCAGAGGAATGCACTGACCAGAGGAGAGCATTGATTGGAGGAGAGCACTGACCAAGGAGAGCACTGACTGGAGGAGAGCACTGCCCGGAGGAATGCACTGACTGGAGGAATGCACTGACCGGAGGTGGACACTGACGTGAGGGACGCACTGACCGGAAGAACGCACTGACCAGAGGATAGCACTGACCAAACAAGTGCATTGTGCAGAGACGGACACTGTCCGTAGGAGTGCACTGACCGGAGGTGACTACTGACCGGAGGAGAGCAATGACCGGAAGAGAGCACTGACCGGAGGAGAGCACTGACCAGAGGAGCACTCAGTCCAGAGGAGAGCACTGTTTGGATTAACGCACTGACCAGAGTAAAACACTGACCAGAGGAATGCACTGACTGGAGGAGAGCACTGAGCAGAGGAGAGCATTGATTGGAGGCAAGCACTGACTGGAGAAACGCACTGACCGGAGGAATGCACTGACCTGAGAAACGCACTGACCGGAGGCGAGCACTGACCGGAGGCGAGCACTGACTGGAGGAATGCACTGACCAGAGGAGAGCACTGACCGGAGGAGAGCACTGACCGGAGGAGAGCACTGCCCGGAGGAGAGCACTGCCCGGAGGAGAGCACTGACCGGAGGAGAGCACTGGCCAGAGGAATGCACTGACCGGAGGAGAGCACTGGCCAGAGGAATGCACTGATCAGAGGAGAGCATTGATTGGAGGAGAGTACTGACCAAGGAGAGCACTGACCGGAGGAGAGCACTGTCCGGAGGAGAGCACTGTCCAGAGGAGAGCAATGACCAGAGGAACACACTGACCAGAGGAGAGCACTGACCGGAGGAATGCACTGACCGACGGAATGCACTGACCATTGGAGAGCACTGACCAGAGGTGAGCACTGACCAGAGGAATGCATTGACTGGAGGAGAGCACTGACCGGTGGAGAACACTGACTGGAGGAATACACTGACTGGAGGAGAGCATTGACCAGAGGAGAACACTGACCAGAGGAGGACAGTGACCGGAGGAGCGCACTGACCAGAGGAATGCACTGACCGGAGGAACACACTGACCAGAGAAAAGCATGATCCGGAGGAGAGCACTGACCGGTGGAGAACACTGACTGGAGGAATGCACTGACTGGAGGAGAGCTTTGACCAGAGGAGAACACTGACCAGAGGAGGACAGTGACCGGAGGAGCGCACTGACCAGAGGAATGCACTGACTGGAGGAACACACTGACCAGAGTAGAGCACTGACCAAACAAGGGCATTGACCAGAGGTGGGCATTATCCATAGGAGTGCACTGACGGGAGGTGATTACTGACCGGAGGAGAGCACTGACCAGAGAAAAGCATTATCCGGAGGAGAGCACTGACCGGAGGAGAGCACTGACTGGAGGAAAGCACTGACGGGAGGAGCGCACTGTCCGGAGGGGAGCACTGTCCGATGAACGCACTGACCGGAGGAGAACACTGACTGGTGGAAGGCACTGACTGGAGAAATGCACTGACCCGAGGTGTGCACGGCCCAGAGGAGCACAATGTCTGGAGGAGAGCACTGACCTGACGAACACATTGATTTGAAGAGAGCACGGCCCGGGCAATCACACTGACTGGACAGCACACTGACCAGAGGAGAGAAATGACTGGAGGAACGCACCGACCGGAGGAACGCACTGATTGGAGGAGAGCACTGACAGGTGGAGAACACTGACCGGGGGAATGTGCTGGCCGGAGAAGAGCACTGACCGGAGGAGAGCACTAATTGAAGGAGAGCACTGACTGGAGGAGAGCACTGATTGGAGGCAAGCATTGACCGGAGGAACGCACTGACCGGAGGAATGCACTGACCAGAGGAATGCACTGACCAGAGGAATGCACTGACCAGAGGAATGCACTGACCGGAGGAGAGCACTAACCGGAGGAACGCACTGACCAGTGGAGAGCACTGACCAGAGGTGAGCACTGACCGGAGGAATGCACTGACTGGAGGAACGCACTGACTGGAGCAATGCACTGACCAGAGGAATGCACTGACCGGAGGAGAGCACTGACCGGAGGAACGCACTGACCAGTGGAGAGCACTGACCAGAGGTGAGCACTGACCGGAGGAATGCACTGACTGGAGGAACGCACTGACTGGAGCAATGCACTGACCAGAGGAAAGCACTGACCGGAGGAACGCACTGACCGGTGGAGAGCACTGACCAGAGGAGAGCACTGATTGGAGGAGAGCACTGGCCGGAGGAACGCACTGACCGGAGGAGAACACTGACCGGAGGAATGCACTGACCAGATGAAAGCACTGACCGGAGGAACGTGCTGACTGGAGGAACTCACTGACCGGTGGAGAGCACTGACCAGAGGTGAGCACTGATCGGAGGAATGCACTGACCAGTGGAGAGCACTGACCGGTGTAGAACACTGAGCAGAGGAATGCACTGACTGGAGGAGAGCACTGACCAAAGGAGACCATTGATTGGAGGAGAGTACTGACCGGAGGAGAGCATTGAGCAGAGGAGAGCACTGATTGGAGGCAAGCACTGACTGGAGGAATGCACTGACCTGAGAAACACACTGACCGGAGGAAAGCACTGACTGGAGGACTGCACTGACCGGAGGAAAGCACTGTTCGGAGGAGAGCACTGGCCAGAGGAATGCACTGACCGGAGGAATGCACTGACCAGAGGTGGACACTGACCGGAGGTGCGCACTGACTGGAAAAACGCACTGACTGGAGGAGAGCTCTGACCAAACATGTGCATTGTCCAGATGCAGGCATTGTCCGTAGGAGTGCACTGACCAGAGGAGACCACTGACCGGAGCAGCACATAGTCCAGAGAAGAGCACTATTTGGAGAAACACATTGTCCGGAGGTGATCACTGACCAGAGCAGACCATTGACCTGAGGAACGCACAGACCAGAGAGCGCAATGTCTGGAGGAGAGCACTGACCGGAGGAACACACTGACCAAAGGAGAGTTCTGTCTGGGCAAGTACACTGACCGGAGGGACGCATTGACCGGTGGAGCGCACTGACCAGAGGAGAGCACTGACCGGAGGAACACACTGACCAAAGGAGAGTTCTCTCTGGGCAAGTACACTGACCGGAGGGACGCATTGACCGGTGGAGCGCACTGACCAGAGGAGAGCACTGACCAGAGGAACACACTGACCAAAGGAGAGTTCTGTCTGGGCAAGTACACTGACCGGAGGGACGCATTGACCGGTGGAGCGCACTGACCAGAGGAGAGCACTGACCGGAGGAACACACTGACCAAAGGAGAGTTCTCTCTGGGCAAGTACACTGACCGGAGGGACGCATTGACCGGTGGAGCGCACTGACCAGAGGAGAGCACTGACCAGAGGAACACACTGACCAAAGGAGAGTTCTGTCTGGGCAAGTACACTGACCGGAGGGACGCATTGACCGGTGGAGCGCACTGACCAGAGGAGAGCACTGACCGGAGGAACACACTGACCAAAGGAGAGTTCTCTCTGGGCAAGTACACTGACCGGAGGGACGCATTGACCGGTGGAGCGCACTGACCGGAGGAGAGCACTGACCAGAGGAACACACTGACCAAAGGAGAGTTCTGTCTGGGCAACTACACTGACCGGAGGGATGCACTGACTAGAGGAGCTGACTGACCGGAGGAGAGAACTGACCAGAGGAACGCAATGATTTGAGTTGAGCACTGTCCGGGCAAACACACTGACCTGAGGAACGCACTGACTGGAGGAGAGCACTGACTGGAGGAACACAGTGACTGGAGGAGAGCACCGACCGGAGGAACACAGTGACTGGTGGATTGCACTGACCGGAGGAACCAACTGACCAGAGGAGAGCACTGACTGGAGGAGAGCACTGGCCGGAGGAACGCAATGTCTGGAGTAGAGCACGGACCAAACAAGGCCATTGTCCGTAGGAGCGCACTGACCAGGCTGATTACGGACCGGATGAGAGCACTGACCCGAGAAGCGCATGGACCAGAGCAGAGCACTGGCCAGAGGAGAGCACGGACCGGAGGAATGCACTGATCGGAGGTAAGCACTGACTGGAGTAGAGCTCTGACCAAACAAGGGCATTGTTCAGATGTGGGCATTGTGCGTAGGCGTGCTCTGACCGGAGGTGATTACTGACTGGAGGAGAGCACTGACTGGAGAAGAGCACTGACTGGAGGAGTGCACTGTCCAGAGAAGAGCACTGTCCGGAGGAGAGCACTGACTGGAGGAGTGCACTGTCCGGAGGAGAGCACTGACTGGAGGAGAGCGCTGACTGGAGGAGAGCACTGACCGGAGGAGTGCACTGTCCAGAGAAGAGCACTGTCCGGAGGAGAGCACTGACTGGAGGAGTGCACTGTCCGGAGGAGAGCACTGACTGGAGAAGAGCACTGTCCAGAGAAGAGCACTGTCCGGAGGAGAGCACTGACTGGAGGAGTGCACTGTCCGGAGGAGAGCACTGACTGGAGGAGAGCGCTGACTGGAGGAGAGCACTGACCGGAGGAGTGCACTGTCCGGAGGAGAGCATTGACTGGAGGAGAGCACTGACTGGAGGAGAGCCCTGACTGGAGGAGAGCACTGACCGGAGGAGAGCACTGACTGGAGGAGAGCACTGACCGGAGGAGAGCACTGACCGGAGGAGAGCACTGACTGCAGGAGAGCGCTGACTGGAGGAGAGCACTGACTGGAGGAGCGCACTGTCCGTAGGAGAGCACTGACTGGAGGAGAGCACTGACTGGAGGAGAGCCCTGACTGGAGGAGCGCACTGTCCGTAGGAGAGCACTGACTGGAGGAGAGCACTGACCGGAGGAGAGCACTGACCGGAGGAGAGCACTGACTGCAGGAGAGCGCTGACTGGAGGAGAGCACTGACTGGAGGAGCGCACTGTCCGGAGGAGAGCACTGACTGGAGGAGAGCACTGACTGGAGGAGAGCACTGACCGGAGGAGCGCACTGTCCGGAGGAGTGCACTGTCCGGAGGAGAGCACTGACTGGAGGAGAGCACTGACTGGAGGAGAGCACTGACCGGAGGAGAGCACTGACAGGAGGAGTGCACTGTCCGGAGGAGCGCACTGTCCGGAGGAGAGCACTGACCGGAGGAGTGCACTGTCCGGAGGAGCGCACTGTCCGGAGGAGAGCACTGACTGGAGGAGAGCACTGACCGGAGGAGCGCACTGTCCGGAGGAGAGCACTGACTGGAGGAGAGCACTGACCGGAGGAGCGCACTGTCCGGAGGAGAGCACTGACTGGAGGAGAGCACTGACCGGAGGAGCGCACTGTCCGGAGGAGAGCACTGACTGGAGGAGAGCACAGACCGGAGGAGCGCACTGACTGGAGGAGCGCACTGTCCGGAGGAGAGCACTGACTGGAGGAGAGCACTGACTGGAGGAGAGCACTGACTGGAGGAGAGCACTGACCGGAGGAGCGCACTGTCCGGAGGAGAGCACTGACTGGAGGAGAGCACTGACCAGAGGAGCGCACTGTCCGGAGGAGAGCACTGACTGGAGGAGAGCACTGTCCGGAGGAGCGCACTGTCCGGAGGAGAGCACTGACTGGAGGAGAGCACTGACCAGAGGAGCGCACTGTCCGAAGGAGAGCACTGACTGGAGGAGAGCACTGACCGGAGGTGATTACTGACTGGAGGAGAGCACTGACTGGAGAAGAACATTGTCCAGAGAAGAGCACTGTCCGGAGGAGAGCACTGACTGGAGGAGTGCACTGTCCGGAGGAGAGCACTGACTGGAGGAGAGCACTGACCGGAGGAGCGCACTGTCCGGAGGAGAGCACTGACAGGAGGAGAGCGCTGACTGGAGGAGAGCACTGACCGGAGGAGTGCACTGTCCGGAGGAGAGCACTGACTGGAGGAGAGCACTGACTGGAGGAGAGCCCTGACCGGAGGAGCGCACTGTCCGGAGGAGAGCACTGACTGGAGGAGAGCCCTGACCGGAGGAGCGCACTGTCCGGAGGAGAGCACTGACTGGAGGAGAGCGCTGACTGGAGGAGAGCACTGACTGGAGGAGCGCACTGTCCGGAGGAGAGCACTGACTGGAGGAGAGCACTGACTGGAGGAGAGCACTGACCGGAGGAGCGCTCTGTCCGGAGGAGTGCACTGTCCGGAGGAGAGCACTGACTGGAGGAGAGCACTGACTGGAGGAGAGCACTGACCGGAGGAGAGCACTGACCGGAGGAGTGCACTGTCCGGAGGAGCGCACTGTCCGGAGGAGATCACTGACCGGAGGAGTGCACTCTCCGGAGGAGCGCACTGTCCGGAGGAGAGCACTGACTGGAGGAGAGCACTGACCGGAGGAGCGCACTGTCCGGAGGAGAGCACTGACTGGAGGAGAGCACTGACCGGAGGAGCGCACTGTCCGGAGGAGAGCACTGACTGGAGGAGCGCACTGACCGGAGGAGCGCACTGTCCGGAGGAGAGCACTGACTGGAGGAGAGCACTGACCGGAGGAGTGCACTGTCCGGAGGAGAGCACTGACTGGAGGAGAGCACTGACTGGAGGAGAGCACTGACCGGAGGAGCGCACTGTCCGGAGGAGAGCACTGACTGGAGGAGAGCACTGACCAGAGGAGCGCACTGTCCGGAGGAGAGCACTGACTGGAGGAGAGCACTGTCCGGAGGAGCGCACTGTCCGGAGGAGAGCACTGACTGGAGGAGAGCACTGACCAGAGGAGCGCACTGTCCGGAGGAGAGCACTGACTGGAGGAGAGCACTGACCGGAGGAGAGCACTGACCGGGGAAATGCACTGACTGGAGGCGTGCACGGACCAGATGAGCACAATGTCTGTTGGAGAGCACTGACCTGATGAACGCATTGATTTGAGGACAGCACTGTCCGGGTAATCACACTGACTGGACGGCACACTGTCCAGAGGAGAGAACTGACTGGAGGAAGGCACTGACCGAGGAACGCATTGATCGGAGGAATGCACCGATCGGAGGAACGCACTAACTGGAGCATCGCACTGATCGGAGGAACGTGCTGGCCAGAGTAGATCTCTGACCAAACAAGGGCATTGTCAAGAGTAGGCATTGTCCGTAGGAGTGCACTGACCGGAGGAGTGCACTGACTGGAGGAAAGCACTGACCAGAGGAGTGCACTGTCCAGAGGAGAGCACTGACTGGAGGAGGGCACTGACCGGAGGAACGCAGTGACCAGAGGAACACACGGGCCAGAGGAGAGCAGTGACCAGAGGAATGCAGTGACCGGAGGAATGCACTGACCCGTGGAGAGCACTGACCAGAGGCGAGCACTGACCGGAGGAGAGCATTGAACAGAGGAGAGCACTGACTGGAGGAGAGCACTGATTGGAGCAGAGCACTGACCAGAGAAGAGTACTGACCAGAGGAGAGTACTGACCAGAGGAGAGCATTGATTGGAGGAGAGCATTGACCGGAGGAGAGCACTGACCATAGGAGAGCACTGATTGGAGGCAAGCACTGACCGGAGGAATGCACTGACCAGAGGAATGCACTGACCAGAGGAACGAACTGACTGTAGGTGAGCACTGCCCGGAGGAATGCACTGACAAGAGGAGAGCACTGACTGGAGGAGGACACTGACCGGAGGAGCGCACTGACCAGAGGAACGCACTGGCCGGAGGAGAGCACTGACCGGAGTAGCGCACTGACCAGAGGTGATTACTGAACAGAGGAGAGCACTGACCGGTGGTGATTACTGACCAGAGGGGGGCAGTTACCTAAGGACTGCACTGACCGGAGTAGAGCACTGACCAAACAAGGGCATTGTCCAGAGGCGGGCATCGTCCATAGGAGTGCACTGACTGGAGGTGATTACTGACCGGAGGAGTGCACTGACTGGAGGAGTGCACTGACTGGAAGAACGCACTGACCGGATGAGAACACTGACCGGTGGAACGCACTGACCAGAGAAATGCACTGACCTGAGGTGTGCACGGACCAGAGGAGCACAATGTCTGGAGGAGAGCACTGACCTGACGAACGCATTGATTTGAGGAGAGCACGGCCCGGGCAATCACACTGACTGGACAGCACACTGACCAGAGGAGAGAACTGATCAGAGAGAACTGACTGGAGGAGAGAACTGACTGGAGGAGAGCACTGACTGGAGGAGAGCACTGACCGGAGGAGAGCACTGACCGGAGGAGAGCACTGACCGGAGGAGAGCACTGACCGGAGGAGAGCACTGACCGGAGGAATGCACTGACTGGAGGTGAGCACTGACTGGAGGTGAACACTGACCAGTGGAACGGACTGACCAGAGGAGCACAATGTCTGTAGGGGAGCACTGACCTGATGAACACATTTATGGGCCAGAAATTCGGGTCCAAATGCGTGAGCACGGTTTGGGTACTCACGCATCTGGCCGGTGGAAATGCCAGCGTTCAGCATGCACAGCGCATGCGGAGAACGCCGGCATTTCCAGTCCTCTGAACGAAGGGGTTCAGAGGCACAGCGCGTGCGACTGCACAGGCAGCGCTTGCGTAGTGAACTTCGTCGATTTCATTCATGGATTCAGTGAGGGTAAGTCCTTACAAGTTACACTTGAAAAAAGCATGTGTAAAGTTGTTCCAAGGCTGCGGAGGAAGATATATTTTATCATGGAGCTTCTGAAAGGCAATATTTTTGTTTGGGAAAGGGAGGGAAGTTATTTTAAGAAATTTTAAGTAAGTTTTAATGTTTAAATTTTTTTTTTTTAAACGGGTTTTCAGAACGGTAGGTAGAAGGAGCAATTGTGGCTGTGTGAATTGAATGTGAAAATGAGTGTTCTAAAATGAGTAATGTAACATTTCCAGCACTTTTAAGAAAGAAACTTTTCATCAGTAATAAGTAATTATGTATGTATGTCCGCATATATTCCTTTACGTATATGTATGTATGTTTTATATTCCTTTACTTATGTGTATGAATGTATGTTTTTAATTATGATTTTCCAATAAGTTACTTTCTCTGGAAGTCATAATTAAATAATACATTCATACACATAAGTAAAGGAATATATACATAACACGCAAAGGAATATATACAGACATACATACTTTCAGAAGCTCCACGATAAGAAATATCTTCCTCCGCAGCCTCTGGAGCAACTGTACCCATGCTTTTTTCATGTGTAAGTTGTAAGGACTTGACCTCACTGAAAGCATGAATGAAAGCGGCGAATTTTACTGCGCACGCACTGCCTGTGCAGTCGCACGCGTTCTGCCTCTGAACCCCTTCGTTCAGAGTACAGGAAATGCCGGTTTTCCCCGCATGCGCTGTGCATGCTGAAAACCGGCATTTCCTCCGGCCAGACGCGTAAGTACCCCGACCGTACTCGCGCATTTGGAAGGGAATTACTGGGCCAACATTTTACATGTCAATAAAATGAAAAATTTAACAATTGCACAATTTGCCCCCTCGCATCTGCGACTGAGGGTCCAAGGAGGTGCATTGCGCAAGAGGTCATCGTCGTACGTATCCTCACACTGTTCCCTTTCGGGAACTGTATGAAGTGGTGGAAGGATTTATGGCCGTGATTAACGCTCATTCCGTGACCGTAACCATCTTTGAACCAGCCATTAGGGTGGTTAGTCCTATGGCGTGAGGGTTTTACGGGCTCCCACAACCCATCTGAGGGGGGGGGGGCACCCACACCCACGGACGCAAGTATCCCGCTGGATGTCCACCCAGAATTTATAGTTGGAGCTCCAACTCCACTTGCCGGGACTGTCTGGGGTGGGGTTCGAAACCCTGCTCCTTCTGGCCCAGCGGCGGGGATGCTTACTGCTACGCAAAAGGCCCACTCCGCACAAAAGGTGACACCCATACGTTTCCTGCGCCTTTTCCCTCCCCGTGACTGGAGCCCTATGCTGCCACTTGAAAGACCAAGCTATCATCTGCCCTTTTTGCGGCGCCTTTGACTTCTCATTACCAATGATGAGCAGGCGCTGCGCCTCCACCTCCTTGAGGAGATTGCTGAGGTCATCATCAGTTCAATTGTGAGTTCTTTTAATGCCGTGAATTGTGCTCATTCCAGCCATTTCACGTTGCTAATCGGATTGGGCCTTTGGCATAGCGATAGGATCCCCGCCGCTGGGCCAGATCAGGGTAGGGTTTCGAACCCCGCTCCAGACAGTCCCGGCAAGTGGAGTCGGAGCTCCAGCTCTAAATTCTGGGTTGACATCCAGTGGGATATTTGCGTCTGTGGGTGTGGGTGGCCCCCCCTCCTTGTATAGCTTGTGGGAGCCCGTAAAACCCTCCCGCCATAGGACTAACCGCCCTAATGGCTGGTTCAAAGATGGTTACGGTCACGGAATGAGCGTTAATCATGGCCATAAATCCTTCCACCACTTCATACAGTTCCCCAAAGGGAACAGTGTGAAGACACGTATGACGACGACATTGCTAAATAAATAAATGGAATTAAAAAAATTCTTTTAGGGCTTTTGAAATCTTTAAATTGCTTTAATTCTCTTTAAAACTACTTCAGATTCTTCAAAATAATGTAAACGTTTTTAAAAGTTTATAAAAGTTACCAAAATCTTCAAAAAACTACCAAAAACCTATTTAAACTGCTGCTTTGCATGTAAAAATGCTTAGCAGCTTGGCAGAAACATTGGGGGCGTGTCCTGTTAAACTGAGACCTCAAGGGGTGTGTCTCAGTTGCACAGCGCGCTACAGGCTTCGCGCTGGCTGCACTCCTGGGCGGCGTGACTTCATACACTGCCCGGGATTCTTCTTTTTCAAAATCGAATTCCAGGCGTCCTTGGAGGTCAACGGCCAGCGCGTCGGGTAAGTGCATATCGGGGCCTTGCACGCGCGGCAAGCCCCCGATCTGAATTTCTGGCCCATTGATTTGAGGAGAGCACTGTCTGGGCAATCACACTGACTGGAGAGCACACTGACCGGAGGAACGCACTAACCGGAGGAACGCACTGACCGGAGGGGAGCACTGACCGGAGTAGAGCACTGACCAAAAAGGGCATTGTCCAGAGGTGGGCATTGTCCATAGCAGTGCACTGACGGGAGGTGATTACGGACCGGAGGAGAGCACTGAACAGAGAAAAGCACTATCCAGAGGAGAGCACTGACCGGAGGAGAGCACTAACCGGAGGAGAGCACTGACAGGTTGATGTGCTATCGATTCTAATAAAAGGCCGAGTAGAGTTCAGAACAACAGGCTTTTATTAACTACTGAATGCAACTACAAACAGATCAGGACTATGCCTCTAGTGGACGACCGAATGGCAGAGAGCTGCCGTGCAGCCGTCCTTATACCAGGTAGCCAAGGGCGGAGTCAGCTGAGACATAGTCAGGTATAACAGTGAAACAAGAGTGAACGACAACAACAACAACAACAATAGTGAACACAGTGAACGACAGTGGTTTACCACATTCACCCCTCGTTTAAAATTAAGTCCAGCGGGGTGAAGTGTATCAAAAGTTCGAGTCGGTGAGTCTGTCGGGCGGCCTCGTTTGCCGTCGAGATCTTCATGGCAACGGTTGAGATGGTACAGCTTCTAACGACGCGTCTTGAACGGGATCGAGCACCGGCGTATCGTCCCCTTTGGTGTTGGGTGGGCGAGTGGACTCCGGCGGGTCCTGGGGTCGCGGCATGCCGTCTACTGGGGTGGAATGGACAGGGGTGAGAATTGGGTCTACTGAATTTTGGGCCGTGTCGAAGGGGGTCGTGGTGGAGGGCAATGGTGACGGGTCAGTGGACCCCGAGGGTGCCAGATCTCTAATGGAGACTGTATCCTCCCGCCCGTCCGAGTATGTCACATAGGCGTACTGGGGGTTGGCATGGAGGAGGTGAACCTTCTCTACCAGGGGAGCCGTTTTGTGGGACCTTACATGCTTCCTCAGCAGGACGGGCCCTGGGGACGTCAGCCAGTGTGGTAGTGAGGTACCGGATGTGGACCTCCGGGGAAAAACGAACATTCGCTCATGGGGGGTGGCGTTGGTGGCAGTACACAGCAGTGACCGGATGGAGTGGAGCGCATCAGGTAGGACATCCTGCCAACGGGAGGTCGGAAGGCCCCTAGATTTTAAGGCTAGGAGGGCCGCCTTCCAGACCGTCGCGTTCTCTCTTTCAACCTGTCCGTTCCCCCGGGGGTTGTAGCTGGTGGTCCGGCTTGAGGCAATACCTCTCATGAGCAGGTACTGACGGAGTTCGTCGCTCATGAAGGACGAGCCCCGGTCGCTATGAATATTGCTGGGAAAACCGAACAAAGCAAAGAGGTTGTGCAGGCATTTAATGACCGTAGCGGTGGTCATGTCCGGGCAGGGGATGGCGAAAGGGAAACGGGAGTACTCATCAACTATGTTGAGGAAGTACACATTATGGTCAGAGGAGGGGAGGGGCCCTTTAAAGTCAACACTCAGGCGCTCAAAGGGGCGGGTGGCCTTGATCAGGTTTGCTCTGTCAGGCATATAGAAGCGCGGCTTGCACTCTGCACAGACTGGGCAGCTCCTGGTCATGGTCCTGACCTCCTCGATGGAGTAAGGCAGGTTGCGGGCCTTGATGAAGTGGAAGAACCTGGTGACCCCCGGGTGGCAGAGGTCGTTGTGGAGGCCCCGTAGTCTATCGATCTGCGCGTTGGCGCATGTGCCTCGCGATAGAGCATCTGAGGGTTCGTTGAGTTTCCCGGGCCGGTACAAGATGTCGTAATTGTAGGTGGAAAGTTCAATTCTCCACCTCAAAATCTTGTCATTTTTGATTTTGCCCCTCTGCTTATTATTGAACATAAAAGCAACTGAACGCTGGTCAGTAAGCAGGGTAAATCGTTTTCCAGCCAGGTAGTGCCGCCAGTGGCGCACCACCTCCACAATGGCCTGGGCCTCCTTTTCCACAGAGGAGTGTCGAGTTCGGAGCCCTGGCGGGTTCGTGAAAAGAAGGCCACGGGTCTTCCCGCCTGGTTAAGGGTAGTGGCCAGGGCAAAGTCGGATGCATCGCTCTCCACCTGGAAGGGGATGGACTCGTCCACCGAGTGCATGGTGGCCTTGGCAATGTCATCTTTTATATGGTGAAAGGCTGAGCGGGCCTCCGCCGTCAGGGGAAAGGAAGTGGACTTGATAAGTGGACGGGCTTTGTCCGCATAATGAGGGACCCACTGGGCGTAATAGGAAAAGAAGCCCAGGCACCTTTTGAGGGCCTTGAGACAGTGGGGCAGGGGAAGTTCCATCAGGGGGCGCATCCGGTCAGGGTCAGGACCGATGACTCCGTGTTCCACCACACAGCCAAGGATAGCGTGGCGGGTTGTGCGGAATATGCACTTTTCCTTGTTGTACGTGAGGTTTAGGAGTTGGGCCGTGCGAAGGAAATTATCAAGGTTGGCGTCATGGTCCTGCAGGTCATGGCCGCAGATGGTCACGTTGTCCAGGTAGGGAAACATGGCCTGTAACGCATTCTCGTCGACCATCCGGTCCATCTCCCTCTGGAAGACGGAGACACCGTTGGTGACGTCGAAAGGAACCCTGAGGAAGTGAAAAAGACGGCCGTTTGCCTCGAAAGCTGTGTACTGGCGGTCCTCAGGGTGGATAGGGATTTGGTGGTATGCTGCCTTGAGGTCAATGGTCGAGAAAATGCGATATTGCGCTATCTTATTAACCATGTCGGCTATGCGGGGGAGAGGGTGTGCGTCCAACTGGGTGTACTTGTTGATTGTCTGGCTGTAGTCGATGACCAGGCGCTGCTTGTTGCCGGTCTTAACAACTACCACCTGAGCTCGCCAGGGGCTGGTACTACCCTCAATAATCCCCTCCTTCAGGAGCCGCGTCACCTCAGATCTTATAAAGGATCTGTCCCCGGCGCTGTATCGCCTGCTCTTTGTGGCGATAGGCTTGCAGTCGCGGGTGAGGTTAGCAAACAGCGGGAGGGGGTGTGATTTTGAGGGTGGAGAGACTACAGGTGGGGTGCGGTGGGCAATTTAAAAACTGCTGGTTGCAGACAGTGAGTGGGGGAAAAGGTCCACCGTATGTCAAGGTGACACTCTGTGGTAAACCACTGTTATTGTTTACACTGTTGTTATCACTACACAAGGTTACCTCTTGCCTCGCACGCTGTTATACCTAGGCATACCTCAGCTGACTCCACCCATGGCTCTGCCTGCTTGCCCAGGTATAAAGGTGATTGCTTGGCTAGTATTCTTCCTTGCTGGAACCGATCACCCACGAGGGTGGGCTCTGTTATTTAGCCAATAAAAACCTATAGTTACTATCTTAACTCATCGCTTTTCATGGAATGAATTGATAGGTATATCAATTTTATTGGCTAAATTTTGAAATGACTGACCAGCCCCAGCAGCCAACTTGGCTGCGAGCCCTCCGACCGCCGTACCTGGATCTAAATCTACAGGCAGCGAATTCAGCCCTCGACTTCGATCACTGGCTGAGCTGCTTTGAATCCTACCTGGTAGCCTCCGGCGTGCCATCGGAAGCCGACAAACTAAGAGTTCTGACCGCCCAGGTGAGCCCTAAAGTATTTGCACTCATCCAGGATCTTGCTACATACGAGGAGGCCCTCGACCTGCTAAAAGAGCAGTACCGGAGCCCAGTAAATTCAATGTATGCCAGACATCTCCTAAGATCCCGCTCGCAACAGCCAGGAGAGTCTGTAGATGAATTTTTACAGGCGCTACAAACACTCGGCAGGGACTGTGACTTTAAAGCTGTATCGGCTGCACAACATGCTGAAGGAAATATCCGCGATGCCTTCGTGAAAGGCCTTCGGTCCGACTACTCACGGCAAAGACTGCTTGAATCAAAGGACCTCGACTTGAAAGCAGCTACAGCCCTCGCTCGCTCCCTGGAAGTGGCCCATCGGGACCTCGAGGCGTACTCCGGGTACAGTGCTGTGCGACAGTGGGACTCGGGCCCGACTCCGGCCGCAATACCCCTCGCACCGCTGCTCCTGGGACCTACTACAGCGTCAGTGTCCCGGAATCGATCAGGACCGCCACCCCCAGGACCTGCTGCGGCAGCGGAGCCCCGCGATCGGGCCGCCAGCTGCTATTTCTGTGGCCAGGCGAGACATCAAAGGGCGCGCTGCCCTGCAAGGAATGCGACCTGCTCCGGCTGCAGAAAAAAAGGCCACTTCGTGAACGCCTGCAGAGGGAAAGCCACAGATGCCAGCAGTGCCTCATGTGAGTTGTGGGGGTGGCCATCTTTGATCAAGGCCACAGACGCCAGCAGTGCCTCATGTGAGTTGTGGGGGCGGCCATCTTTGATCAAGGCCACAGACGCCAGCAGTACCTCATGTGAGTCGTGGGGGCGGCCATCTTCTCCGCCATTTTGTTTGCCGCACTCGGCCGCCATGTTGTCTCCAGACCCGACCACCGCCTCACCTGCCGACGACAGCAGCTCACTCAGCCATACACTGGCCTCCGTCATGCTTGACCAAGCTCTCCCGCATCATCTGTCCAGGTCCATGATGGACATCGAGGTAAACGGCCACGCCACGACCTGCCTGTTCGACAGCGGGAGCACGGAGAGTTTTATTCACCCAGACACGGTGCGCTGCTACTCCCTCACTGTCCGGCCAATGCGCCATCGGATCTCGATGGCGTCGAAGTCCCATTCAACAGACGTCAGCGGATACTGTGTGGTGACCCTGTCGGCTAGGGGCACGGAATATAAAAACTTTAAACTTCTCGTCCTGCCCCAGCTCTGCGCTGCCGTCCTACTAGGGCTGGATTTCCAATGCCACCTCCAAAGTGTCACCTTGGCATACGGTGGACCCCTCCCCCCACTCACAGTCTACAACCAGCAGTTTTTAAACCGCCCGCCGCATACCACCTGCGGCCTCTCCACTCTCAAAGTCCCGCCCCCCTCCTTGTTCGCTAACCTCACCCGCGACTGTAAACCCGTCGCTACCAAGAGCAGGCGGTACAGTGCCGGGGACAGAGCTTTTATTAGCTCTGAGGTGCAGCGTCTCCTGAAGGAGGGCATCATCGAGGGGAGCACCAGCCCCTGGCATGCCCAGGTCGTAGTCGTTAAGACCGGCAATAAAAACCGCCTGGTCATCGACTACAGCCAAACCATAAACCGGTACACCCAGCTGGACGCATACCCCCTTCCCCGCATATCTGACATGGTCAACCAGATTGCACAGTACCGGGTATTCTCCACCATCGATCTTAAGTCGGCCTATCACCAACTCCCTATCCGCCCTGAGGACCGCCAGTATACCGCCTTCAAGGCGAATGGCCGCCTCTACCACTTCCTTAGGGTTCCCTTCAGCGTCACCAACGGGGTTTCGGTCTTCCAAAGGGAGATGGACCGGATGGTTGACCAGAACGCGCTGCAGGCCACGTTTCCTCATCTAGATAACGTCACCATCTGCGGCCACGGCCAGCAGGACCACGATGTTAATCTGGAGAAATTCCTCCGTACGGCCCAACGGCTGAATCTCACTTACAATAAGGAGAAATGTATATTTAACACCTCGTGCCTTGCCATCCTCGGCTGCGTAGTAGAGAACGGAGTCATCGGCCCCGACCCCGAAAGAATGCGTCCCCTCATGGAGCTTCCCCTTCCCCACTGTCAAAAGGCACTGAAGAGAACCCTGGGGCTCTTCGCTTACTATGCCCAATGGGTGCCCAATTATGCGGACAAAGCCAGACCCCTCATGAAGTCCACCTCCTTCCCCCTGACAGCAGAAGCATGCGCAGCCTTCTCCCTCATAAAAGGAGACATTGCGAAGGCCACAATGCACGCAGTGGATGAGTCCATCCCTTTCCAAGTGGAGAGCGATGCATCCGACTTCGCCCTAGCTGCAACCCTTAACCAGGCAGGGAGACCGGTGGCCTTCTTCTCAAGGGCCCTCCAGGGCCCTGAGATCCGACACTCTTCTGTCGAGAAGGAGGCCCAGGCGATTGTGGAAGCGGTACGACGCTGGAGGCATTACCTGGCAGGCAAACGATTTACCCTCCTCACCAACCAGCGTTCGATTGCTTTTATGTTTAATAACAAGCTGAGGGGCAAAATCAAGAACGACAAGATCTTGAGGTGGAGAATTGAGCTCTCCACCTATGAGTACGATATCTTGTACCGGCCTGGTAAACTCAACAAGCCCCCAGATGCTCTATCACGAGGTACATGCGCCAACGCGCAAGTTGATAGACTACGGACCCTCCACAACGACCTCTGCCACCCCGGGGTCACTAGACTTTACCACTTCATTAAGGCCCGCAACCTGCCCTACTCCATCGAGGAGGTCAGGACCTTGACCAGGAACTGCCAAGTCTGTGCCAAATGCAAACCGCATTTCTATAGGCCGGACAGAGCAAGCCTGATCAAGGCCACCCGCCCCTTCGAGCGCTTGAGCATCGATTTTAAGGGGCCCCTCCCGTCCTCTGACCGTAATGTGTACTTCCTCAACATTATTGACGAGTACTCCCGTTTCCCCTTTGCCATCCCCTACCCAGACATGACCAGTACCACGGTCATCAAATGCCTGAACGACCTCTTCGCCTTGTTCGGGTTCCCGAACTATATACATAGCGACCGGGGCTCATCCTTCATGAGCGAGGAACTTCGCCAGTTCCTGCTCGCGAGAGGTATTGCTGCGAGCAGGACCACCAGCTCCGGGGGAATGGCCAGGTGGAAAGAGAGAACGCGACAGTTTGGAAGGCCGTCCTCTTAGCCCTAAAGTCTAAGGGCCTCCCAACCTCTCGCTGGCAGGAAGTCCTCCCGGCAGCGCTCCATTCCATTCGGTCACTGCTTTGTACTGCCATTAACGCCACCCCCCATGAGCAAATGTTCGTTTTCCCCAGGAAGTCGACTACGGGAACCTCGCTACCAACATGGCTGACTTCTCCGGGGCCCGTCCTGCTGCGGAAGCATGTGAGGACCCATAAAATGGACCCCTTGGTCGAGAGGGTGAACCTCCTGTATGCCAACCCCCAGTATGCCTATGTGGAATACCCAGACGGGCTGGAGGACACAGTCTCCTTGCTAAACCTCGCACCCTCGGGCACCCCTGAGACACCACCGTTATCCCCCACCACTCCCCCAAATCCAGCTCCTGTAGGCTGCATGCCGGAACCCCAGGGGCCTTCGTCGACCACGCAGACACCAGCATTAACATCGGATACTGCACTACCGCCGCCGCTGCTGCGCCGGTCAGAAAGGCTTACGAGGCCTCCTGATAGACTGACATACACGAACTAGTAGTACACTTCACCCCGCCGGACTTAATTTTAAACAAGGGGTGAATGTGGTAAACCACTGTTATTGTTTACACTGTTGTTATCACTACACAAGGTTACCTCTTGCCTCGCACGCTGTTATACCTAGGCATACCTCAGCTGACTCCGCCCATGGCTCCGCCTGCTTGCCCAGGTATAAAGGTGATTGCTTGGCTAGTATTCTTCCTTGCTGGAACCGATCACCCACGAGGTTGGGCTCTGTTATTTAGCCAATACAAACCTATAGTTACTATCTTAACTCGTCGCTTTTCATGGAATGAATTGATAGGTATATCACACTCTTAAAGTGACAATGAAAGTCCAACCCCAGCAGAACGGCAGCGCAGAGATGTGGCAGGACGAAGAGCTTTACATTTTTATAGACGGAGCCCCTCACCGAAAGGGTCACTACGCAGTAGCCGCCGACGTCTGCTGAGTGAGATTTTGAGGCTATGGAGATCTGATGGCACGCTGGCAGGACCGAGAGGGAATAATGCCGTACTGTATCAGGGTGTATGAAGCTCTCCGTGCTCCCGGAATCAAAAAGGCAAGTTGTGGCGCGGCCATTTACCTGGATGTCCATCGTGGACCTGGCTAGCTGATGGGGTGTGGATTGATCCAGCGTAATGGAGGCCGCTGTGGAGTCGGGAGCGTCGCTGTAAAACCCCGGTGAGGCGGTGGGTGAGTCGGGGGCCCGTTGGCAAATTGGCGGACAAAATGGCGGCGTCGGAGAAGAAGGACAAAATGGCGGCGCCATGACGATCCCGATCCCCACGAGGCTGGAGGAAGGCAAGATGGCCGCTCCCACGAATCGCAAGCGGCGCTGCTGAAGGTAGGGGTCTTCTGACTTCTGCAGACGCCAGCGTAGTGTCCCTTCTGACCGCAGGCAGAGCAGACAGCGTTTTTCGCCGGGCAGTGCACCCTGGGGTGTTTGGTTTGGCCACAGAAATAACATTTCTGGCTCGGGCGGGACATCGCTGCAGCAGTTGCGGCCGGGGCCCGGGGCGGCGCCATGTCCCAAGATGGCGGCGGCCGCGACATCCACGAGGCGGCCGCGCGGTCCGGGGAGTAGGCCTCCATGTTCCGATGGGCTACGTCCAACGAAAGGGTGAGTGAAATCGCCTTCTTCAGGTCGAGCTCGCTACTTTCCAGCAGTCGCTGCCGTGTGTGAGTGGACCTGAGGTCCGCAACGAGGGCGTCCCGGATGAGCTCCTCCATATGTTCCATGGCTGATACTTGCTTGCATTCGCAGGCTCGGCCGAGTTCCTTCAGCGCCCGTATGTATGCTTCTGTGGGTTCCCCGGGCTGTTGTTTGCGGGACCCCAGGAGATGTCTTGCGTAAACATAGTTGACCGGGCGTGCATATTGTTCCTTTAAAATGTCGATAGCCCCCTGGTAGCTCGTAGCGTCCCGGATAGGGCAAAAGCTCAGTGGTTTACTTTCGAATTCAGCGCCCTGAGCTTGTCGGCGTCGGTGGCGACGGTCTCGCCGGATGCAGCCAGAAAAGACTCAAAGCAGTTCAACCAGTGTGAGAACTTAGCAGGCGAGTCCGGTTCTTGCGGGTCGAGTTCCAGGCACTTGATCTTAAGTATCTGCAGCATCGTTATTTTTTTTTTTTGTCAGTAGTTAATAAAATTGATGCGCTATCGATTCTAATAAAAGGCCGAGTAGAGTTCAGAACAACAGGCTTTTATTAACTACTGAATGCAACTACAAACAGATCAGGACTATGCCTCTAGTGGACGACCGAATGGCAGAGAGCTGCCGTGCAGCCGTCCTTATACCAGGTAGCCAAGGGCGGAGTCAGCTGAGGCATAGTCAGGTATAACAGTGAAACAAGAGTGAACGACAACAACAACAACAACAGCAACAATAGTGAACACAGTGAACGACAGTGGTTTACCACACAGGTGGAGAACACTGACCGAGGGAATGTGCTGGCCGGAGGAGAGCACCGACCAGAGGAGAGCACTGATTGAAGGAAAGCACTGACTGGAGGAGAACACTGATTGGAAGCAAGCATTGACCGGAGGAATGCACTGGCCAGAGGAACACACTGACCGGAGGAGAGCACTGACCGGAGGAGAGCACTGACCGGAGGAATGCACTGACTGGAGGTGAGCACTGACCGGAGGAGAGCACTGACCAGAGGAGAGCACTGACCAGCGGAATGCACTGAATGGAGGTGAACACTGACCAGTGGAACACACTGACCAGAGGAGCACAATGTCTGGAGGAGAGCACTGACCTGACAAACACATTGATTTGAGGAGAGCACTGTCCGGGCAATCACACACTGGACAGCACACTGACCAGAGGAGAGTACTGACTGTAGGAACGCACTGACCGGAGGAACGCACTGACCGGAGGGGAGCACTGACCGGAGGAGAACACTGACCAGAGGAGGACAGTAACCGGAGGAGCGCATTGACCAGAGGAATGCACTGACCGGAGGAACGCACTGACCGGAGTAGAGCACTGACCAAACAAGGGCATTGTCCAGAGGTGGGCATTGTCCATAGGAGTGCACTGACGGGAGGTGATTACGGACCGGAGGAGAGCACTGACCAGAGAAAAGCACTATCCGGAGGAGAGCACTGACCGGAGGAGAGCACTAACCGGAGGAGAGCAGTGACTAGGGGAGTGCACTGTCCGGAGGAAAGCACTGACGGGAGGAGCGCACTGTCCGGAGGGGAGCACTGTCCGATGAACGCACTGACCGGAGGAGAACACTGACTGGTGGAAGGCACTGACTGGAGAAATGCACTAACCCAAGGTGTGCATGGCCCAGAGGAGCACAATGTCTGGAGGAGGGCACTGACCTGACGAACACATTGAATTGAGGAGAGCACTGTCCAGGCAATCACACTGACTGGACAGCACACTGACCAGAGGAGAGCACTGACAGGTGGAGAACACTGACCGGAGGGAGGCACTGACCGGAGGAACGCACTGACTGGAGGAGAGCACTGACAGGTGGAGAACACTGACCGGAGGAAGGCACTGACCGGAGGAATGCACTGACCGGAGGAGAGCACTGACCGGAGGAATGCACTGACCGGAGGAATGCACTGACCGGAGGAATGCACTGACCGGAGGAGAGCACTGACCGGAGGAACGCACTGACTGGAGGAGAGCACTGACAGGTGGAGAACACTGACCGGAGGAAGGCACTGACCGGAGGAATGCACTGACCGGAGGAGAGCACTGACCGGAGGAATGCACTGACCGGAGGAGAGCACTGACCGGAGGAATGCACTGACCAGAGGAATGCACTGACCGGAGGAATGCACTGACCGGAGGAGAGCACTGACCGGAGGAGAGCACTAACCGGAAGAATGCACTGACTGGAGGAACGCACTGACCGGTGGAGAGCACTGACCGGAGGAATGCACTGACCAGAGGAATGCACTGACCGGAGGAATGCACTGACCGGAGGAGAGCACTGACCGGAGGAGAGCACTAACCGGAAGAATGCACTGACTGGAGGAACGCACTGACCGGTGGAGAGCCCTTACCAGAGGAGAGCACTGATTGGAGGAGAGCACTGACCGGAGGATTGCACTGACCGGAGGAACGCACTGACTGGAGGAACGCACTGACTGGAGGAATGCACTGACCAGAGGAGAGTACTGACCAGAGGAACGCACTGACCGGAGGAATGCACTGACCGGAAGTGAGCACTTACCTGAGAAATGCATTGACCGGAGCAATGCACTGACCGGAGGAATGCACTGACCAGATGAAAGCACTGACCAGAGGAATGCACTGACTGGAGGAACTCACTGATTGGTAGAGAGCACTGACCACAGGTGAGCACTGACCGGAGGAATGCACTGACCAGTGGAGAGCACTGACCGGTGTAGAACACTGACCAGAGGAACGCACTGACTGGAGGAGAGCAATGACCAGAGGAGACCATTGATTGGAGGAGAGTACTGACCGGAGGAGAGCACTGACTGGAGGAATGCACTGACCTGAGAAACACACTGACCGGAGGAGAGCACTGACTGGAGGACTGCACTGACCGGAGGAGAGCACTGGCCGGAGGAATGCACTGACCGGAGGAATGCACTGACCAGAGGTGGACACTGACCGGAGGTGTGCACTGACCGGAAGAATGCACTGACTGGAGGAGAGTTCTTACCAAACAGGTGCATTGTCCAGAGGCAGGCATTGTCCGTAGGCGTGCACTGCCCGGAGGAGACCACTGAACGAAGCAGCACATAGTCCAGAGGAGAGCACTGTTCGGAGAAACACAATGTCCAGAGGTGATCACTGACCAGAGCAGACCATTGACCTGAGGAACGCACGGACCAGAGAGCGCAATGTCTGGAGGAGAGCACTGACCGGAGGAACACTCTGACCAAAGGAGAGTTCTCTCTGGGCAAGTACACTGACCGGAGGGACGCATTGACCGGTGGAGCACACTGACCAGAGGAGAGCACTGACCGGAGGAACACTCTGACCAAAGGAGAGTTCTCTCTGGGCAAGTACACTGACCGGAGGGACGCATTGACCGGTGGAGCGCACTGACCGGAGGAGAGCACTGACCAGAGGAGAGCACTGACCAGAGGAACAGGCTGACCAAAGGAGAGTTCTGTCTGGGCAACTACACTGACCGGAGGGACGCACTGACTAGAGGAGCCGACTGACCGGAGGAACGCAATGCCTGGAGTAGAGCACTGACCAAACAAGGCCATTGTCCAGAGGCAGGCATTGTCCGTAGGAGCGCACTGACCAGGGTGATTATGGACCGGATCAGAGCACTGACCCGAGAAGCGCATGGACCAGAGCAGAGCACTGGCCAGAGGAGAGCACTGACCGGAGGAACGCACTGACCCAAGCAATGCCCAGACCCGAGGAGAGCACTGACCAGAGGAGAGCACTGACCAGAGGGGTGCACGGATCAGAGAAGCACAATGTCCTCTGGAGAGCAGTAACCGAAGAAATGCAATATCCGGAGTATAGCACTGACTGGAGGAGAGCACGGACCGGAGGAATTCACTGACTGGAGGTAAGCACTGACCGGAGTAGAGCTCTGACCAAACAAGGGCATTGTTCAGAGGTGGGCATTGTGCATAGGAGTGCACTGACCGGAGGTGATTACTGACTGGAGGAGTGTACTGACTGGAGAAGAGCACTGTCCAGAGAAGAGCACTGTCCAGAGGAGAGCACTGACCAGAGGAGTGCACTGTCCGGAGGAGAGCACTGACTGGAGGAGAGCACTGACTAGAGGAGAGCACTGACCGGAGGAATGCACTGACTGGAGGTAAGCACTGACCGGAGTAGAACTCTGACCAAACAAGGGCATTGTTCAGAGGTGGGCATTGTGCATAGGAGTGCACTGACCGGAGGTGATTACTGACTGGAGGAGAGCACTGACTGGAGAAGAGCACTGTCCAGAGAAGAGCACTGTCCAGAGGAGAGCACTGACCAGAGGAGTGCACTGTCCGGAGGAGAGCACTGACTGGAGGAGAGCACTGACAGGAGGAGAGCACTGACCGGAGAAGTGCACTGTCCAGAGAAGAGCACTGTCCAGAGGAGAGCACTGACCGGAGGAGAGCACTGACCGGAGGAGTGCACTGTCCGGAGGAGAGCACTGACTGGAGGAGAGCACTGACCGGAGGAGCTCACTGTCCGGAGGAGAGCACTGACTGGAGGCGCGCACTGTCCGGAGGAGAGCGCTGTCCGATGAACGCACTGACCGGAGGTGAACACTGACTGGTGGAAGGCACTGACTGGAGAAATGCACTAACCCGAGGCGTGCATGGACCAGAGGAGCACAATGTCTGGAGGAGAGTGTTAGATCCGTGATTCTTTAAATAGGATGTTTCCCCAAGAACTACACGGAGGCTGTAACTTAACAATCAACAGGTGTTTACTAGAGTAGAGTAGTCTCAAGACTGAAGTACAGAAGCCTGCTCCGGCTTTATATACAGGTGTGGTCACTGCCGGTACTACAGTATACAGTAGCTGTAAAACAGTTCTCTCTTAAAGGTACATACACAACAATTCCTCCCCTGTTAGATTAACAGTACCATAACATTCATTTAACAATTAACATTTTTAACATGCAAAATTAACTGAAAGTGGTCCATTTATAAATTCAGTCTTTGGGGCGGATTCCTGATCCTTTCTGGATAGCGCCTTCCCTGAGGTTCTTGTTCTTGGTGCGGAGGCGATTCTGGCCCCCTTTCGTCGGTTAGTTCATCAGTTTCCACTGCTACTGTTTCTGAGGTAGATGCTACCGGTATGTCGGGTTCATCCCCAGGTACGCGAGACATGGGGTTGACTCGCTCCTGTGACGCTAAGATCTGGTCGACGTGGCGTCTCACAATGTTCTCCCCGACATCCACTGTGTACATTAATGGCCCCTGCCGTGTGCATATCGTTCCGGGTTGCCATTTCTCTGTTCGATAGTCACGGGCCAAGACTGGTTGTCCTACATTGAATCTCCTTGTCGGCTTCTCATTGATGTGCTGGAATTGTTTATCCTCAACATTTCTTCGCACATTTGGTCTGAGCAAATCCAGACGAGATCTCAACCTTCGGTTAAAGAACATCATGGCCGGGGTCTGGTTGGTAACTGCATGTGTCGCATTTCTGTAGGCTAACAGGAAATTGTCCACCTTATGCTGTAGTGGAATTTCATCATCGCACATGGCCTTTATCGCCTTTTTAAAGGTTTGTACGAACCTCTCAGCCAATCCATTTGTGGCTGGATGATACGGGGCGGATGTGTAATGCCTTACCCCATTCCTTCTCATAAATTTCCGAAACTCTTCGGACACAAACTGTGGTCCATTATCAGAGCAAATCTGCTCTGGCAAGCCGTTCCTGGCAAATATGGTCCGTCAGACTGCAATCGTTTTCTCTGTAGTGGTTGAGGACATTTTTATCACCTCAGGCCATTTCGAGTGCGCATCCACTGCTATTAAGAACATTGAGTCCATGAATGGACCAGCAAAATCAATATGCACCCGTTGCCATGGAGAGGAGGGCCACTCCCATGGGTGTAGAGGGGCATGTGGTGGTGCATTTTGGAACTTCTGGCATCCTGAGCAGCTCTTGGTTAGGTCCTCGATTTGTTGATCAATCCCCGGCCACCACACATAAGCCCTAGCAAGGCATTTCATTTTTACCCCTCCCAGATGACCTTCGTGAAGCTCATTGAGCACTCTATCCCTTAACTTGGGTGGAATTACCACTCGGGATCCACACATCACTGTCCCCGGGCATACTGACAGCTGTTCTCTTCTGGATGAGAATGCTGGCAACAGTGAGTCGCCATGTGTTGGCCATCCCCTCACCATCAAATTATATACCCGAGACAGTGTCGGATCATTGCGGGTCTCCTTCTCTATATCCGCGTTAGTTACTGGCAATCGTTCAATTATTGATGAATAAAATATCTTGATAGGGTCCACTGCTGGTGCTTCCTCCACAGTAGGCAGTGGCAAGCGTGATAGCCCATCAGCGTTTCCATGCTGTTTCGTGCCTTTATATTCTATTTCATATTGGTTCGCCCCTAGAAAAAGGGACCATCTTTGTAACCGTTGCGCAGTCATCACCGGAACGCCCTTCTTTGGATTAAAGATGGAGACAAATGGTTGGTGGTCAGTCAGCAAGGTGAACTTCTGCCCATGCAGATAGTGGTTGAATTTTTTTACTCCCCATACTAGGCTGAGGGCCTCCCTGTCGATCTGGGTGCAGTTGCACTCGGCTGAGGTTAGTGACCGAGACGCAAAGGCTACTGGCCTCTCCAACCCGTCTGGGAATTTGTGCGACAGCACCGCTCCAATACCATAGGGTGATGCATCACATGCCAACCGAATTGGTAGTGCTGGGTTGAAATGGGCCAACAACTCTTTTGATGTGATCAATTCTTTGCACTTCTGGAAAGCTCGTTTACATTCGTCATTCCACTTCCATGGTACCCCCGTTTGCAGTAGGGTATTCAGTGGGTGTACTACTGTAGACAAATTTGTTAAGAACTTATGGTAGTAGTTTACCAGCCCGAGGAACGACCTCAGTTGCGACACATTTTCCGGTGCTGGAGCCTTGACTACTGCCTCAATCTTTTCAGGAGACTTATGTAACCATTCTTCATCAATAATGTGGCCATAATACAAGATCTGCTTCTGGAAAAACTCGCACTTGTGGCGATTAGCTCGCAGCCCATATTCCTTTAATCTAGTGAGCACCTTCTCCAGGTTGGCGAGGTGATCACTGTCATTTTCGCCCGTGACCAGGATGTCGTCCAAATAACACTGGGTCCCTGGAATCCCTTGCAGGACTTGATTCTTTGCCCTTTGCCAAATAGCCGGAGCCGATGCTACACCGAACACCAGTCGGTTGTATTGATAGAGACCTTTATGAGTGTTGATCGTGAGGTATTGTTTCGAGGCTTCTTCTACCTCCATTTGCAAGTACGCCTGGGCCACGTCGATTTTGGTAGAGTGTTTACCTCCAGATAGCGAGGCCAAAATATCCTCAATCCATGGAAGCGGATTTTGTACCGTGTGAAGGACTGGGTTCACTGTCACCTTAAAATCCCCACAGATGCGGACCTTCTTTGGTTCCCCAGGCGTATTACTCAACGATCTCTTCATTACAGGGACGATGGATGTAGCCCACTCGCTCCAGTCTACTTTGGACGGTACTCCTGAACGTTCCAACCCTTCCAGCTCTGCTTCGACGGCTGGTCGGATCGCATAAGGCACCGGTCTGGCCTTAAAAAACTTTGGACTTGCATTTTCCTCTATTTTAATCGTTGCTGTTATGCCTTTTTAATGTTCCGAGTCCCTCCTGGAACACTTCTTGTGCGTCAGTTAGCATTTTTGACAGTCGTCCAGGTGTGGCGTCATCATCCTTTTTGGCCTCAACCTTCAGTGCCTGTATGGAATGCCAATCTAATTGTATCTTCCAGATCCATTCACGTCCTAGTAGTGGTGGTCCTCCATCTGGCAATACATATAGGTCCATTTTAGGTATTTCCTGGCCTTTATATATCACTTTCACCCTTATTTTTCCTTTGGGGTAGACTTTTTGCCCCGTGTACGTCTTCAAGACAATCTCTGTAGCTTTCAAGGGTATATGTGGAAATAGTCACTTGTAGTCCCTTTGGTTTATGACTGTTAGGGCTGATCCAGTGTCCAATTCCATTTTCACTTGGACTCCGTCTATCTTGAGTGTGACCTAGATAGTCTGGTGATCCTCCATTTTGGTTACCTTATGTAGTTTCAAACAACCCAGCTCCTTGCTTCCGGAGTCTGTATCATTTCCCTGTTCGTCTGAACTACTGTCAATCACCTTATGTACCTTTTTGTACTTCTCCTGTGGAGATTTCTTGCTGTTGGTTTTCTTCCCTGACCTGCAGACTCTTGCTATGTGTCCTGTTTTTCCACACTGTCTGCACACTTGGTCCTTGAACCAACAATCCTTCTGATCGTGTGTTGTTCTGCTGCAGCAATAACACTTCCCTGCTCCATATGACATTTCATTGGTGCCGTATTCTTGCGGTCTCCATTGTATCTCTGCAGCGCCCCGTGCGGCTGCTTCGTGTGATACTGCCATGCTGAAAGCCTTGTCCAGCGTAAGATCCTTTTCTGATAAAAGCCGCTTCTGGGTTCCTTCACTTTGAAGCCCACACACAAACTTGTCCCTTAATGTATCTGATTGTCCCGCTCCAAACTGGCAGTGTTTCGATAACTTGCGCAGTTCCGTTAAATACTCAGCATTACTTTTGTCTTTATGCTGGTTCCTTTTGTGGAACTTAAATCTTTCTGCTATCAGCAGCAGTGTGGGGCTTAAGTGGTCCTGTAGGATTTCTACTATGCTTTCGAAATTCTTCTCCATGGGCTTCTCTGGGGTTATCAGGTTTCGCAGTAAGCCATAAGTTTTTGCACCCATGGAATTTAACAAAACCAGTGCTTTCCTAGCATCTAGCACTTCATTCGCCCTGCAGTACACCCCAATGCGTTCCACATATGTCGCCCAATCTTCAACTTCATTGTCGAACGCCGTGATACTGCCATTCTTCGCCATCCCTGGGTGTAATTTAACTGTCTAAATGGCGTCTCCCGCGCTCTCCCTTCTTCTCCACTGGAACAAAATGGCGTCTCCCGTGCTTTCCTTCCTTCCCACGCTCGCCCTTCTTCTCCGCTGCGGCTTCAAAAAAAATGGCGTCTCCCGCGCTCTCCCTTCTTCTCCGCGGCTCAATGGCGTCTCCCGCGCTCTCCCTTCTTCTCCCCATGGATGCGGTTCAGCCCTTGAGCCCTGGCTGTGCTCTGCGCGTTCTCCTGTGCGCCTTTCCTGTTGCCGTCGCTTGGTCCTGAACCCAGCTGCTGCTTTACCCTCTCTCTCTCTCTGCTTGTTTTTCCTCGACGCCACTCGGTTCTTTAACCCCCGGCCGCGCCCTGTGCGCTTCACCCTCTCTCTTACCCCATCGACGCTGCTCGGCTTTTCTACGCCGTCGGTCGGCTCCCGCCGCCGCTGTCCGGGATGGGTGTGCGCTGCACCTGTTGCCAGTCTGTTGCTGGATCGTCGTGGCTCTCAACAGCCACTCCTGTGATGTTCACTTGCTGCCGGATGACTGGGTGGTTGCTCGTGGTTGACGCCCGTGCTTCTGGCCTCGACTTTCTTCCACCGTCCTCCCGGAGCGACTCCTTGACGGGAAATGCAGAGTTGCAGGCAGATTCGAATCAACCTCGTCGCCACTGTTCGATCCGTGATTCTTTAAATAGTTTTTTTCCCCAAGAACTTCACGGAGGCTGTAACTTAACAATCAACAGGTGTTTACCAGAGTAGAGTAGTCTCAAGACTGAAGTACAGAAGCCTGCTCCAGCTTTATATACAGGTGTGGTCACTGCCGGTACTACAGTATACAGGAGCTGTAAAACAGTTCTCGCTTAAAGGTACACACACAACAGAGAGCATTGACCTGACGAACACATTGATTTGAAGAGAGCGCTGTCTGGGAAATCACACTGACTAGACTGCACACTGACCAGAGGAGAGAAATGACTGGAGGAACGCACTGACCGGAGGAACGCACTGACTGGAGGAGAGCACTGACAGGTGGAGAACACTGACCGGGGGAATGTGCTGGCCGGAGAAGAGCACTGACCAGAGGAGAGCACTGATTGAAGGAGAGCACTGACTGGAGGAGAGCACTGATTGGAGGCAAGCATTGACCGGAGGAACGCACTTACCGGAGGAATGCACTGACCAGAGGAATGCACTGACCAGAGGAATGCACTGACCGGAGGAGAGCACTGACCATAGGAGAGCACTAACCGGAAGAATGCACTGACCGGAGGAAAGCACTGACCGGAGGAGAGCACTAACCGGAAGAATGCACTGACCGGAGGAGAGCACTAACCGGAAGAATGCACTGACCGGAGGAGAGCACTGACCGGAGGAGAGCACTAGCTGGAAGAATGCACTGACCGGAGGAGAGCACTGACCGGAGGAGAGCACTAGCCGGAAGAATGCACTGACCGGAGGAGAGCACTGACTGTAGGAGAGCACTAACCGGAAGAATGCACTAACCGGAGGAGAGCACTGACCGGAGGAACGCACTGACCGGAGGAATGCACTGTCTGGAGGAATGCAGTGACCGGAGGAATACACTGACCAAATGAAAGCACTGACCGGAGGAACGCACTGACCGGAGGAATGCACTGACCAGTGGAGAGCACTGACCGGTGTAGAACACTGACTGGAGGAACGCACTGACTGGAGGAGAGCAATGACCAAAGGAGACCATTGATTGGAGGAGAGTACTGACTGGAGGAAAGCATTGAGCAGAGGAGAGCACTGATTGGAGGCAAGCACTGACTGGAGGAATGCACTGACCTGAGAAACACACAGACCGAAGGAGAGCACTGACTGGAGGACTGCACTGACCTGAGAAACACACAGACCGAAGGAGAGCACTGACTGGAGGACTGCACTGACTGGAGGAAAGCACTGTTCGGAGGAGAGCACTGGCCGGAGGAATGCACTGACCAGTGGAGAGCACTGACCGGTGTAGAACACTGACTGGAGGAATGCACTGACTGGAGGAGAGCAATGACCAAAGGAGACCATTGATTGGAGGAGAGTACTGACTGGAGGAAAGCATTGAGCAGAGGAGAGCACTGATTGGAGGCAAGCACTGACTGGAGGAATGCACTGACCTGAGAAACACACAGACCGAAGGAGAGCACTGACTGGAGGACTGCACTGACCGGAGGAAAGCACTGTTCGGAGGAGAGCACTGGCCGGAGGAATGCACTGACCGGAGGAATGCACTGACAAGAGGTGGACACTGACCGGAGGTGCGCACTGACTGGAAGAACACACTGACTGGAGGAGAGCTCTGACCAAGGAGGTGCATTGTCCAGAGGCAGGCATTGTCCGTAGGAGTGCACTGACCGGAGGAGACCACTGACCGGAGCAGCACATTGTCCGGAGGAGAGCACTGTTTGGAGAAACACAATGTCCGGAGGTGATCACTGACCAGAGCAGACCATTGACCTGAGGAACGCACGGACCAGAGAGCGCAATGTCTGGAGGAGAGCACTGACCGGAGGAACACTCTGACCAAAGGAGAGTTCTCTCTGGGCAAGTACACTGACCGGAGGGACGCATTGACCGGTGGAGCGCACTGACCGGAGGAGAGCACTGACCAGAGGAACACACTGACCAAAGGAGAGTTCTCTCTGGGCAAGTACACTGACCGGAGGGACGCATTGACCGGTGGAGCGCACTGACCAGAGGAGAGCACTGACCAGAGGAACACACTGACCAAAGGAGAGTTCTCTCTGGGCAAGTACACTGACCGGAGGGACGCACTGACTAGAGGAGCTGACTGACCGGAGGAGAGAACTGACCAGAGGAACGCAATGATTTGAGTTGAGCACTGTCCGGGCAAACACACTGACCTGAGGAACGCACTGACTGGAGGAGAGCACTGACTGGAGGAGAGCACTGACTGGAGGAACACAGTGACTGGTGGATTGCACTGACCGGAGGAACCAACTGACCAGAGGAGAGCACTGACTGGAGGAGAGCACTGACTGGAGGAGAGCACTGACTGGAGGAACACAGTGACTGGAGGAGAGCACCGACCGGAGGAACACAGTGACTGGTGGATAGCACTGACCGGAGGAACCAACTGACCAGAGGAGAGCACTGACTGGAGGAGAGCACTGACTGGAGGAGAGCACTGACTGGAGGAACACAGTGACTGGAGGAGAGCACCGACCGGAGGAACACAGTGACTGGTGGATAGCACTGACCGGAGGAACGCACTGACTGGAGGAGAGCACTGACTGGAGGAACACAGTGACTGGTGGATAGCACTGACCGGAGGAACCAACTGACCAGAGGAGAGCACTGACTGGAGGAGAGCACTGACTGGAGGAGAGCACTGACTGGAGGAACACAGTGACTGGAGGAGAGCACCGACCGGAGGAACACAGTGACTGGTGGATAGCACTGACCGGAGGAACGCACTGACTGGAGGAGAGCACTGACTGGAGGAACACAGTGACTGGTGGATAGCACTGACCGGAGGAACCAACTGACCAGAGGAGAGCACTGACTGGAGGAGAGCACTGTCTGGAGTAGAGCACTGGCCGGAGGATAGCACTGACCGGAGGAACGCAATGTCTGGAGTAGAGCACTGACCAAACAAGGCCATTGTCCAGAGGCAGGCATTGTCCGTAGGAGCGCACTGACCGGAGTTGATTACGGACCGGATGAGAGCACTGACCCGAGAAGCACTTGGACCAGAGCAGAGCACTGGCCAGAGGAGAGCACAGACCAGGGGAACGCACTGACCCGAGCAATGCCCAGACCCGAGGAGAGCACTGACCGCAGGAGAGCACTGACCAGAGGAGTGCACGGATCAGAGAAGCACAATGTCCATTGGAGAGCAGTGGTCGGAGAAATGCAATGTCCGGAGTATAGCACTGACTGGAGGAGAGCACTAACCGGAGGAATGCACTGACCGGAGGTAAGCACTGACCGGAGTAGAGCTCTGACCAAACAAGGGCATTGTTCAGAGGTGGGCATTGTGCGTAGGAGTGCACTGACCGGAGGTGATTACTGACTGGAGGAGAGCACTGACTGGAGAAGAGCACTGTCCAGAGAAGAGCACTGTCCAGAGGAGAGCGCTGACCAGAGGGGTGCACTGTCCGGAGAAGAGCACTGACTGGAGGAGAGCACTGACCGGAGGAGAGCACTGACCGGAGGTAAGCACTGACCGGAGTAGAGCTCTGACCAGAGGAGAGCACTGACTGGAGGAGTGCACTGTCCGGAGGAGAGCACTGACTGGAGGAGAGCACTGACCGGAGGAGAGCACTGACCGGAGGAGTGCACTGTCCGGAGGAGAGCACTGACTGGAGGAGAGCACTGACTGGAGGAGAGCACTGACCGGAGGAGCGCACTGTCCGGAGGAGAGCACTGACTGGAGGAGAGCACTGACCGGAGGAGTGCACTGTCCGGAGGAGAGCACTGACTGGAGGAGAGCACTGACTGGAGGAGAGCACTGACCGGAGGAGCGCACTGTCCGGAGGAGAGCACTGACTGTAGGAGAGCACTGACTGGTGGAACGCACTGACCGGGGAAATGCACTTGACCCGAGGCGTGCACGGACCAGATGAGCACAATGTCTGTTGGAGAGCACTGACCTGACGAACGCATTGATTTGAGGACAGCACTGTCCGGGCAATCACACTGACTGGACGGCACACTGTCCAGAGGAGAGAACTGACTGGAGGAAGGCACTGACCGGAGGAACGCACTGATCGGAGGAACGCACTTATTATGTCCGTGTATAATTGAGACACGGACTGCAGGAGTTGGTTATAACAGGTCTTTACTGAATGGAGGCAACCTGGAACTACTATGCAAATGTTACTACACAGGTTTATATACAGGGGTGGTCACTACTGGTACTGCAGTATACAGGGGCTGCAGAATATAGTTCCTTCGACAAAGTACATACACTACAATTCCTCCTCTTTTAGCTAAACAGTACATAACATTCAATTAACAATGAAATAACATATTTACAATTACAGTTGCTAGATACATTAGTTGAAGTTAAGCAATTATAAGTTCAGTCTTTGAGGAGGCTTCCTGATTCTGTCTGGATAACGCCTCTTTGGGGTATCAGGTTCTTCTGGCAACGTTGAGTCGGGATCAACGTCGTGGTTCGGTTCGTCTGCTTCCAATATCACCGATTCTGAGGTAGATGCAATTGGTACTTCGGTTTCATCGCCAGGTGTATCAGGTCGTGGTGTGGAGTTGACGTTTCCCAGTGACTCTAGAATCTGGTCAGCATGGCATCTTACAATGCTCTCTCCAACGTCCACGGTATACATTAGAGGTCCTTGCCGTGTACAGATCGTTCCTGGCTGCCATTTCTCTGTGCGGTAGTCCCGGGCCAAAACCGGAGGAGTACACTGACCAGAGGAGAGCACTGACCAGAGGAGAGGTCTGACCAGAGGAGAGCACTGACCGGAGGAGAGGTCTGACCAGAGGAGAGCACTGACCGGTGGAGAGCACTAACCGAAGGAGAGCACTGACCGGAGGAGAGCACTGACCCGGAGGAGAGCACTGACCGGAGGAGAGCAGTGACCGGAGGAACGCACTGACCGGAAGAGAGCACTGACCGGAGGAGAGCACTGACCGGAGGAGAGCACTGACCGGAGGAGAGCACTGACCGGAGGAGAGCACTGACCGGTGGAGAGCACTGACCGAAGGAGAGCACTGACCGGAGGAGAGGTCTGACCAGAGGAGAGCATTGACCGGTGGAGAGCACTGACCGGAGGAGAGCACTGACCGGAGGAGAGCACTGACCAGAGGAGAGCATTGACTGGAGGAGAGCACTGACCAGAGGAGAGCACTGACCGGTGGAGAGCACTGACCAGAGGAGAGCACTGACCGGAGGAGAGCACTGACCAGAGGAGAGCACTGACCGGAGGAGAGCACTGACCGGAGGAGAGCACTGTCCGGAGGAAAACACTGACCAGAGGAGAGCACTGACCGGTGGAGAGCACTGATCGGAGGAGAGCACTGACCGGTGGAGAGCACTGACCGGAGGAGGGCACTGACCGGAGGAGAGCACTGACCAGAGGAGAGCACTGACCAGAGGAGAGCACTGACTGGAGGAGAGCACTGACCGGAGGAGAGGTCTGACCAGAGGAGAGCACTGACCGGAGGAGTACACTGACCAGAGGAGAGCACTGACCAGAGGAGAGGTCTGACCAGAGGAGAGCACTGACCGGAGGAGAGCGCTGACCAGAGGAGAGCACTGACCGGTGGAGAGCACTGACCAGAGGAGAGCACTGACCAGAGGAGAGCACTGTCCGGAGGAGAGCAGTGACCAGAGGAGAGCATTGACCGGAGGAGAGCACTGACCGGTGGAGAGCACTGACCAGAGGAGAGCACTGACCAGAGGAGAGCACTGACCGGAGGAGAGCACTGACCGGAGGAGAGGTCTGACCAGAGGAGAGCACTGACTGGAGGAGTACACTGACCAGAGGAGAGCACTGACCAGAGGAGAGGTCTGACCAGAGGAGAGCACTGACTGGAGGAGAGCACTGACCAGAGGAGGGCACTGACCAGAGGAGAGCACTGTCCGGAGGAGCACACTGACCGGAGGAGAGCACTGACCAGAGGAGAGCACTGACCAGAGGAGAGCACTGTCTGGAGGAGAGCACTGTCCGGAGGAGAGCACTGAACAGAGGAGAGCACTGTCCGGAGGAGAGCACTGACCAGAGGAGAGCACTGACCGGAGGAGAGCACTGACCGGAGGAGCGCACTGACCGGAGGAGAGCACTGACTGAGGAGAGCACTGACCGGAGGAGGGCACTGACCGGAGGAGAGCAATGACCAGAGGAGAGCACTGACCAGAGGAGAGCACTGACCGGAGGAGAGCACTGACCGGAGGAGAGCACTGACTGAGGAGAGCACTGACCGGAGGGGAGCACTGACCGGAGGAGAGCACTGACCGGAGGAGCGCACTGACCGGAGGAGGGCACAGACCGGAGGAGGGCACTGACCGGAGGAGAGCACTGTCCGGAGGAGAGCACTGACTGGAGGAGAGCACTGTCCGGAGGAGAGCACTGTCTGGAGGAGAGCACTGTCCGGAAGAGCGCACTGACCGGAGGAGCGCACTGACCAGAGGAGGGCACTGACCAGAGGAGAGCACTGTCCGGAGGAGCACACTGACCGGAGGAGCGCACTGACCGGAGGAGAGCACTGACCGGAGGAGAGCACTGTCTGGAGGAGAGCACTGTCCGGAGGAGCGCACTGACCGGAGGAGAGCACTGTCTGGAGGAGAGCACTGTCCGGAGGAGAGCAATGACCAGAGGAGAGCACTGACCGGAGGAACGCACTGACTGAGGAGAGCACTGTCCGGAGGAGAGCAATGACCAGAGGAGAGCACTCTCTGGAGGAATGCACTGACTGGATGAGCGCACTGTCTAGAGGAGAGCACTGACCAGAAGAGCGCACTGTCTAGAGGATACGAAATTGGCTAAGTGGCAGGAAACAGAGATTAGTGCTGAATGGTTGTTTTTCAGACTGGAGGAATGTATGCAGTGGTGCGCCCCAGCGGTCAGTGCTAGGACCACTGCTTTTCTTGATATATATTCATGACTTGGACTTGGGTGTACAGGGCACCGTTTCAATTCTGCAGATGACACAAAACTTGGATGTATAGTGAACAATGAGGAGGACAGTGATAGATTTCAAGAGGACATAGACAGGCTATTGGAATGGGCGGACTTGTGGCAGGTGAAATTTAACGCAGAAAAGTGCAAAGTGATACATTTTGGTAGAAGGAACGAGGAGAGGCAATATAAACTAAAGTGTACAATTCTAAAGGGGGTGCATGAACAGAGTGTCCTGGGGGTATATGTGCACCAATCATTGAAGGTGGCAGGGCAGGTTGAGAAAGCAGTTATAAAAACATACGGGATCCTGGGCTTCATAAATAGAGGCATAGGGGGTGATTTTCATTCAGAAGTCGGGAAGGAGGCAGGACTACAACTTTCGGGGTTGTAGTCCCGCCTGCATCGAGATGCGGCCAATCCACGCGATTTTAACTTGATTGACCTTGTTGAGCCCGCCCAGCGGGCTAAGCAGGCCAATTAAGGGCCACCCGGCAACAGGTGACGTGACAGACTGAAATTTCATCTGTCAAAACGTTTTGACAGATGAAATATCAGTGTTTCACAGCTGTTTGAAGCTGTCAAACACTGACAGTCTTACTTCTAACCTGAGTCCTTCTACACAGACTCAGTTAGAAATCTCTCCTGCACAGAAAGCTGCAGGCTGTCACTTTTGACAGATCACAGCCATTCTGCTTTCTGTGCCGGTTAGATGATGAACTCCCGAAACCTAAAGGAAGGAAGCCTGTAAAGTTAAGTACAGGTAATTTAAACTTCTTTACACACTTTAGACACACCAAACACACTTACCTTTGCACTCATACACACATCACTCACCTGAACACCGACATCTCGACTCCTCCAAGACCTTCAACCCGACGGCCTGACTCCTCTAACTTGGCGTGGTTTGGAGCCGTCGGAATCCCACACTTCAAGCTTTGAAATAGGGATTAGGCTAAAAACTGCCTGTTAACTACCTATTAACAGGCAGTTAATTGGCACTAATTCCTTCCCGCCTCGGGTAGGCGGGTCCCAGTGCGGGGCGGGTACCCGCCTCCTTTGAAACTGACATGGAGGCGGGTTGGGGGTGGGATGGTGTCGGGACCCTCGAATTCAAGACTTTACCTCCCCGCACGCCTCCAATCCCGACTCCATGGGTCAATGAAAATCGACCCCATAGAGTACAAAAGCTAGGAATTTATGATGAACCTTTATAAAATGCTGGATCGGCCTCAACTGGAGTATTGTGTCCAATTCTGGGCACTGCACTTTAGGAAGAATGTGAAAGCCTTAGAGAGGGTGCAGAAAATATTTACGAGAATGGTTTCAGGGATAAAGGCCTTCAGTTATGTGGATAGACTAGAGAAGCTGGGGTTGTTCTCCTTAGAGCAGAGAAGGTTGAGATGAGATTTGATAGAGGTGTTCAAAATCATGAGGGGTCTAGACAAAGTAGATAGAGAAAAACTGTGCCCATTGGCGAAAGTGTCGAGAACCAGAGGACACAGATTTAAGGTGATTGGCAAAAGAATCAAAGGCCACATGAGGAAAAGTCTTTTTACAAAGCAAGTGGTTAGGATCTGGAATGCACTGCTTGAAAAGGTGATGAAGGCAGATTCAATCGTGGCTTTCAAAAGGGAGTTGGATAAGTACCTGAAGGAAAATTTTGTGCAGGGCTATAGGGAAAGGGTGGGGGAGTGGGACTAGCTGAAGTGCTCTTGCAGAGAGCCGGCACGGGCTCACCGGAGGAGAGCACTGACCAGAGGAGAGAACTATCCAGAGCACTGACCAGGGGAACGTACTGTCCAGAGGTGCGCACAATCTATTTCCTTCACCAATGAGATTTAAGGATAGAGAAATAAACAGAGGAATGACGCAGAAGAAAATATCAGAGACAGAAAGAGAAATAAAGAAAGGGAAAGAATGTTTGGATTAAGAGAGAGAAAAAAAGAGAAAGGAACTATAAGGAAAAAGTGTAAACATTTTAATTTTTAAAACCTTTAAGAACAATTTACTACCTGTTGGAATGAAACTCTTAGGTTTCAATTGTTCCCGTTCTGGGCCAGAGAAGTTGCGTGGCACTGCAGTAACAAATCTCATCATTAAAAGGCTCCATATGTCATTAAATATCAGCCCTGGCTTTCGGTGGTGAGTTTAATTGGTAATTAATGTGCAAATGCAGCAATTTCCTGACACTCCCGAGGAGGCTGATGACGAGCTCCCATTTTTGCAAGGCTAATGGTGGAGAGACACAAATCATCCACCAGTTTGTGCTGATTCACAACTCACAGTGTAACTCTTCCTCACTACAAATTACTGGGTTATTTACACATTAATAACGGTGAGACTCCCTAAACCTCTTCATATCTCCACCTCTCTCTCCTAATTTAAGACACTCCTTAAAACCGACCTCTTTAACCAAGTTTTTGGTCATCTGCCCTAATATCTCCTTATGTGGCTCGGTGTCAAACTTTGTTTGATAATCGCTCCTGTGAAGCGTCTTGGGACATTTTACTACATCAAAGGTGCTTATATAAATGCAAGTTGTCGTTGTTGTTGTTGTTCCAGCTATCAAATGCTAAAAATTCTAAAGTGCTGACTACTTGGAATGTACTCAGGGCACACATTGCAAAATTAAGCTTCTCGGTCCGGCATTTTGCATGCATTATGGATCAGATCAAAGCTCTGCAGTCCCGTGACATCTAGTCATGAATGGTGGTGGACCATTAAACAACTAACAGGAGGAGGAGGCTCCATGAATATCCCCATCCTCAAAGGTGGTGGGGCCCAGCACGTGAGTGCAAAAGACAAGGCTGAAGCGTTTGCAACCATCTTCAGCCAGAAGTGCCGAGTGGATGATCCATATCGGTCTACTCCCAAGGTCCCCACCATCACAGAAGTCAGTCTTCAGCCAATTCGATTCACTCCACATGCTATCAAGAAACGACTGAGCGCACTGGATACAGCAAAGGCTATGGGCCCCGACAACATCCCGACTATTGTGCTGAAGACTTGTGCTCCAGAACTAGCCAAACCTCAAGCCAATCTGTTCCAGTACAACCACAACACTGGCATCTATCCGACAATGTGGAAAACTGCCCAGGTATGTCCTGTCCACAAAAAGCAGGACAAATCCAACCCGGCCAATTACTGCCCCATCCGTCTACTCTCAATCTTCAGCAAAGTGATGGAAGGTGTCATCGACAGTGCTATCAAGCGGCACTTACTCACCAATAACCTGCTCACTTATACCCAGTTTGGGTTCTGCCAAGACCACTCGGCTCCTGACCTCAATATAGCCTTGGTCCAAACATGGACAAAGGAGCTGAATTCCAGAGGTGAGGCGAGAGTTACTGCCCTGGACATCAAGGCAACATTTGACCGAGTGTGGCATCAAGGAGCCCTAGTAAAACTGAAGTCAATGGGAATCAGGGGGAAAATGCTCCATTGGCTGGAGTCATACCTAGCACAAAGGAAGATGGTTGTGGTGATTGAAGGTTAATCATCACAGCCCCAGGACATATGCTGCAGGAGATCATCAGGGCAGTGTCCTAGGCCCAACCATCTTCAGCTGCTTCATCCATGACCTTCGTCCAACATAAGGTCAGAAATGGGGATGTTCGCTGATGACTGCACAATGTTCAGCACCATTCACAACTCCTCAAATAATGAAGCAGTCCATGCCCGTATGCAATAAGACCTGGATGATGTTCAGGCTTGGGCTGATAAGTGGCAGGTAACATTCATGCCACAGAAGTGCCAGGCATTACCATCGCCAAACCCACCACCATCAACACCCTGGGGGGTCACCATGACCAGGAACTTAACTGGACCAGCCACATAAATACTGTGGCAACAAGAGCAGGTCAGAGGCTAGGTATTCTACGGCGAGTGTCTCACCTCCTGACTGCCCAAAGCCTTTCCAGCATCTACAAGGCACAAGTAAGGAGTGTGATGGAATACTCTCCACTTGCCTGGATGAGTGCAGCTGCAACAACACTCAAGAAGCTCGATAGCATCCAGGGCAAAGCAGCCCGTTTGATTGGCACCCCATCCACCACCTTAAACATTCACTCCCTCCACCACCGGCGTACAGTGGCTGCAGTGTGTACCATCTACAAGATGCACTGCAGCAACTTGCCAAGGCTTCTTCGGCAGCATCTCCCAAACCCACGGCCTCTTCCACCTAGAAGGACAAGGGCAGCAGGTGCATGGGAACACCACCATCTCCAAGCTCCCCTCCAAGTCACACACCATCCTGACTTAGAAGTATGTCGTGATCCTTCATCGTTGCTGGGTCAAAATCCTGGAACTCCCTACCTAACAGCACTGTGGGAGTACCTTCACCACACGGACTGCAGCGGTTCAAGAAGGTGGCTCACCACCACCTTCTCAAGGGCAACTAGAGATGGGCAATAAATGCTGGCCTTGCCAGCGACGCCCACAGCCCATAAGCGAATTAAAAAAAACACACAAATTTCAATATGGAAAAGTAACTGCACTAAAACAGGCATCTGCTACTATTTATGTCCTCCATTTTGAATCACAATTTCTGTTTTAACTCTGACTGTTTAAAAAACAATTAAAAGCCAAATTTTCAGTTCCTGTCACGCCCGTGCACAGAAAATGAACTAAGACACTACCATACACACACAAAAAACAAATCAGTAAAATACATCACTTTCAATATAAATCTGTACTGTGTCAACACTGTTTGTAAGCTGTCACATTCAGATGTGTGAGTACAGTCCACAGACAAAGAGGCATCATTGACAGTTCCATTTCTGGTTGGCTGTCTTCAAGTTGTGGAATCTTTTTCTAATAAAAGAAAGGCTTACATTTTTAAAGCGCCTTTCATGATCTCACTTCGTCCCAACGTGCTTTACTGTGTCAGCTCTGGCTCAGTTGGTCGCACTCTCATCTCTGAATCTGAAGGTTGTGGGTTCAAATCCCACTCCACGAAACTTGAGCACAAAAATCTAGGCTGACATTCCAGTGTAGTACTGAGGGAGTGCTGCACTGTCGGTAGGTGCCCTCTTTCAAATGAGACCTTAAACTGAGGCCCTGTCTGGTTTCTCAGGTGGATGTAAAAGATCCCATGGCACTATTTCAAAGAAGAGCAGGGGAGTTATCCCTGGTGTCCTGGCCAATATTTATCCCCCAACCAACATCACTAAAACAGATTATCAGGTTGTTATCACATTGCTGTTTGTGGGACCTTGCTGTGCACAAATTGGCTGCAACATTTTCTACATTACAACACTGATTACACTTCAAAAATATTTCATTGGCTGTAAAGTGCTTTGGGACATCAGTGGTCATGAAAGGCGCTATTTAAATGCAAGTCTTTCTGTCTTTTACAGCCAATGAAGTATTTTTGAAGTGTACTCACTGTTGTAATCCTCCTTTGGGTTTCTGAACTGACAGCCTAGCAACCAACATGGTTCATACGAACATATGAATAAAGACGGACAGGTAAAGACCCTTTGGTCCATCCAGCCTGTCCCACATAACTGCGATGCCTTGTGCATCACAATATATGCACTCCCCACCCCACCTGAAAGCCATGTGACCTTCTGGGAGAGGCGAAAAATAAGATAAAAAACACAAGCCCAATTAGGTGAAATAAATCTGGAAAATTCCTCTCTGGACCCCTTAGGCAATGGAAACGAATCCTCTGGTTCATGGGCTCTCTCGCTGAAAGGGTTGTGCTGCCTTTGATCGGGCCTGTCAAGCAGGACGGCCATTCATGGTCAGTTGGCCAACGTTAGCAGGCAGCCTTCACTCGAGCATTCTTATCTGCACCCTGTATGATTCTGTTTACTGCCCATGCAGAAGAAACTGTGGCCAAGCGCAGCTTGGAAGTTGGATGTGGCCTTCAGTGCAGCATTGATCGATTGGTGGGATTCTACAACTCCTGAGGCACAAATCGAACCTCAATTGCATCCTTTAGTTCTCCTAGAAGCTGAAAACACCACTGTTCACCAGTGCCAAGCCCAGGACTAGAAACGGGTGAACATTATTACAACAATGGGGATTTCAGCATCAGCACCAACTTACAAGAGTTGGGGTTGTGCTACATTTTTTGGAGAATGGATGGAGACATCTGGTGAGAAGGTGGGTAGGTGGAGCCGAGATGAATTATAAAGGGCCAGCCTGGCTGGGCCTAAAGGCCTTCTCTTGTCCATAAAAAATCTTGTTCTAAAAGAATTACTATTTACAAAAATATTAAATCCTGTGAGTGAGTTCAGGATTTCATCTTGGAGCCCAGAACCTTCAAGAAATTATATTTTGTAGCTTATGATTTTCACCTTCACCCCTTGATTAGATTCCAGCCTGTAACTCACTCCCGGGTATCCATTATTCTATATATAAACCACCCGAACCTCTCAGTTAGATTGCAGCCTGCAGCTCACTCCCAAGCAATGTTCTCTGTGAGCGTCGCTTTGTTCTGTGTGGCCTGTTTCTTTTAATGTGCAGTCCCTTTAAATTTCTGCGCATGCATGGGATTTACAATGTAAAAGCTGCTGAGCGGCCTTCACGGGACCTTTGAGTTTACTGCACGGCCACATTGCCACGCACCTTAGGGGGAACATTGCTCTCAGGTATTCATTATTCTATATAAACCATCCGAAACCCTCGATTAGATTCCAGCCTGTAACTCACTCCAAAATATCTATTATTCTATATATAAACCATCCAAACCCCGCGATTAGATTCCACCTTGTATCTCACTCCCGGAGTTTTTTTTATTCGTTTATGGGATCTGGGTGTCGCTGGCAAGGCCAGCATTTAATGTCCATCTCTAGTTGCCCTTGAGAAGGTGGTGGTGAGCCGCCTTCTTGAACCACTACAGTCCGTGTGGTAAAGGTACTCCCACAGTGCTGTTAGGTAGGGAATTCCAGGAGTTTGACCCAGTGACAATGAAGGATCTGCGATATACTTCTAAGTCAGGATGGTGTGTGACTTGGAGGGGAACTTGGAGGTGGTGGTGTTCCCATGCGCCTGCTGCCCTTGTCCTTCTAGGTGGAAGAGGTCGCGGGTTTGGGAGGTGCTGCCGAAGAAGCCTTGGCGAGTTGCTGCAGTGCATCTTGTAGATGGCACAAACTGCAGCCACGGTACGCCGGTGGTGGAGGGAGTGAATGTTTAAGGTGGTGGATGGGGTGCCAATAAAGCGGGCTGCTTTCTCCTGGATGGTGTCGAGCTTCTTGAGTGTTGTTGGAGCTGCACTCATCCAGGCAAGTTGAGAGTATTCCAGCACACTCCTGACTTGTGCTTTGTAGATGGTGGAAAGGCTTTGGGGAGTCGGGAGGCGAGACACTTGCCGCAGAATACCTAACCTCTGACCTGCTCTTGTTGCCACAGTATTTATGTGGCTGGTCCAGTTAAGTTTCTGGTTAATGGTGACCCCCAGGATGTTGATAGTGTGGGACTTGGAGATGGTAATGTCATTGAATGTCAAGTGGGGGTGGTTAGACTCTCGCTTGTTGGAGATAGTCATTGCTTGGCACTTCTGTGGCATGAATGTTACCTACCACTTATCAGCCCAAGCCTGAACATCGTCCAGGTCTTGTTGTAAGCGGGTGATGTGCCTTCAATAACCACAAAACTAGAAGTTATAGACTTTAACAAGTTGGCTTTTAATCACTAAGATCAGAGCTAACATCTCAACACACTGACTGGCTCGCAGGAATGAGTCATACAGATCCTGGGATCTTTATGTAAGAGAAGTCAGGGGCGGAGCCAAGAGCCAAGACCTGGAACCTTCCAGGTTAGTCAGGAAAGAGGAAGTGAAACTATACACCGTGTGGGGGAGGGTAATATACATGAGTGCAAAACGAATACAGGCAAGAACGAATAGAGATTTCATTACATTCACCCCTTCTTTAGATTTAGTCCATCGGGGTGATGTTTCTTAAAAGTTGGTATAAGTGAGTCTGTCAGGAGGTTTTGCGGTTCTCAGTGATCGGCGCAAAGCCGGTTGGGGTGCCTCTAGGGGAGTGGATTCTGGTTCCTCCGCTGTCCTGGCCTCCGCAGTGTCTTCCAGGTTATCTGCAGTGTCCTCCAGGTTAAAGTTGGGTATTGATACCTCTGGGCGTCCTGTCTCTTTTTGGTGTAGGTCTTCCTCGGGTAGTCTCTCATCGTTCTCTCCGCTCCCCGAGGGAGCGAGGTCTTTTATGGAAACAGTGTCCTCTCGCCCGTCAGAGTATTCGATATAGGCGTACTGAGGGTTTGCATGGAGGAGCTGTACCTTTTCCACAAGGGGGTCCATTTTATGGCCTCTCACGTGCTTCCGCAATAGTACTGTCCCCGGAGACGTCAGCCACGCGGGTAGAGATATGCCCGAGGTCGATTTCCGGGGGAAAACGAACATCTTTTCGTGAGGGGTAGCGTTAGTGGCTGTACATAACAGAGACCTTATGGAGTGGAGCACGTCTGGGAGGACTTCCTGCCAGCGGGAGGTCGGAAGGCCTTTTTGTTAAGTCTGTGTGTTATAATGAGAATTACTACACAGACCACAAGAGTAACTTTTAACAGGTCTTTACTAGTCGAAGGTCAGGGCGGAACTGCCCAATAAATCATTACACAGCACTTATATACCGGTGTGGTCACCACCGGTATTACAGTATACAGCAGTCATGATAAAGTAGTGCCACTCTTAAAATAGTTCTCTTAAAGGTGGAACGGTTACATACACCACAATCCTCCCTTTTTAGCTTAACAGTATATATATTCCCCATTAACATAACATCATAACATATATACACAACTTCATGTACAACAGTTCACAGATTCAGTCTCTCTGGAGGCTTCCTGACTCGGTCCGGATAACGCCTCAGTGGTGTAGTCGTTTTCGGTGGTGTAGTAGGTTCTGTTGACAAGGTCGATTCGGCTTGAATGCCAGTGTCGGGTTCATCTGATTCCAGTATCACCGGCTCGGAGGTAGATCCTATGGGTATCTCTGCTTCATCATTAGGCGTATAGAGTTGTGGAGTAGGTGGTCCCTTTTCGGATGACTCTATGAACTGGTCAACATGGCGCCTTATTATGCTTTCACCAATGTCCACGGTATACATCAGCGGTCCTAGTCGTGTGCAAATAGTTCCAGGCTGCCATTTCTCGGTACGGTAGTCCCGGGCCAAAACTTGTTGACCTATCTGGAAGGTTCTAGTTGGCCTTTCATTCATGCCTTGAAATTGCCGGTTCTCTACGTCCCCTCTGATGTTTGGCTTGATCAAATCCAGCCGGCATCTTAGTCTTCTATTGAAAAACATCATGGCGGGAGTTTGGTTTGTAACGCATGTGTCGCATTCCTGTACGCCAACAAGAAGTTATCTACCTTATGTTGTAGATTTATGTCTTCCTTGCCCATGGCCTTTATGGCCTTCTTGAAGGTCTGGACAAACCTTTCAGCTAATCCATTGGTGGCGGGATGGTATGGGGCGGACGTGTAGTGCTTAACCCCATTGTTTTTTAAGAACTTCCTGAATTCTTCGGACACAAATTGCGGTCCATTATCAGAACAGATCTGTTCCGGCAGCCCATTCCTGGCAAATATGGTCCTTAATACTGTGATGGTTTTTTCCGTGGTGGTGGAGGACATCTTTATTACCTCCAGCCACTTGGAGTGTGCATCCACCGCGATTAAGAACATTGAGTCCATAAATGGACCAGCAAAGTCGATGTGTACCCTTTGCCATGGAGATGAGGGCCACTCCCATGGATGTAGAGGAGCTTGTGGTGGGGCGTTTTGGAACTTCTGGCATCCTAGACAGCTCTTGGTCATTTCTTCGATGTCTCCATCGATACCTGGCCACCACACAAACGCTCTGGCTAGGTTCTTCATTTTCACTCCACCCAGATGCCCCTCGTGAAGCTCCTTTAGCACTTTATGCTGGTGTTTGGGTGGAATCACCACTCTGGATCCACACATCAAAGTTCCTCGGCACACTGACAGCTGTTCTCTTCTTTGCGAGAATGCTGGCAACAGTGGTTCGCCATGTGTTGGCCATCCCTTCACCGTTAAATCGTAGACTCGTGAGAGAGTCGGGTCATTTCTTGTTTCCTTTTCGATCGCAGAATTTGTTACTGGTAGACATTCCACTATGGTTGATTGGAACATCTCCACTGGGTCCACTGTAGGCGCCTCTTCTACCGTTGGCAACGGTAGGCGCGATAACCCGTCAGCATTCCCATGCTGTTTTGATCCTTTGTATTCTATGTCATATTGGTGTGCCCCTCGGAAAAGGGACCACCTCTGTAGCCTTTGCGCTGTCATAATGGAAACGCCCTTTTTAGGGTTGAATATGGATACCAACGGCTGGTGGTCTGTCAGCAATGTAAACTTCTGGCCCTGCAGGTAATGATTAAACTTCTTTACTCCCCACACCAGGCTGAGAGCCTCCCTATCTATCTGAGCATAGTTGCGCTCAGCGGAGGTCAATGATCTGGATGCAAATGCGACTGGCCTTTCCGAGCCATTTGGCCACTTGTGTGAGAGTACTGCTCCAATACCATAAGGAGAAGCATCACAAGCTAAACGAATAGGTAGTGTTGGGTTGAAGTGAGCCAACACTTCCTCTGAGATGATCAATGCCTTGCTTTTGCGAAAGGCCTTCTTACAGTCCTCGCTCCACTTCCATGGTACTTCTTTCTGCAAAAGAGCATTCAGCGGGTGCAGCACCGTGGATAGATTTGGCAGAAACTTATGGTAATAGTTAATCAACCCTAGGAACGACCTCAACTGGGATACATTTTCCGGAGCGGGAGCCTTCACAACAGCTTCGATCTTCTCAGGTGACTTGTGCAGCACCTCCTGGTTAATGACATGACCACAGTACGAGATCCGTTTCTGAAAGAACTCACATTTCTGGCGATTAACTCGAAGGCCATATTCCTTCAACCTGGTGAGCACCAGTTTCAAATTTGCAAGGTGTTCCTCATCGTCATCTCCTGTAATCAGGATATCGTCCAAGTAACATTGAGTGCTTGGAATTCCCTGTAATACCTGCTCCATGGCCCTCTGCCAAATTGCTGGAGCCGAAGCCACTCCAAAATCCAGTCTATTATATCGATACAAGCCTCTGTGCGTGTTGATTGTGAGATACTGGCGCGACTCTTCCTCAACTTCCATCTGTAAGTACGCTTGTGCCAGGTCTATCTTGGTGAAGCGTTTCCCGCCAGACAATGAAGCAAAGATATCCTCAATCTGCGGAAGCGGATATTGCACCGTGTGAAGCACCGGATTAACTGTGATCTTGAAGTCTCCACAGATGCGGACCTTCCCCAGTTCCCCTGGCTTGTTACTCGATGAACGCTTCACGACGGGAACAATGGGCGTGGCCCACTCACTCCAGTCCACCTTAGACAGTACTCCTGAACGTTCTAGCCCTTCCAGCTCAGCTTCCACAGCAGGTCGTATCGCATAAGGTACCGGTCTGGCTTTGAAAATTTTTGGGTTTGCATGTTCTGCAATCTTGATTTTTGCCTTAATTCCTCTCAGTGTTCCCAGTCCCTGTTGGAACACCTCTTTAGCCTCATCCAATATTCTGGACAATCGTTCAGGTTTGACATCTTTTTTCCCGGAATCTACTGTTATTGCGTTTAGGGAGTGCCAGTCCATATTTATTTTCCTGATCCACTCCCGTCCCAGAAGTGGTGGACCTCCCTCAGGTAGTACATATAAGTCCATTCCTTGGTGTTCTTTGCCCTTGTGTACCACCTTGACTTTTATCTTTCCAATGGGGTATACTCTTTGCCCCGTGTATGTCTGCAATACTATCTTCGTATCCCGTAGGGGAATATGTTTGAATAACCTTTTGTAATCTTGCTTATTCATGACCGTCAACGCCGATCCGGTGTCCAATTCCATCTTCATTTGGACTCCTGCTATCTGCAGTGTGACCCAGATAGTTTGTCGGTCAGCTTCCTTACTCACATTGTGAATTCTCAGACTACCCAGTTCCTTGCTGTTGGAGTCTGAATCCGAATTCTGTTCATCCGAACTCTTCTCAGCCACCTTATGTACCTTTCTGCACTTTTCCTGCGGTGACTTTTTGTTGCTGGTCTTCTTTCCTGACCGGCATACTTTAGCTATGTGACCAAGCTTGCCACATTTTCTACATTCCTGGTTTTTAAACCAGCATTGGCTCTGATCGTGTGTTGTCTTCCCACAACGATAACATTTCGTTGTACCCGAAGCCATTTGATCTACGCTGAGTACCGCTGCCTTCAGCTGCATTTCCGCAGTGCCTCTCACTGCGGCTTCGTGCGATGCTGCAATAGAGACAGCCTTATCAAGTGTAAGATCATTCTCTTCAAGCAGCCGCTTTTGTGTTCCTTCTTTCGACAATCCACACACGAATTTGTCTCTCAGTGCCTCTGTCAGGCTTTCCCCAAACTGGCAGTATTTCGCTAGCTTACGCAGTTCAATTAAATACTCCGCGTTGCTTTCCTCTTTCAGTTGCGTTCTCGCATAAAATTTAAATCGTTCCGCTAACATCAGCGGTGTGGGGTTCAAATGATTTTTCAGGACAGCCACAATTTTAGCGAAAGTCTGATCCGCCGGTTTAGCTGGTGATAGAAGATGCTTCAATAGCCCGTATGTCTTCGCACCCATTGAGTTTAGTAAGGTTAGTGCTTTATCTTCATCTGATATTTTATTTGCCTTACAATATATCTCTATGCGTTCTACATACGTGGCCCAATCTTCAACATCGGGATCGAAATCGTTGATGTTACCACGCTTAGGCATCTTCGCAACCACCGTGATAGAAGGGATGATCACTGCCTGTTGCTGATGGAAGGATTCGTGTCAGAATTCTTCCTTTGCTCTGCAGGCCCGAGTCTTCTCTCAGCAGAATGATGAGGGCGGATGCCTCCTCTCGACGCCCGTTAAACTGCCTTGGATGTATCTCTGCCGCAGGGTAAGATCGTACTTGTCGCCACTGTTAAGTCTGTGTGTTATAATGAGAATTACTACACAGACCACAAGAGTAACTTTTAACAGGTCTTTACTAGTCGAAGGTCAGGGCGGAACTGCCCAATAAATCATTACACAGCACTTATATACCGGTGTGGTCACCACCGGTATTACAGTATACAGCAGTCAAGATAAAGTAGTGCCACTCTTAAAATAGTTCTCTTAAAGGTGGAACGGTTACATACACCACACTTTTGACTTTAAGGCTAACGTGACAGCCTTCCAAACAGTAGCATTCTCCCTTTCCACTTGCCCATTACCCCGGGGGTTGTAGCTAGTGGTTCTGCTAGTGGCTATCCACTTTGAGAGCAAGAACTGGTGCAGTTCGTCACTCATAAATGACGTCCCCCTATCGCTGTGTATGTAGTTCGGCATGCCAAACATGCAGAATAGATTACCGAGACACTTGATGACCGTGGCACTGGTCATGTCTGGGCAGGGAATGGCGAAGGGGAAGCGGGAATATTCATCGATGATATTGAGGAAGTATATGTTACGGTCGGCAGAGGGAAGGGGTCCCTTGAAGTCCAGACTTAGGCGCTCGAATGGCCGTGTGGCTTTGATAAGGTGTGCACGGTCAGGCCTGTAGAAACGAGGCTTGCATTCCGCACAGATGTGGCAGGCTCTGGTCATTGCCCTGACCTCCTCGATGGAGTGGGGCAGATTGCGGGACTTTATAAAATGGTATAGTCGGGTGACCCCTGGGTGACAGAGGTCATTGTGGAGACCCTGTAATTTGTCCGTATGAATGCTGGCACACATTCCCCGCGATAGGGCGTCTGGGGGTTCATTAAGGGCTCCCGGCCTGTACTTAATATCATAGTCGAACGTGGATAGTTCGATCCTCCACCTGAGTATTTTGTCATTCTTGATTTTCCCCCTTTGTTTGTTATTAAACATGAAAGCCACCGACCGCTGGTCGGTGAGCAGGGTGAAACGTTTGCCGGCTAGGTAGTGTCTCCAGTGCTGCACTGCCTCCACTATAGCCTGTGCCTCCTTCTCGACAGAAGAGTGCCTGATTTCAGGTCCCTGAAGGGTTCGGGAGAAGAAGGCCACAGGTCTCCCAGCCTGAATGAGGGTCGCAGCTAAAGCAAAGTCTGACGCATCGCTTTCGACTTGAAAGGGAATGCTTTCGTCCACTGCACACAGTGCAGCCCTTTCAATGTCCTGTTTGATACTGGTGAAAGCCTCCCGAGCTTCAGCTGATAGTGGGAAGGACGTCGATTTAATGAGGGGTCGGGCCTTATCAGAGTAATTGGGCACCCATTGGGCATAATACGAAAAAAATCCCAGGCATCTTTTTAAAGCTTTGGGATTGTGTGGCAGGGGCAGTTCCTTTAGGGGGCGTAATCGGTCAGGGTCCGGTCCAATTACCCCATCTTCCACCACACAGCCGAGGATACAGAGACGGGTTGTGTTGAAGACACATTTGTCTTCGTTGTAGGTTAGATTCAGCTTTAGGGCAGTTTTTAAAAATCTCGCAAGATTTAGATCGTGGTCTTGCTGGTTGTGCCCGCAGATAGTGACATTGCCCAGATAGGGGTAGGTAGCTTTAAGTTTATTCTCATCAACCATGCGGTCCATCTCACGTTGGAAGACCGAGACCCCATTTGTTACCCCGAAGGGCACCCTGAGAAAATGGTAGAGGCGTCCGTTCGCCTCAAAGGCGGTGTATGGGCGGTCCTCCGTTCTAATGGGGAGCTGGTGATACGCGGATTTGAGGTCGATAGTCGAGAAGACTCGGTATTGCGCGATCTGGTTGACCATTTCTGATATGCGGGGTAAAGGGTAGGCGTCCAGCTGGGGTATAAATATTAACAGTCTGGCTGTAGTCAATTACCATCTGTTTCTTTTCGCTATTTTTAACTATGACTACTTGGGCACGCCACGGACTGGTACTGCATTCAATAATGCCTTCCCACAGGAGTCTGTCCACTTCCGCCTTGATAAAGTGTCTGTCTTCCAGACTGTACCGCCTACTTTTGGTCGCTATGGGCCTACAGTTCGGAGCGAGATTAGCGAATAAAGAGGGCGGGCTGATTTTTAAGGTTGATAGGCCACAGACTGTGAGTGGCGGCTGGGACCCGCCATATGCTAGCGTGACACTTTCGTGGTGGCACTGGAAGTCCAGGCCCAAGATTACATTAACACAGAGTTCTGGCATCATGAGGAGTTTAAAATCCTTGTAGTCCATGCCTTTTACAGTCAGTGTTACCACACAGTAGCCCAAAATGTCCGAAGTGTGGGGCTTAGCAGCCATAGCAATTCTGCTCCGTGTAGGGGTTACCGTTAATGAGTGCTGCCGTACCAGGCTAGGGTGGATAAAACTCTCGGTACTCCCACAGTCAATTAAACATTTCGTTAAATTCCCGTTTACCTGTATGTCCATCATGGATTTTGTCAACGGGTGTGGCCTGGATTGATCCACCGTGATCGAAGCCACTGTTGGGCCCTGGGCGGCCGTTGAGTCGGGATAAGATGGCGGATCCCAAGGTGGCGGCACGCACGAGGCGGTGACGGAGTTGGAAATCGGATTCCCCCTGCAGACTTTGCTAAAATGCCCCTTTTTCTTACATTTGAAGCATGTAGCGTCCTTCGCTGGGCATCGTTGTCTGGGGTGCTTGGCCTGGCCGCAGAAGTAGCATTTCGGGCCTTGAGACATTGCCGCTGTAGTAGGACTCCTGGGTGAACTTCTGTGTGGGGACTCCGGCGGTGTAGAGCTGGTCTGAGACCTGGATGGGGAAGATGGCTGATTCCAAGATGGCGGCCCGCTCGGCGCGCACGAGGTGGTGAGGGCCGCATGGCCGGACGAATAAGAGTAAGAGTTTTTCTGGGCCACGTCCAGCGATCGCGCAGTGGCCACTGCCTTTTTTAAGTCCAGGACCTCCTTCTCCAGCAGTCTCTGCCGGATATAATTCGATTTGAGGCCCGTGATGAAGGAATCGCGGATCAATTCGTCAGAGTACACGTTGGCTGTCACGGCCTTGCAGTTACATTCCTGGACCAAGTCCTTTAGGCCCTGTAAGAAATCGTCCATTGATTCCTCAGGTCGCTGCCTGCGTGTAGCCAGCAGATGTCTGGCGTACACTTCGTTTACTGGCCTCTGGTATTGGGCCTTCAGGATAGTGATGGCCTCCGTGTAAGAGGTGGCGTCCCGGATGAACGAATAAATCCGATGATTAACGCGAGTAGTCAGTAGACTCAGTTTATCTACCTCGCTAGCGGATGAGGCCCTCGCGAAGAGTTCGAAGCATTTGAGCCAGTGTCCAAATTGATTTGATGCTTCAGCAGAATGTGGATCCAAGTCCAGACGCTTTGGTTTTAGGAGTCGATCCATCCTAGTATTCTTTAGTGATTAAAATTGATGTGCCTTCAATAACCACAAAACTAGAAGTTATAGGGCTAGATTTTCAGTATAGGCAGTTTTGGGGCGCTAGCTTTAGCGCCCGCCCGAAGTTAGCGCCCGCCCCAAAGTAGCGCCCCGTTGCCGGGAATTCAGTGGCTTCGCCCTAAGAGGTTGGTGGAGCGCTAAAAGAGGCGTTCCACTACTCTCTTTAGGCGCTAAGCCGGCGGTCCAGAGGGATAGCGCCCAGGCGGGGCGCAGCACGGGTGCGGTCATTTTTGCACTGACAGCAGACCCCGTGGTGCCGACCAGCTCTTAAAGGGGGAAGGGATGAATTGGTCTGCTGCCACGCCCTGCACACTGCAGCCTTGCAAAGAGGCCTCAACACTACTGCTCAGCCCCAGGGAGTCATGGCAACGCCAGAGAAGGCCCGTCAGCGTGCCCTGCGCTTCTCAGAGGGTGATCTGGACATAATGGTCACAGCTCTGGAGGTGAGGCGCAAGATCTTGTTTCCAGAGAGTGGGAGGAATCCAACCCACCACGACTACACCAAAGCCTGGAAGCAGATCGCCCAGAGGGTGACGTTCACCGGCGAGGCCCCCAGGACCCACAAACAATGCCGTAAGAAATACAACGATCTGACCAGGATTGTGAGGGTGAGTAGCCTTTCCAGTCTCCTCCTCATTCTTGCATGTACACCTGACATGATGGGCAAAGGGACCTGAAAGTCCTTTTGGCCAGCCCTCAGCCAGCAGCATTGGGACAATCATGAGCATCAAATGGCCATTCGGCACTCTACACTTTGGCCAAGCTATTCCACCATGGGAGGCAGTGCACACTACATCAGGGCTTCACTCTGTCCAAGCTATTCCACCATGGGAGGCAGTGGACAGTACATCAGGGCTTCACTCTGTCCAAGCTATTCCACCATGGGAGGCAGTGCACACTACATCAGGGCTTCACTCTGTCCAAGCTATTCCACCATGGGAGGCAGTGGACACTACATCAGGGCTTCACTCTGTCCAAGCTATTCCACCATGGGAGGCAGTGCACACTACATCAGGGCTTCACTGCGCACTTACAGCCCGTCCTTTCTCTTGCAGGCTAAAGTAGCGTTTAATCGCCAGGCCCGTGCCAGGGGTGGCCGCGCCAAGCTGCAGAAGCTCACTCGGCTGGAGGAGCGCGTGTGTGTGCTCATGGGAGCCCGTGTGATTGTCCCCACAGCGTGCGGTGTATCCGACCCTCCACTGCCCGGCAATGGTAAGGACCTCGCCTTTTGGCCCTCTCGCGTCGCACTGGCCCATCCGAGCTACCTCCTTTGCCACTGTCCCACCAATGCGCTGAATCCCACCAGTCCTAACTCCCTCACTGACGCCGTCTCCTCACTCTGAAGCTACTCTTGTGCATTCCTGCTTTCAGCTGGTGACGACCAGGACCCTGAGGCTGCCAGTGACAGCACCTCCAACCAGGAGGAGGAGGAGGAGCAAGCCGGACCTTCGGGGGAACAGTCACGTCCCGCAGGAGAGGAGGAAATGCTTGACACCTCCTCACTGGACGAGTGCCTGGAGGAACTGTCGCAGGGCAATGCAGCTTCTGGGACCAGTGGCGTCCAGCCACCCAGCAGCCGTGCGCGTGGCCCGCGGCCTTCCCCCCAAAGGGGGGAAGGACCAGAGGGGAGTGCTGCTGCTCGGCACACTCGCCGTCACCAACGCGGCAAGGGTCCCCTAGTTCGGCCCCCTCCTCCGCAGCGGGAGAGTCGCGACTCCAGTCCGGACACCTTCACTTCGGAGGAGGTGCGGAAGCTCGATCAGATGGCCGACGACTCGGACCGGCGCCACACGGAGCTCATGAGCGTGGTGGGGCGCATGCCTGAGGCCATCGAGTCGCTGGCGACCAGTGTGCGCGAGTTCGGGGCAGCAACTGCCGCGACTGGCCGCATGCTAACTGATGCCGTCAAGACCCTGGCGGATGTGATGCGCGCGCACACCAGGACCACAGGGCCACTCACTGCTGCCACACGCGCTGTCTCAGGCAGGCATCGCCAGGGCAGGCGCCGCGCTGGACCATCCCAGCAAGCCGGCCGTCGGCTGATTGCTGCGGATCCTGCAGTGCGGGCCCGGCCGAGTGCCACCGCGCCACAGCACCAGCCAGCGCATCCCAGACGCCAGCTGGCCCACATTGCGCCATCCGTCGCCGCCATTCCCCCTCTGGGGCGTCAAGGGCAAGCGGCTGCAGCTGATGGTGGCCAGGCTCAGGTGCGCCACTCAGGAGACGGCCCCTCGAGGCCCAAACGCCGTGTAGGCCGCCCCCCAGCGGCATCTGGCGGAAGGGCATCTGAGCCTCAGGCGCCTTCCCCCAGCCTCGCAGCAGCCACTGGGCAGAGCTTGCGAAGGAGCAGCAGGCAGGGCAGGGGAGGCAAAATGCTGGCCAAGGTCTCGCCCTCGCGGGCCACTCAGTAGAGGGTGTGGCCAGCTTTCCTTTAATATGGCGGTGGCCATCTTTATTTTGCCCATGGTTGTGCTTTTGGAGGGCTTTTTTTTTGCGTTAGGCCGACGTTGAGGCCCGGTTTCAATAAAGGTGGAGTGGCTCCTCCCCAGTTTGTGGGAGTGAGTCGTTTGTTGGGCTTTTTGTGGGGCCCGTTTATTGTTTTTGGGGATTCATGTGGGAAGGGCTTTTCATTTTTGTGTAATAAAAAATTATCTTTATTCATGCAGTCTCCATGGTTGTTCTTCTTAGTGTTTGTTGGCTTCGCCGGCTGAGGGCTTGCGGAGCAGCTGCATTCATCTTCCCTCATGGCCCCTGGCCATTCCCTGACAGGGGGCTTAGAAGTACCGTGTAATAAGGTGGCGTCGTGCGGCCCTTGGCCCTGGTCGCTCCCTCCTGGGAACGTACTCCTGCTCCTCCTCCTCCTCCTCCTCCTCCTCCTCATGCTCCTCCTGCTCCTCCTCCTGAGGTGCTGGTCCAACGTCAGGTGGCAGTGCCTGAGTCCTGCGGATAGCCAGGTTGTGTAGCATGCAGCAAACCACCACAAATTGGGAGACCCGGTCCGGCGAATACTGGAGAGCTCCTCCGGAGCGATCAAGGCAGCGGAACCGCTGCTTGAGGACCCCAATAGTTAGCTCGATGATGTTGCGGGTGGTTTGATGGCTCTCGTTGTAGGCCTCTTCAGCAGCGGTCCTGGGCGCGCGGAGCGGGGTCATGAGCCAGGTCCACAAAGGATAGCCTTTGTCCCCGAGTAGCCATCCTCTTGGGGGAGGCTGTGCCTGGAACATGTCATGCACAGTACTCTGCCGCAGGATAAAGGCATCGTGGCTGCTGCCTGGGAAGCTGGCATTGACTGCCATGATGCGCTGCTTGTGGTCACAGACCAGCTGCACATTCAGAGAATGGTAGCCCTTCCTGTTGCGATACTGCTCGCCATGCTCCAGAGGGGCCCGCAAAGCCACATGCGTACAGTCAATGGCGCCCTGCACCAAGGGGAATTCCCCGAGTCTGGAAAATCCCAATGCGCGCTGATGCTGGCTCTCCAGGGCCATGGGGAAGGAGATGAATTGGCTTCTCCTTCTGAACAGTGCTTCGGTCACCTGGCGGATGCAGCGATGCGCGCCGTACTGGGAGATGTTTGCTATGTCCCCAGCAGCGTATTGGAAGGAGCCGGTGGCATAGAAGTTCAATGCCACTGTCACCTTCACTTCCACCGACAGAGACGTCCTGCACCTGAGCTTTGGCCGCAGATCTCGGCGAAGCAGGTGGCAGATCTCTGCAATCACCCCCTTTCGGAATCGGAGCCTTTTAACACATCGCGCGGCACTCATGTTTAGGTAGGAGCGCTGCTGGCGGTATAGCCTGACTGGGTAAGGCCTACGTGGCCGACGCCTGTAGCCCCCTCTGCCTCTAGCCAGGGCTGCCCCTCTCACAATGCGTCTGCGAGCCCTACGGACATGGAGCTGCAGCTCCGCGTTGGCACCCCATGCAACCCCCATCAAATCCTGGCAAACACTCTAATTTCCAAATGGCCACTTGCAGCGCTGTTGCCTGAGTCCAAAAATACCTGGCTCTTGCTGCTTGAAACCAGTTAGCTATCCTCCTTGTTGTGTCTCCAGAAATGCGTTGCACAAGACTGTTTTCTGAAAAAAGGATGGCCTTTATACTGGAGAGGACATTCCCTTTAATTAGCGCCCCCCGGGGCCCGCGCTGGTTGTGTTGCGTTCCTTTTTCCAAACGCTCCGGCCGCCCGCCGCACAATGGGGCGGTCCGACTGAAGTTTGCAATCGGGGCGGCCAAAGGGCGTTGCACGAGGATGTGACGTCATTTTCTGCGCACGCATCCGGGCGGGCGCTAAACTTTGCGCCGGCGCTAACGGGCAACTTAATTTGGGGCGGGGCGCAAACTGCGCTGCGCCCGGGCGCTACACGCATAGCGCCCAGAAATCACTTCTCTTAAGGCGCTAACTGCTGGCGCAAGCAACTGAAAATCTAGCCCATAGACTTTAACAATTTGGCTTTTAATCACTAAGATCAGAGCTAACATCTCAACACACTGACTGGCTCGCAGGAATGAGCCATACAGATCCTGGGATCTTTATGTAAGAGAAGTCAGGGGCGGAGCCAAGAGCCAAGACCTGGAACCTTCCAGGTTAGTCAGGAAAGAGGAAGTGAAACTATACACCGTGTGGGGGAGGGTAATATACATGAGTGCAAAACGAATACAGGCAAGAACGAATACAGATTTCATTACAGCGGGCATGGACTGCTTCATTTTCTGTGGGTATCCATTATTCTATATATATTCCAGAGTACCCATGAGCAAGGCCACAGGAGGTCTATAAAAAGTGTCTGAATCCCTGGATGAGATTACAGCCTGCGATTTTAGGTGTTTGTTAATCTATAATATCACACTTCCTGAAGAGTGGATCAATGCTACAGTGGAGCATATAGCCATCAACAGGAAAATAAGAAACCATGCTGTGCCTGTAGTTTTGAAAATGAAAAGCTTCACCTTTTCATGAAAGGGTGAGATCTATTGAATGAGAAGTGAGGTGACCTATTCCAACGTACACCTCATCTCAGTTTCCCAGTTTCCTTCTATCCTATCCTGGAGACAGTGCCTGTGTTGGGGTACAGTTCCACTCGAAGCAGAAACTCTCTGGTATCTCAACCAATGAGCCATTCTTTATCCTTGGGCTTAGACCAAGAGGGGTGATCTAATCGAGGGGTTTAAAATGATAAAAGGATTCAGTAGGGTAGATACAGAGAAACTATTTTCTCTGGTGGGGGAATCCAGAACAAGGGGGCATAATCTTAGCACTAAAGCGAGGCCATTCAGGAGCAAAATCAGGAAGTATTTTTTCATATAAAAGGTAGTAGTGTAGCAATGTCTAGTTCCTATCAAGAGACTGAGGTTGACTCAGGCGATCAAACAAACGATGTTTAATGTAAAACTAATTGAGTTTAACAAACAGTTGCAAGAGAACTATGAATACAGGTCTAGTCAGTTCGGAGGCTTCACGAGGACTGCTTGGGTGGTCCCGTGGCTGGCATCATGATGTCAACACGTTTTTCCCGCCGGTGGGGGATCACGTGATGAACGGCGTGACGTCATCGCGTTTGCCCGCGCTCTTAAAGGGACCGCGCTCTGTACATGCAAACAGTATATACAAAGATACAGACTCCGGCTGTAGCTAACATATTGTTAAAGGGAATTATATACATTTGATCGGAGGCCCTTAGTGGCTCCGCCACATGCGCCTCCCCAGAATTGTCGTTAACAGAAAAAGTGAAATGGCGAGGAGGCCTGACAAGCCTGTCAGAGCGACTTCTGTACACTTGGAGTGGAAGCTGCTGGACGGCGGGCGGGCTGGCGGGCGGTTGCGCTTGATCTGGCATGGCGACTGTGGGCGGTCGGCCACGTTTTGGCGGCTGTGCGGTCTCGACTGGGTGGTCAAGGTCCAAGTGTGCCGGCTTCAATCGGTCAACCAAAATGTGGTCCGGTTTACCTCCGACGTCCAGCGAGAAAGATTTGTCTCCCGGCTCTAGCACGCGGAAAGAACCAGTGTAAGGGGCCTTGAGCGGATCCCGATGAGCGTTGTGGCAGATGAACACATATTCGGCGTTCTTCAGCTCTGCTGGGATGTGGGAGCTCTGAAAGCCGTGATGCGACGTTGGTACTGGTGCAAAACACCTGGCTGCCTCCTGGTGGCTGATGAGTTGATTGGATGCGGACCATGGCTCTGCTGGAGTCGGAAGGAAATCCCCTGGTACGCGTAACGGTTGGCCATAGACGAGCTCTGCCGAGGACGAGCGAAGATCTTCCTTGGGTGCCGTGCGAAGACCCAACAGGACCCATGGTAGCCTGTCCACCCATCCAGCGCCTTGGAGGCAGGCCCTCAGTGCGGCTTTGAGCGACCTGTGAAACCGTTTGCACAGGCCGTTCGCCTGTGGATGGTAGGCTGTGGTGTGATGTAGCTTGATGCCGAGCCCCTGAGCCACTGCGTTCCAGAGCTCAGAGGAAAATTGCGGGCCACGATCAGAAGAGATGTCCGCCAGTACCCTGAAACGGGCTACATCTGCCGAAGTGATGGATGACAAGGGAACTGCCTCTGGCCATCTAGTGGTGCGGTCTACCATCGTAAGGATATGTGTAAACCCATGAGAAGGTGGAAGTGGCCCCACCAGCGGTTGCCATGTTCCCTTTACCCACTGTTCCTGCACTGCACCGATGGCGTAGTCTGATGCGTCGGTGGTGAGGGCAATGGTGGCACCTGGCAGCGGGTGCGCCAGCATGGTCGCATTGGCGAGGGCGCTTTTTGTGTCAACGAATGCCCGGTCCATGTCAACCGTCCAGCTTACCGGATCCTTGCCAGACTTGCCCTTGAGGGTCTCGTACAGGGGCTGCATGAGCAGAGCTGCCTTAGGTACGAAGCAGTGGTAAAAATTTACCATCCCGAGGAACTCCTGCAGGGCCTTGGTGGTCTGCGGGCGCGGAAAGGATGTCACCGCCTCTACCTTTGCTTGCAAAGGCACCACTCCCTCCGATGTAATGCGATGTCCCAGGAAATCAATGTGGGGCAGACCAAACTGACACTTGGCCGGGTTGAGAATCAGGCCGTGTTGGCTGAGGCGATGAAAGAGAGTGCGCAGGTGCGCGATGTGTTCCTCCTTATTTCGACTGGCCACGAGGATATCATCTAAATAGACGAAAAGGAACTTGAGGTCCCGCAGCACGGAGTCCATGAGGCGCTGGAAGGCCTGGGCAGCGTTCGTCAACCCAAAAGGCATCCTCAAATATTCAAAAAGGCCGAATGGGGTGATGACTGCGGTCTTCTGCACGTCCTGTGGGTGTACCGGGACCTGGTGGTAGCCTCGGACCAGATCCACCTTGGAAAACACGGTGTTCCCAGCCAAATGGGCAGAGAAATTCTGAATGTGGGGGATCGGGTATCGATCAGGAGTGGTAGCGTCGTTAAGTCGCCGATAGTCGCCGCATGGCCGCCATCCGCCACCAGGTTTCGGTACTATGTGGAGAGGCGAAGACCAGGGACTATTGGACCGGCGAATAATCCCCAGGCATTCCATCGTAGCGAACTCCGCCTTCGCGACCGCCAGCTTGCCGGGTTCGAGGCACCGGGCACGTGCGTGGACCGGGGGGCCGGTGGTAGTGATGTGGTGTTCCACACCATGCTTCGTGGCCGTAGAGAAGAACGTAGGTCTGGTCAGGTCCAGAAATTCACCGAGCAACTGACCGAACTCGTCCGGAGTTGGGAAAGCGCAGGAGACGGTGCACGACATGGTGGTACCATGGTGGCAAGGAATGGAGTGAAATGTGGCCGCGTTGATCAGCCGCCAGTTCCGCACATCGACCAGGAGGCCGTTGGCGCACAGGAAATCCGCGCCGAGGATGGCTTGTGAAACCCTGGCCATAACAAATTCCCAAACAAATCGCTGGCCGCCGAAGTACACCTGGACCCGCCGTTTGCCGAAGGTCCGGATAGCTCCGCCATTAGCCGCTTCAAGTGAGAGGCCGTGCCTCCCAGCTTGAACATCAATAGCGGACGCGGGTATAATGCTGCACTGTGCGTCGGTGTCGCATAGGAATCGCCGACCAGACATAGAATCGGTGATGAACAACAGCTTGCCAGAATTTCCGATTGCCATCTTAGCCGCGGGGCACCCGTCAGACCCATTCTTCTTTTGCCGGCGTAGCAGCTGTTTTTTTTGGGGAGAGAAGCTGCAGGGAGGACGGTAACATCTGGCTTTCGCACCAAACCGCGCGTGGTAGGAGCACAGCCCCGAAGGTTGAGGAGCTGGGGTGGCATCTGTGGGGGGTGGGCACCTCATGGCAGCGCAGTACTGCTGCGTCACCGCGAAAATCTTGTCCGCTTTGGCAGCAAGCGCTGCGCAGTCTGTGACTTCGGACCTGGCCAGGGCAGCTTGTACTTGCTCCGGTAACTGACTGAGGAAGAGCTCCCTAAAGAGGAAGCATTCCGGTTCGGAGCCAAGGAGCGTGAGCATTTGGCTCATGAGCTCAGATGGCTTGGAGTCCCCGAGGCCGGGCATAGCGAGCAGTCGGCGGGCGCGCTCCGGCTTCATGAGCCCGAAGACCTGTAACAACCGTGCCTTGATTGTTTCATACTTGCAGTCGTCCGGGGGGTTCTCAAGCAGGCTGATGATCCGCGACGTGGTGGAGCTGTTGAGTGCGGAGACCACGTAAAAATATCGGGTCTGATCCACAACGATGTTCCGTAATGCCAACTGGGCTTCGACCTGGATGAACCACGCGGTCGCTTGTTGCTCCCAGAATTGCGGCAGCTTCAATGCACGGGCGTTTGTTTCCATGCTTCGTTCCTTCTGCGAAAGCCATTCGCAAAAGTCGGGGTCACCAATGTAGGAATGTCTAATTCCTATCAAGAGACTGAGGTCAACTCAGGTGACCAAACAAACAATGTTTAATGTAAAACTAATTGAGTTTAACAAACAGTTGCAAGAGAACTACGAATACAGGTCTAGTCAGTTCGGAGGCTCCACGAGGACTGCTTGGGCGGTCCCGTGGCTGGCGTCATGACGTCATCACGTTTTTCCTGCCGGTGGGGGATCACGTGATGAACGGCGTGACGTCATCGCATTTGCCCGCGCTCTTAAATGGACCGCGCTCTGTACATGCAAACAGTATATACAAAGATACAGACTCCAGCTGTAGCTAACATATTGTTAAAGGTAATTATATACATTTGATCGGAGTCCCTTAGTGGCTCCGCCACAGTAGAACATAAGAAATAGGAACAGGAATAGGCCATTTGGCCCTTCAAGCCTGCTCCCCCAAAATCTGGAGCTCTCTTCTCCAAAAGGCTGTGGATGCTGGGGGACAATTGGAGCTTTTAATACTGAGATTGATAGCTTTTTGTTAGTAAGTTTATGAAAAGATATGGAGCAAAGGCAGGTAAATGCAGTTGAGGTACAGATCAGTTGTGATCTAACTGAATGGTGGAAGAGACTTGAGGGGTTAAATTGTCTACTCCTGCTCCTATGTTCCTTGCCCAATATTCATGGAGAATATTACAATCAAGCCTGATACTGTCAGCATCTGATGGCCATACACAGAAAGGAGTCATTGGATAGTGATCAGGAGGCGGGCACTTGGTTGGTATCTGCCTCTTCAGAGCAGGACTGAAGCCAATTGTAACACCCTTACTGCAGTCCTGGTCAACTGTGCTCCTCATTCAGTACAGCCTGGGGTTTTAACCTGGGATCTTCCTCAGTGGTATGCCATCTGTGAACAGAGCAGTTTGGTGGTAAGCATAGGATGGGCTTTCTTAGAAAAGAATATAGCCTCAGTTCCCCCTGCCGCCATCCTTTTGTAGATGGCCTGGTCATCAGAGGAATTCTTGCATATATTAGTTAGTTACTTAGTTCATTAGTTAGAGTCTTCTGTGCCTCGTGGCACATGAGCAGCCCATTTCTTCCACTTCTGTCTGTCCAGAGCAGGATATTTGAGGCCGATCAGAGTATCACCGTGCCTCACATCCAGCAGATGGTGGTTCTCCACAGTTGATGTTTATACTTGCCAGTCTGTAACAGACTTGTCTTGTCCCTGAATCGTTTCTGTAACAAAAGGCATCTTTATGTAGACAGGCTGTCAGCCTGACTCATAACTCCATACCAAGAGGACCAGTGGACTGGCCTTTAGTCTGGCCTTTCGATCTGTCTGGCTTGGGTAGCCCTACCAGGAGTTATATTCCCGCCAGCATAGCTCTCAGGGTCATAGGACAGGCAAGCCATCCCACCACATCAAGGTGCAGCCCCTAGGGAAGGCTGAGGGGAAGGAGTCCTGTGCCCTACTGCTTGGCGAATTAAAATGTTATCGCTTTCTGTGCTCACGTGGCCAGCTGATGTGTGGGAATGATTAGTTTATAACATGAAAAGATGGTTATGTTTCACGATCTGTTCTCACTGTTACAATTAAAACCATATTTTTCTCAGGGTATCTACAAAAAACAAAACCTTTCTGCAACACACCAGTGGAAGAATGAACATTGGCCCCCAGTTATAGCCTATTATAAAGTTGTCATTAAATTCTGATCGAAAACCTGCTGTGACACAGCGTTTTAATTAGTAGTCACACAAGAACAACTTGCCTTTATATAACGCCTTTAACATAGTAACATGTCCCAATGTGCATTGCAGAAGATGAGGGGAAGCTGAGTCTCTGTGGGGGAAGATAATAGAGGTCATCAAAGGCTTGATTGAACAGATGAGTTTTCAAGAGGCTTTTGACGATAGAGATAGAAGTAGAGGAGACAGGAAGTCCCAGTGGGGCTAAGGTGACTGAAGGCGCTACAGCCATGTTAATGGTCAGGTGCACGAAGATCCAGAATCAAATGGACTGAAGGGCACAGGAGGGGGTAGGAGGCTGATGAAGGCTGCAGGGATAGGGTCGGGTGAGGGGTTGGTATAACTGTTCCTGTACGTTTAGGTAACTAACTAATTCACCATCCTTAATCATAACAACAGGGGGCTAATTGTACAATGCTGGGCCACACTGACCAGGAGGGTCCTGTGTTCAATGCCCAACTGGTGTTGAGTTGGCTCAAATCAGCTGGGGTAGCAATTGGCCTCAGTGTTTCTAGTTTAAAGAAGAGGAAATTTAAAAAGAATCAGCCAGCGTCCCACTGCTGATCACTATTCCACTGACCTCTGCTTAGGGTTGCCAACCCTGCAGGAGAGTCCTGGAGTAAAATCATAGGGCTTTAAAAAATATGTTGTGTCTTTGGCCCAGAAATTCGGGTCGGGGTCTTCCCGCGGGTGTAAGCCCCCGATCTGCACTTACCTTGCGCGCCGGCCGTTGAGCTGTAGGGCACCGTGGAATTCCGATCCGGGGCCTGGTCCAGCAGCCGGCGCGCAGTGCTTGCGTATCCCAGGGGCGCAGTTAGTTCGATGCGTCCCCTGGGATCACGTGGGCCATGGGCAGCCAATCAGAGCAGGGAATGCTCCATTCATAAGTCTGACAGGAAGAGCTGTCAAGACTTATAAATACTACGGCCCCAAAATAGCACTAAACATTCAAATACATTTTTTTTTTTAAATCACATTTTTTAAATAAACTATAAATTACATGAAATAACTATTTTAAACAATAATTTAAATTTAAAAAAAAATTATTATATATTCTAACGGGGCTAAAAATAAATTTACCTTGCTTTAAAGTGTTTAAAAATAATAAATCTGTGGAAAAAATGTTTTAATTTTAATTAATTCACCACTTACCTTGTAAAAAGCAAGCCTTGCGCCTGCTTTTTACATTTCTAAATCCTGCAGGCTTACATTCCCAGAGAAACCTGTAAAAAAAAACAAAGTTTGATGCGCACGCGCAGCCTCCCCCGCGCACGCGTTCGACCTCTGAACCTCTTCGTTCAGAGGAACGGAAGTGCCGGTTTCCCATGCATGCGCAGTACTCACGCGTGGAGACCCGAATTTCTGGGCCTTTATTTTCATTTTCTTCAAAGACTTTTGTATATTAGTTACAAAAATATTGGAGATGGGTCAAAGGGCAGCGTGACCGGGCGGGGCAATTGAGGCTGGAGGTCATGTGATGAAACCTCCAGGAATATATCCAACCAGAGATGACAACCCTACCTCTGCTGGTAGGTGCCTAAATATGGACAGCAAGGAAGGCAAGCATCCACCTCAGTCCCTGAGGCGCCTGCTGTTGAACTAAGGGCTGATTTTACCAGTAGGGCGCCTCGACTGTGCACACTGCAAAATCACAAGTGGAAGCTCATGATTTTCTGTCCATCGATTTTAATAAACAGAAAAATTATAGGCCTCTCCCCTGGAGTGTACAATCAGTGAGCGAGATGGTGAGCATTCAAATTTGCTTTAACTGTCTACACCCACACATGAAGAATGGGCACTTGGGTAAAGAAGCCATGGTCTGCTGTCAACTGTGGAACTGTGTCCCAGATCGCAAGAGGAGAAGAGGAGAGAGGAGAGGAGAGAGAGAGAAGAGGAGAGGGGAGGAGAGGAGAGGTGAGGACAGAGAGGATAGGAGCGTGGAGAGAGGAGGGGAGGAATGAAGAGGAGAGGGGAGGAGAGGAGAGGCGAGGACAGAGAGAGGAGGGGGTAGGAGAGGTGAGGACAGAGAGAGGATAGGAGCGGGGAGAGGGGAGGGGAGGAATGGGGAGGAGAGGAAAGGGGAGGAGAGGAGAGAGAGAAGAGGGGAGGAGAGGAGAGGCGAGGACAGAGAGAGGATAGGAGCGGGGAGAGGGGAGGGGAGGAATGGAGAGAAGAGGATGGGGAGGAGAGGAGAAGGGAGGAGAGGCGAGGACAGAGAGAGGGTAGGAGCGGGGAGAGGGGAGGGGAGGAATGGGGAGGAGAAGAGAGGGGAGGAGAGGAGAGAGCAGAGGAGAGGGGAGGAGAGGAGAGGCGAGGACAGAGAGAGGAGGGGGGAGGAGAGGTGAGGACAGAGAGAGGATAGGAGCGGGGAGAGGGGAGGGGAGGAATGGGGAGGAGAGGAGAGGAGAGGAGAGAGGGAGAAGAGGGGAGGAGAGGAGAGAGAGCAGAGGAGAGGGGAGGAGAGGAGAGGTGAGGACAGAGAGAGGAGGGGGGAGGAGAGGTGAGGACAGAGAGAGGATAAGAGTGGGGAGAGGGGAGGGGAGGAATGGGGAGGAGAAGAGAGGGGAGGAGAGGAGAGAGGGAGAAGAGGGGAGGAGAGGAGAGGCAAGGACAGAGAGAGGATAGGAGCAGGGAGAGGGGAGGGGAGGAATGGGGCGAAGAGGATGGGGAGGAGAGGAGAGGGAGAGGATGGGGGCGAGAAGAGGAGAGGGGAGGGAGAGGAGGGGGTGAGAGGGAGAAGAGGGTAAGAAAACATTTACTCCAAAAACCCTCTTAAAATACTTTGCTGAAATGAGCATGCAATGGAGATGTGTAAACCAGGGGTCGCTTGTACACCACAGAAATAATGTAGGAACTGATACAACAACGGAGGAAACAATGAGACACCAAAGATCATTTGTTTCATGGTTTAACCCTGCTTTATAATTTTGCTTTGCACGCTATTGAGTTTGGTGAAAATAGCTGCTGTGGAGCTTCATGTAGAACACTTGAGAAATGTATTAATCATGCACCTTACATTGGGCTGATAGGAGAAGGGAATTAAGTTGACATGCTTTCAGAGTTAAGGAGAATTTCAAGCGGCGAGCAAAGGGGACAGACATTTCCTAGGCCCTTACGACAACCCCCTCCAACCACATCCAAAAAAAAATCCCCAGACTTGAATTCTGTTTTAATCAGCCAACAAACATATGTGGCTTTGACACTAAGGCAGCTTGTCTTGCCTCTGATAAATGCATATCACTCATTTGCATACCGTAACAGCTACACTTTAATCAGCCTTCTAATCCCTGATGGTATTAATGAATTTTTTTTTAGTATCATGTTTGCTAATTCAAAAATGATCAGCGGCTTCTGTGAGCCTTTTTTGTGGGAAATAATGGGCGAGCTGAGAACTCCTGTTATCCTGCGTTTGCAAATAATTAAGACTACAAAGGCTACAAATCAGCCTGAATAGGCCCACAAAGGCGAGCTTTGCATAAGGCTGTTTTTTTTCCCAAAGAGTTTAAAGGGATCCTTTGCCACATCTTAATGCGGAGCGAAATATCAAAATTCACCATGTAATTAAAATGTCTATCGTAGTGCAGCTCATATCAGCATAGCGCGCTTTCAAAAAAAAAATTCCACTTCAGGCAACACAACTGTCATTAGATTCTGTAACTAAGCGCTCAAGTAAAGTGCTTAAATCCTCGCCAGGGCTGCTAGCTGTATAATCATTCCTTTAAAAAAAAAATTAAATCATCTTTTTTTACCTCTCGCACCCCAATAAAAGTGCCCAGTTAGAATCTCGTGGCTGTTTTATTCTTCTTCTCTGGATTATAACATTCACGACAACCCATTAGGGCAGAAGGGATAAAAAGGAGAAGAGAATTTTAAAAAAAATAAGAGTTTAAGGATTGCAGAGGGGGGCGGAGGGGAGGGGGGAAAAACATGGTGTCAAACAGGCGTACATGCCCAGTGATTTATACAATTCATTTGGGCCATTAGTTTTCATTAAAGATCAAATGAAATGGGTACTTTACTTACTAAGAGGCCTTTGGGGAGCTGAATTGCGGAGAAGAAAGAAGATTAAACTTTACATTCAGCCCAAAATTTAATTCAGAAGTAATCAATCGCATAATGGGCTAGCAACTGTAGCAGGGTGATTGAAATGAAATTACCATATTTTTAATCTTAATTTTCCACACTGTTTATCTGACACTGTCAATATAAAATACAAACAGATAATGAAATAGCATTATATTGACACTACAATCATCTCTCGAGCAGCCCTCAGTGATTAAACTGCTGGAATGTTTGATTACATTCTGTTGGCTGGCATTACAAATGACAAGGATGCCTCGCAGAGACTTGCTGCGGGGAGGAAAATGAGCCCATCCATCAAGGAGACTTGGCAGATTTCTCTTTCAGTCAATAAGCTGCCAACAGTCAGGAGCTGCTGTCAAAACATTTAGCAAACAAGGATAGGAGAAAAAAAAAGAAAAGGTGGCGGGGAGGGGGGGGGGGGAGTGAAAAAAAAGCCAGAGAAAAGGAGGAGGGTGATATTCAAAGACTAGGCACCAACTGGTATAAAAAAAAGAATACATAGGGATTTAAGGCAGCGAGAAATTAAAATTGACACTTTGTTAAAAGGAATACCAGGCTGCTTTTTTCCGGCATTGGTTAAACACAATGTCGGTGTCATTCTCTGCCACTGCTCTTGATAAGGGGCTTGTAATGAGGATTGTAACATGCAAGACCGCAGATGCCTGCTAACAGTCAGAGTGAGGGAAGTACATGGATTGGGAAGGGGGGGGCGGGTGGTGGGAAAGAGACACAGTCAACTAAAGGGAGCCTACATTTGTCAGCTGCTGTTAAAGGAATGATCTGTTTCTGTTACAAATTGTGAGGGCTTTCAAGGTTACTTCATTAACTGGTGAACTATCTAACACGGCGCTCGCTTGTTATTACTTGAGTTAACTGCCACTTCACAACAGATTTGGAGGGTTTCTTCTCTCCCCCCACTCCCGCCCCCGCCCCGGCTAGGATATTTAAATTGAAATGTGGCTGGAAGTCAGGTATCTAGGAGCTTGTGCCATTAGGAGCATCTTGCTTTTGAAGTAAAGACTAACTTAGAACATCAAGTACGGTGGCTGGGATTGGAATCCGAATCTTTGAAGGCACCGCCTGGAGTGTGTGCCTCAGCTGAAGAAGGTGCCAGCTTTGATCCCTGGGCTACGCTGAACTTACTGACCTCAGCTGGGGTGGTCCTAGGATACTATAATTTGCCTCAGCACCCCTGCTTGGAGAGGGGGGCGGTGAGGGGGAATCAGACAGGGTTCCCAACCCTGCTGGTTATAGGAGCATAGGAACAGGAGTAGGCTAGTCAGCCCCTCGAGCCTGTTCTGCCATTCAATGCAATCATGGCTGATCTGTATACACTTAATGGCACAGTTTTAAAGAGTGTGCAGGGACAGAGGGACCTGGGAGTTAATGTGCATAGGCCCCTGAAGGTGGCAGGATATGTTGAGAAAGTGATTAGCAAAGCAGATGGGATCTTGGGTTTCATAAATAGAGGTATTGAGTACAAAAGTAGAGAAGTTATGCTGAACCTTTATAAAGCACTGGTTGGGCCACAACTGGAGTATTGCATCCAGTTCTGGTCAGTACACTTTAGGAAGGATGTGAAGGCCCTTGAGAGGGTGCAGAGGAGATTTACCAGAATGGTTCCGGGGATGGGAGATCTTAGCTACAAGGACAGGTTGGAGAAGCTGGATCTGTTTTCATTAGAGCAAAGGAGGTTAAGGGGTGATTTGATAGAGGTGTACAAGATTATGACGGGTTTGGATAGTCTAGGCGGGAAAAGGCTGTTCCCACTAGTTGATGGCACAAGGACTAGGGGACACAGGTTTAAGGTTTTGGGTAAGAGATACAGGGGGGACATGAGGAAAAACTTTTTTACGCAGCGAGTGGTGAGGACCTGGAACTCGCTGCCGACGGAAGTGGTGGAAGCGGAGACATTTAGGCCTAGAAATTCAGTTGCTTGCGCCAGCCGGTAGCGCCTTAGGAGGAGGAGATGTTGGGCGCTAGGTGGCTAGCGGCCGGGCGCAGCACGATCTGCGCCTCTCCCCAACTTCACTCAAGATTTAGCGGCGGCGCAAAGTCTTTGCGCGCGCTCAGCTGCGCGCGCATATCCTGACGTTATTTCCTCGTGCAACGCCCTTTGTGCGCCCCAAACCGGAAATTCAGTGGCGACGCCCTATTGTGCGCCTGGCGCCCCTAGCGACTGGTAGAGGGGAACGGTTCTCAGTCGATGCGGGGTGCGGGGGGCGCAAATTAAAGGGCACTCCTCCTGCAGTAGAAAAGGCTGCCATTTTGCAGCACTCCTTCTTTTTGAGAGACGGCTCTTTGCAGAGAGACAAAGGTAGAGAGTTTTCTGCTTTGGCTCAACACTCGGACAGGTAATTGTGGCTTCAGGCCACAGCTTTCCACTTGTCTTTGCCTTCAGTGTCATATCATTGTTTGCAAACATATAATGGGGGCTGCAATGGGTGCAAACGCTGGCCTTCTCCATTGCATTCAAAGCGCTCACAGACGCCGTGAGAGAGTGGCAGTCCTGGCCAGACGGAGAGGGGGCAACAGGCGTCGGGAAAGGAGGCCTTACCCACCCAGGGTATACCGCCAGCAGTTCTCCTATCTGAACATGTCTGACGAGCAGTGTGTTTGGAGGCTGCGATTCCGAAGGGCGGTGGTCACTGAGATCTGCCACCTGCTTGGCGGTGATCTGCAGCCACATCTGAGGAGCAGGACGTCTCTGTCGGTGGCAGTGAAGGTGATGGTGGCTCTCAACTTCTATGCCACCGGCTCCTTCCAATCCGCTACTGGGGACATTTCCAACATCTCCCAATTCGCCGTGCATTGCTGCATCCGCCAGGTGACCAATGCCCTTTTCAGAAGGAGACGTCAGTTCATCTCCTTCTCCATGGCTGTTGTCAAGCAGCAACAGCGTGCAATGGGCTTTGCAGCATTCGCGGGCTTGCCCATGGTGCAGGGTGCCATTGACTGCACGCATGTGGCTTTGCGGGCACCTCTGGAGAATGCCGAGGATTACCGCAACCGGAAGGGCTACCATTCGCTCAACGTTCAGCTGGTGTGTGACCACAGGCAGCTCATCCTAGCTGTCAATGCCCGCTTTCCAGGCAGCAGCCACGATGTCTTCATCCTGCGCCAGACTTCTGTGGCAGACATGTTCCAGGGCCAGCCTCACCCATGAGGATGGCTTCTCGGGGACAAAGGCTATCCTTTGTGTACCTGGCTGATGACCCCGCTCCGTGCGCCCAGCACCCCTGCTGAAGAGGGATACAATGACAACCATCAAGCAACCAGGAACATCATTGAGCAAACAATCGGCGTCCTGAAGCAACGGTTCCGCTGTCTGGATCGTTCCAGTGGAGCCCTACAATATTCGCCGGAGCGAGTCTCCCATTTCGTGGTCGTGTGCTGCATGCTGCACAACCTGGCTATCCGCAGGACTCAGCCACTGCCACCAGAGATTGGAGGACCACCTGAGGAGGAGGAGGAGGAGGAGGACCAGCACAGGAGGGAGGCACAAAGTGCAAGGGCCGCCCGTCGGCGGCTTATTGAACGTCGGTTCTAGGCCCCCTCTCAGGGAATGGCTTGTGCCAATGTCAGCAGATGAATGTAACCGCTCCACAAGCCCTCAGCCGAGCAGGGCAACCAGGACTTGCAAAATAAAGCATGGGCAGTGCGATTTAAGAACATTTATTACTTGGAAACCTCTGCCCTTCCCACATTACAAACTAATGGAGAGAAGCCCCCTCCAAAAACACAAAACGAACAGTCTCGGCCTTACAAAACAAAGAAATACACCAGTCTCGGCCTTACCAAAAAAAGAAAGACACCAGTCTCGGCCTTACAAAAACACAACTACACCAGTCTCGGCCTTTCAACAAACACAAAGCATTTGGCCAGACCTTCTACTTTTTGCCCTGCGAGGGCGATGCCTTTCGCATCCGTGACTGGCCTCTGCCCGCCCTGCAGCTCCTCCTCAATGGGACCCCAGTGGCTGCAGCAAGGCTGGGGGAAGGCTTCTGAGGGTCAGATGGCGAGACGGCAGATGCCCTTGGGGGTCGGCCTGCACTAGCTCTGGCCCTGGAGGGGCCGGCTGCTGACTGCTCCAACTCTGCTTGGGCGGCAGCAGTCTGTCCAGCGGCTCGTGGCAGCTGCAATGGCGGAGTGGCAGTGTCGGCTGCAGGAATGGTGCCAACATGACAGATCGCAGGTACTCCCTGGTCACCTGAGACATTGGCACTCGCACGGGCCAGCACTGCAGCATGCGCAGCAAACAGCTGAAGAACAGACTACTGGGCTGCTGCTGCGCGGCGAGTGCCCTGGCGATGCCTGGCTGATCCAGCGAGGGTGGCAGCAGTTAGTGCCCGTGTGGCCCTGGTCTGTGTCCGCATGACACCAGCCAGTGAATGAATGGCACCACTGAGCACTTGGCTAGAAGCCGCCTGTGCTGCCGCGAAGTCCTGCAGACTCCTGGCCTGTGCTGCACTGAATTGTTCCAGACTCCTGGCCTGTGCTGCACTGAATTGTTGCAGACTCCTGGCCTGTGCTGCTCCGAATTCCTGCACACTCCTTGACAGAGATTCAATGGAGTCAGGCATCCTTGCTACTGCAGCCATGAGCTCAGTGTGCCTGCACTCAGCCTGGACGGCCATTTCCTCCAGGAGCCGCACCTCCTCTGCACTCACCATCGCAGGGCTGGAGGCCGCACTCACCCTCTGGGGAGAAGTCCGCCGAGCTTCCCCACCCCTCCCGCGTTGCTGCAGGCCGCTGGGCCCCGGAGCTTCACTCTCCTCCGACCCTTCCCCCCGGCTCCCCTCCAGGGAAGACATGTCCCCTTCATCGCCATGGGCTGGCGCGGCTGAGGGTGGCACTGATGGGCCGGCTTCCTCTTCCTCCTCCTCGAATTCGGAATCGCTGACAGTGGCAGCTTGAGGGCCCGCCTCCTCACCTGGCGATTCACCATCTGAAAGCAGGGAGGCACAAGAGTTGCTTTAGAGTGAGAACAGGGCGGCAGCAAAGGAGGCATGAGTGCTGCCATGCACTGCATTGGTCGGACAGTGGCAAAGGATGCTGATCTGAGGCGCAAGTGGAAAGAGAGAGGTCAAAAAGGTGATGCCCTTACCATTGGTGCCCAGAACAGGGTCGGCATCTCCACTGGTGACGGGGCCAATCAGCCATCCTGCCATAATGCGCTCCACACGCTGGTCGAGGCCGGAGAGCTCTTTGACGTCAGGACGGCCTCCCCCGGTCTCACGTTGCTTCCTACGGTTGTGCGCCACCTTGGCCTGCAAGAGTAAGGACGGCCTCTAAGTACAGTGTGAAGCCCTGATCTTGTCTGCACTGCCTCCCATGGTGGAATGGCCCTGACAGTGTGAAGCCCTGATCTTGGCTGCACTGCCTCCCATGGTGGACTGGCCCTGACAGTGTGAAGCCCTGATCTTGGCTGCACTGCCTCCCATGGTGGACTGGCCCTGACAGTGTGAAGCCCTGATCTTGGCTGCACTGCCTCCCATGATGGACTGGCCCTGACAGTGTGAAGCCCTGATCTTGGCTGCACTGCCTCCCATGGTGGAATAGCTTGTACAGTGTGTAAAGTGCTGAATGTGCAAATGATTTTCATGACAGTCCCATAGCTGCTGGATGAGGGCTGGCCATTAGGGCTTTCAGGTCCCTTTGCCCATAAACTGAGGTGCACATGCAGGGATGAGGAGGACACTGGAAAGGGTACTCACCCTGACAACCCGAGTGAGATCGTTGAACTTTTTCTGGCATTGCACAGGAGTCCTGGCAACCACGCTGTTGGAAGTCACCCTGTTTGAGACCTCCCTGCAGGCTTTCCGGTAGGTGCTGGGCAGCGGCCTCCTGCCACCTTCAGGGAACAGAACATGGTGCCTGCGCTCCACTCCACCAACCAGCACCCTCAGGTCGCCCTCGCTGAAGCGCTGCGCTCTCTCCCTGGCCTTCTCCATAGCCCTGGGCATTGCACAGATGAAGCAGAAGTGGTCAGGCCTAGCTTGAGGGCTGCAGTGTGCAGGGCGTGGCAGGCAAACAAATCCACCCTCCGCCTTTAAGAGCTGACCGGCGCCAGAGTGTCTGCCGTCAATCAGCAACTCGCCGCACCTGCGCTGCGCCCGCCCTCGGGGGTATCGCCCCGGACCGCCGGCTTAGCGCCTAATGATAGTCGTGCATCGCCTGTTTTAGCGCAGCAGCAACCTCTTGGGGCGATGCGACTGAATATTGGCGAAGGTGGCGCGAACTTGCGCCGGGCGCAAACTTTAGCGGCTGCCCGACTTTAGCGCCCCGAACGTGGCTATACTGAATTTCTAGGCCTTAATGTTTTCAAGGGGAGACTGGATAGGCACTTGAGGGAAATAAACTTGCAGGGCTATGGGGATAGAGCAGGGAATGGGACTGACTGGATTGCTCTACAGAGAGCCGGCACGGATTTGGGCCGAATGGCCCCCTTCTGTGCCGTATGACTCTATATGACTCTATGACTGTGACCTAACTCCATATAGCCGCCTTTGCTCCATATCCCTTAATACCTTTGGTTAACAAAAATCTATCAATCTCAGATTTAAAATTAACAATTGACCCAGCATCAACTGCCGTTTGCGGAAGAGAGTTCCAAACTTCTACCATTCTTTGTGTGTTGAAGTGTTTCCTAACTTCACCCCTGAAAGGCCTGGCTCTAATTTTTAGACTATGCCCCCAGTCCTCAACTCCCCAATAGTTTCTCTCTATCTAACTTATCAGTTTCTGTAACCCCCTACTAGAAAGTGTGTGTCTGCAGATGTTGAAGAGGGATAAGGTCAGGTTGGGCTATGCAGTGGACCCAGTGATTAAATAGTCACTGTCCACAGGCTCACACATGGCGCATGAGCACTTCGGTGAGTTACACAAGGGAGCTGCCCAGCGCAAATCAAGGCATTCAGGCCAAGTGGGGGTAGAATTAGGGGATGAGATTAGGATATTATTGAAGAGGTCCAAAAGGGCAGTGCCAACACTTTGAAACAACAATACTTCCAAAATCATGGCAAGGCTGGGATACTGCAGCCATCTTTTGTGGAAGGAATGGAATAAATGATCCTCCCGAGAAATTTGCTGGCATGTTGCTGAGGTGCTACCCAATACTCTTCTAGTGTGTCTACAAGGTGCTTCCCCAGTGGCTACAGCATGGCTGGTGGAAGGCTGCCGACCTTCAGTTGAATAGACTGCAGATTGCCTTGGAGGGTGACCTCAAGCAGTTCTGGGCCAAGAAGACCCGGCTTATAACAGTACCGTCTCAGCCTGGGCTGCAGCAGTCTGGGTTGGCTGGCTGACAGGCAACAACAAGGGCACTGCCAGAGTGGCAGGGGTGGGAGAACAAATGCTGAGAGCCTGAGAGAGGACAGCTGGTTCGTACTCCATGGAGCCACTGCCACTCTCCTGGGGCGGCACCTCAGCAGTCCTAGTAATCTGCTGCAGATTGCAGGAGTGCTGTGACGCCCTGGAAGCCCCTTTGAACATTGGATCCAGAACCATGATGGCAGCAGTCTGAAATTGCATGGCTGTACTCAGACATTTGGTGGAAGCTGCTTGTGCTGTAATGGAAGCTGAGACGTCAGCCATCAGACGCTGCATCATGGTTTGTTCCACAGGTGTGCTGATGGACTGGGTATTATGTAATGAGAAAGAATTAATTAGCAATCTTGTTGTACGAGGCCCTTTGAGTCGGAGCGATCATAATGGGCCAGAAATTCCAGAACGGGGCTTGCAGCGCGTGCAAGCCCCGTATTTGCACTTACCCCGCGCTCCTGCCGATCAGCTTCTGGGACGCCTGAACTTGGAGAAATAGAAAGCACATTCCCGGGCAGCGTATGACGTCACGCCGCCCAGGAGTGCAGCCAGCGCGGACCCAGGAGCGTGCAGTGTAAGTGAGACACGCCCCTTGAGGTCTCAGTTTCACTGGACACGCCCCCAATGCTTCTGTCAAGCTGCTTTGCTTTTTTACATGCAAAGCAGCAGTTTAAATAGGTTTTTGGAAGTTTTTTGAAGATTTTGGTAACTTTTATAAACTTTTTAAAATGTTTACATTATTTTGAGTAATCTGAAGTAGTTTTAAAGAGAATTAAAGCAATTTAAAGACTTTTAAAAGCCCTAAAAGAATTTTTTTAATTCCATTTATTTATTTAGCAATGTCGTCGTCATACGTGTCTTCACACTGTTCCCTTTGGGGAACTGTATGAAGTGGTGGAAGGATTTATGGCCGTGATTAACGCTCATTCCGTGACCGTAACCATCTTTGAACCAGCCATTAGGGCGGTTAGTCCTATGGCGGGAGGGTTTTACAGGCTCCCACAAGCTATACAAGGAGGGGGGGCCACCCACACCCACGGACGCAAATATCCCACTGGATGTCAACCCAGAATTTAGAGCCGGAGCTCCGACTCCACTTGCCGGGACTGTCTGGAGCGGGGTTCGAAACCCTACCCTGATCTGGCCCAGCGGCGGGGATCCTACCGCTATGACAAACGCCCAATCCGATTAGCAACGTGAAATGGCAGCATAGGGCTCCAGTCATGGGGAGGGAAAAGGCGCAGGAAACGTATGGGTGTCACCTTTTGTGCGGAGTGGGCCTTTTGCGTAGCAGTAAGCATCCCCGCCGCTGGGCCAGAAGGAGTAGGGTTTTGAACCCCACTCCAGACAGTCCCGGCAAGTGGAGTCAGAGCTCCAACTTTAAATTCTGGGTGGACATCCAGCGGGATACTTGCGTCCGTGGGTGTTGGTGGCCCCCCCCCCCCTCAGATGGGTTGTGGGAGCCCGTAAAACCCTCCCGCCATAGGACTAACCACCCTAATGGCTGGTTCAAAGATGGTTACGGTCACGGAATGAGCGTTAATCACGGCCATAAATCCTTCCACCACTTCATACAGTTCCCCAAAGGGAACAGTGTGAGGATACGTCCGATGATGACCTCCTGCGCAATGCACCTCCTTGGACCCTCAGTCGCAGATGCGAGGGGGCAAGTCGTGCAAGTGTTAAATTTTTTATTTTATTGACATGTAAAATGTTGGCCCAATAATTCCCTTCCAAATGCGCTAGTACGGTCGGGGTACTTACGCATCTGGCCGGATGAAATGCCGGTTTTCAGCATGCACAGTGCATGTGGGGAAAACCGGCATTTCCTGTCCTCTGAACGAAGGGGTTCAGAGGCAGAACGCGTGCGACTGCACATGCAGCGCGTGCGCAGTATAATTCGCCGCTTTCATTAATGCTTTCAGTGAGGTCCAGTCATTACAACTTACACATGAAAAAAGCATGGGTACAGTTGCTACAGAGGCTGCGGAGGAAGATATTTCTTATCGTGGAGCTTCTGAAAGTATGTATGTCTGTATATATTCCTTTGCGTGTTATGTATATATTCCTTTACTTATGTGTATGAATGTATTATTTAATTATGACTTTCAGAGAAAGTAACTTATTGGAAAATCATAATTAAAAACATACATTCATAGTAAAGGAATATAAAACATACATACATATACGTAAAGGAATATATGTGGACATACATACATAACTCATTCTCACATTCCATTCACACAGCCACAATTGCTCCTTCTACCTACCGTTCTGAAAACCCTTTAAAAAAAAAAAAATTTTAACTTTAAAACTTACTTAAAATTTCTTACAATAACTTCCCTCCCTTTCCCAAACAAAAATATTGCATTTCAAAAGCTCCACGATAAAATATATCTTCCTCCACAGCCAATGAACCACTTTAAACTTGCTTTTTTTCAGTGTAACTTCTAAGGACTTAACCTCACGGATTTCATGAATGAAATCCACGAAGTTCACTGCGCAAGCGCTGCCTGTGCAGTCGCACGCGCTCGAGGTCTGGAAATGCCGGCGTTCCCCGCATGCGCTGTTCATGCTGAACGCCGGCATTTCCAACGGCCAGAAGCGTGAGTAAGCCGACCGTACTCACGCTTCTGGCCTGGAATTTCTGGCCCAATATGATCGAATTCTTCATTAAGCTGGAGAATGAAGTAGTTGACTCAGAGACTAAAGTCCTGAATTTAAATAAAGGAAACTATGATGGTCTGAGGTGCAAGTTGGGTAGGATTGATTGGGGAATGTCACTCAAAGGGTTGACGGTGGATAGGCAATGGCAAGCATTCAAAGACCGAATGGATGAACTACAGAAATTGTTCATCCCAGTATGGCATAAAAATCAAACAAAAATGGTGACTCAACCGTGGCTAACAAGGGAAATTAGGGATAGCATAAGATCCAAGGAGAGGACATGTAAATTGGCTGGAAAAAGCAGTAAACCTGAGGATTGGGAGCAGTTTAGGATTCAACAAAGGAGGACAAAGGGATTAATTAAGAAGGGGAAAATAGAATATGAGAGTAAGCTTGCAGGAAACATAAAAACTGACCGCAAAAGTTTTATAGATATGTGAAGAGAAAAAGATTGGTGAAGTCAAATGTAGGTCTCTTGCAGTCAGAATCAGGGGAATTTATAATGGGTAACAAAGAAATGGCAGACCAATTAAATACATATTTTGGTTCTGTCTTCACAAAGGAGAACACAAATAACCTCCCAGAGATGTCGGGGAACATAGGGTCTGATGAAGGGGAGGAACTGAAAGAAATCAGTATTTGTAAGGAAATGGTGTTAAGGAAATTGATGAGACTGAAGGCCAATAAATCCCCAGGGCCTGATAATCTACATCCTAGGGTACTTAAGGAAGTAGCCCTAGAAATAGTAGATGCATTGCTGATCATCTTCCAACATTTGGTGGAATCTGGAACAGTACCCATGGATTGGAGGGTAGCTAATGTTACCCCACTATTCAAAAAAGGTGGCAGGGAGAAAACGGGGAATTACAGACCGGTAAGCCTGACATCGGTAGTGGGGAAAATGCTAGAGTCCATTATAAAGGATGTAATAGCTGAGCACTTGGAAAACAGTGACAGGATCGGACAAAGTCAACATGGATTTACAAAAGGTAAATCATGCTTGACTAATCTACTGGAATTTTTTGAGGATGTAACTGGTAAAATAGATAAAGGAGAACCGGTGGATGTGGTATATTTGGACTTTCAGAAGGCTTTCGATAAGGTCCCGGATAAGAGGTTAGCGTGTAAAGTTAAGGCACATGGGATTGGGGGCAAGGTATTGACTTGGATAGAAAACTGGTTGGCAGACAGAAAGCAAAGAGTTGAAATAAACAGGTCTTTTTCCGAGTGGCAGGCAGTGACTAGTGGGGTACCGCAGGGATCGGTCCTTGGATCCCAGCTATTCACAATATATATTAATGATCTAGACGAGGGAACTAGATGTAATATCTCCAAATTTGCAGACGACACAAAGCTAGGTGGGCGTGTGTGCTGTGAGGAGGATGCCGAGAAACTCCAGGATGATTTGGACAGGTTAGGTGATTGGGCAGAAGCATGGCAGATGCAATATAACGTGGATAAATGTGAGGTTATCCACTTTGGTGGCAAAAACAGGAAGGCAGATTATTATCTGAATGGCAACAGATTGAGCGAAGGGGAAGTGCAACGAGACCTGGGTGTCCTTGTGCACCAGTCGCTGAAGGTAAGCATGCAGGTGCAGCAGGCGGTTAAGAAGGCAAATGGTATGTTTGCCTTCGTAGCGAGAGGCTTTGAGTACAGGAACAAGGATGTCTTGCTGCAGTTGTACAGGGCCTTGGTGAGACCACATCTTGAGTATTGTGTGCAGTTTTGGTCATCTTATCTGAGGAAGGATGTTCTTGCCATGGAAGGAGTTCAGCGAAGATTCACCAGGCTGATACCTGGGATGGCAGGAATGACGTATGAGGAGAGATTGGGTCGATTGGGCTTGTACTCGCTGGAGTTTAGAAGAATGAGAGGGGATCTCATTGAAATTTATAAAATTCTGACAGGACTGGACAGACTAGATGCAGGAAGGATGTTCCCGGTGGTCGGGGGGGTCCAGAACCAGGGGTCACAGCCTAAGGAAAAAGGGTATGCCATTTAGAACAGAAATGAGGAGGAATTTCTTCACCCAGAGAGTGGTGAACCTGTGGAATTCTCTATCACAGAAGGCAGTAGAGGCCAATTCATTAAATATATTCAAGAAGGAGTTGGATATATTTCTTAAGGCTAAAGGGATCAAGGGGTATGGGGAGAAAGCAGGGACCAGGTGTAAGATTCGAAATTTTTCATTATATAATCACACGAGACAACAGGATTAATAACACAGCTTTATTGACCAAAAAGAAGCTTGTACAGAAAAACCTTTGATAAAAGGGCATACAAAATGGCCACCGGGCCTCGTGATCAGTTTCTTGGACCATTTGATTTCTGTTACTGCAAGCCAGACAGGCTTGTGGATTGAGAACAGTAAGCCCGCGAAAGCCAGTATCGGGAAACCGAAACTCAGGGAAATGGGCATACATATTCAATTGGATTCTAAGTACAAGACAGTTTCAGGCAAACAGGATGGGACCCATCAAGATATGGGCGGACAATGCATGAACACTTAAACCCATTTAATGTACAAAGGAAAAACCGTTTAACAGCCATCAAGGGAAATCTCCAGACCGATCAATATGCGAACCGAGTTACGGTGACAAAGTAAAAGACATTATCGGCCAGGAAGGCCAGTTAAAGCTATCACAGGCTCCCGTTACAAGACAAAGCGCCCCCGCAGAGTTTTCTGCCCGCCAAAATTATTACAAAGACTGGACTATGATTTGGCGGGAGATAAGACTACCCCAAAAGGGTATAACTATGGATTGAAAAGTCCATCAACGGGGTTCAGGTACGGTTACACAGGTGCAGGATCACGTTCACGTTTCACTTCACTTCTTCGGAATTCGACCAAGACGTTTCTTCTTTTCGAGGACGCTTCAGGACGGACTTTTCAGTGCAAGGCAGCACTTCGATTTCGGGACACGGTCGGTGTTCGGCCAGACAAGGCTCGGCCACAACGGGAAGATGACGAGGGTGGCCCGGGTACTTTGTCGGGAGCTCATCGACGACCCAGACCGAAGGAGAAGACACCCTCAGGAGGACCTTCCATGCCTCAACATTCTATTGTTGGCAGGGACTCCTCCATGGACCCAAATCCACAACAGAATATTTAGCGGATTTCAACCTTGACGAGCGCTCATCGAGGCTATGTCTGCTGCCCCACCGCCTTGAGAGAGAGAGAAACAAACCCAACTGCGCCAGAAGTTTCCAGATCCACGTGACGACGGAAAGCTGTGCCAAAAGGACTGCGAACCCCCTTTTTTGCGATTCTGATAGTGGTGAGCATGATCCCGAGTTCCTCAAGTCGAAACTTAGTTTAGGTATTAGGGGAGGGAGTAAGGTTAAATCGTAATGTGTTTCCCCTTTTACAACGTGCCGTGTGTTCCCCATTTCCATAGAGTCAAGTTCATAAATTTGTGCATGATTGTAGTTACTTTAATCTGTGCCTATGACATGTATTTTGTAATGCTTCAAACTGTTTAAAAATAAAAGCATCCATTTCGTGCTATTCAACCTGGTCTATTGAGTCCTTTCTCTGCACTACAGTTCTCTGCATCTAAGTCCAAGGTCTAGAACCGTAGGGGAGAGTGGGTCGAACCACTCAAGGGTAATTATTGCACAAAGCCTGGCAGGAGACCAGAACAAGCAAGAGAAACCCCCTACAGAAATGGCGACCGCGGCAGGACATTGGCAGCAGGAAAGTAGTGTGTTAGATCAAGGTCTGAATAAACGAAATGTGATGGATGAAAGAATAGCGGATTATGTTTTTGGAAAGGTAAACCTCACAAAACAATGGATATCTGACCTATTAAGGGATAGGCGCCCGCTAGACGCCGCCATCAAGTGGACAGAGGGTAAAGAGCATAAGAAATCTGTAGAAAAGACGGTCTGGCTGATGTGCTACAAGAAGCAAGTCCAGCTTTTGGACCAAGTCGTTGTAGCGCAGACAGCCCAGATCAAAGGGTTGCTTACAGAAGTAGAGGAAAAGGTTGCGGGAGGTCAGAAACTGATGGAATCGCTTAACGCGCTGAATCAGGAACGCCAATCCACAACTCACCGCCACGAAACCCGGGTAGAGTATTTAAAATGTCAGGTCATTGAAGCCAAGGCCTGTGAAGGTAGAATGAGAGAAAGGTGTTTCCATCTAGCTAAGCAAATAGAGACCCAAGAGGAAAAATTGCTGGGAGCCAGGGCAGCATATAAGATGGCCATGGAGGATAGATCTGAGAGCACCGACCACAGTACTTGCCACCGGGAGCAAGAGGACCTGAGAACGGCCCTAGCCAAGGCAAACGGGTTGGTGTGTCTCATAAACCCACCAGCGAGCCAACTATTGCTAGCCAAGGAATCCAAAAGACCGATTCCACAAGAGATAGTTCAGGAACCAACCCCCGAACCCTCTGCGCCTCCTGCTTATGATGAGTCTTGGACTCCGGGAAAGGAAACGGAGACGGTAGATGAAGAGATTCTTGAGGAAGAGCCACCCCAGGTAGCAGAGTCAGGACCGGCACCGATGTGTCCCACGCGGCACCGGAGGCTCGGTCCAGGCGCCAATGGTGGCGAGGACGGACCCCTTGTGAACCAGATCATAATGCCCCATAGCGCATGACAGCTAAGGGAAATGATAAGTCACATCCCAAAACTCTCCGAGTCAGGAGATCCCTCCGTCCATTTTAGGGACGTGGAGCAGACCGCAGCCGTTAATGACTGCGACGGGGTTGAACAGTCTAAGATGCTGCTGTTCTCCCTGGACAGCTCGCTCCTCCAGTGTCTCCCTGACGAGAGCAAGAGAGGGCACAGGGAATATGGGTTGTTACGGGACGAGATCCTGGAGATTATAGGAAAGGGTGACGGAACTCCGTTCCTCCGTTTAGAAAAGACAGTGCAGCTAGAAGGAGAACCCCCACGGGTTTTCGCCGGAAGGTTGTGGCCCGTGTATCGGCGCAGCTGCCTGGGAGGACCGGACCTGAACGCGCTAAATGATGAACAAAGGGCTCATTGGCTCCGGTGCCTGGTAGCAGGTTTCTTGCCAATAGTGAGGGAGCAGGCCAAAGCATGGTTTGACCCCACTAACGCCCGCTCCACGGAGGAACTAGTGCTCGATCAGCTCACGATCAGTTACAGGAACAACAAGGGTAGGAAAACGCCTGCTTTAAAAGGAAAGGTACATGAGGCAAGGCCCGCAGCTTCTGCTAAAAAGGAATGGCATCAGGAGGGGAATCGCCCTCCCCAAGCCAAAAGCAGTTGTTACGGGTGTGGGAAGGAGGGTCATTGGCGCAAGGACTGTAGAAATCCATGGAAGGATAATAGAGGGAGATTCCCCGCAGCCCAAGCCCAAGCCCAAGCCCAGACCGTTGCCCCAGCACCAGCCCAAACCCCAACCGTAGCCCCTGCCCCAGCAACAGGAGGTGGTGCGGTTGTGGATTCCGCTACGATTGAGTCAATTTTAGAGACTATGCGGTCTCTGATGACCTCGCAGGGGAAGGTAGCAGTCGCCAACAGCCCTATCACTCCCGAGACCCCAACCGAAGCACCTAAATGACTGACGCCTGCGCAGCCCGTGTACTTGTATCCGCTCCGCTATGACACCTGGAGAAGGCCTGTGGTGGAAATGGAGGTGGAAAGGGAAAAGGGTAGTTACCTGTTGGATACGGGAGCTTCATGCACCGTGATCCACACAGCTAGACCTTTTGCTTCACCTCTGTCCACCCAGGCTCCATTCTCAGTAGCGGGTTTCACAGGCAGAGAACAGGCTGGCGCGTACTCCATCCTGCTCTCCATTCATTTGGGAGCATTCCACACCACATGGACGTGTATCCTATTGAAGTGGAGTGAGGGGGGTGGAAAAGGCATCCTTGGGGCTGATTTCTTGGTGGAACACGGGATCCTCGTGGACATGAGAAATCACTGTCTCTGGGGAGCCGAGAACAGTTTAGGTAAGGTAGTTGTAATCCCAGGGAGGGAAGAAAAGGGGGCCCTGTGCACCATGAAGCCGTCAGGAGGTTACGATCTCGAACTCATGGTAGCGAACGTCCCAACGGACTTGCAGGCGTGTGTGTCGGAAAATCTGACCGCGTTTGCCACCCACAAGCACGACTGTGGGAGAGTCACTGGGTTTGAAGTCAGCGTAGACGGGGACCCCATGATCCGACCCCAAAAGCAGTATAACTTCCCCAAGGAGGCAGAACCAGACATGGAGACCGCAATATCTTCATTGGTGCAGCAGGGCGTATTGAGACCAATAGCCACTCACGTGAACTCCCCCTTATGGCCGGTAAAGAAGCCGGACAATTCGTGGAGAGCCACGGTGGACTACAGAGTCCTCAATATTAACATCCCAGCCTGCGCGCCCACGGTAGCAGCAGTTGCCGACCTAATAGGGAGTATTCCAGCATCGGCGACCACGTTCACGGTGCTGGATATCTCGAACGGTTTTTGGTCCATTCCGCTGCGGCGGGAGGATCAGTACAAGTTTGCCTTTACTTTCAAAGGGCAACAGTACACTTGGAACTGCTTGCCACAGGGTTTTCACAACAGCCCCAGCATTTTCCATCAATGCATGGCGGGGAGTTTAAAAGAATTTAGCCAGCCCAACCAGATAGTACAGTATGTGGACGACTTACTCCTGTTCACGGACACAAGGGAGGAGCACGGCCCACTATTAGCCGAATTATTGGAGCTGTTAGAAAGGAAGGGTTTCAAAGTAAACCCAAAGAAAGCACAGATCGGCCAGCAGGAAGTCAAATTCCTGGGTCTGGCCATCCGCGCTGGAGAAAGAACCATAGATAAGGCCAGAAGGGAATCAGTACAAGATCTGCCGATCCCCAACACAGTAACGGGTGTAAGGTCCTTTTTGGGATTGACCGGGTACTGCAGAGATTTCATCGAGGACTATGCTGCCACAGCAGCCCCGCTACTCCGACTCTTACACAAGGGAATCGAGTGGTCTTGGGATGAGGGGTGCCAGGCAGCATTTGAGAAGTTGAAAAGAGATCTGCAGACCGCGCCAGCCCTAGGGGCCATAGATGGGGGAGAGGAGTTTTTCCTGGAGGTAGCCGCTAGTGGGGACAGCCTGAGCGCCGTGCTGCTCCAGGAGCGGCACAGCAAGCTGAGACCGGTAGTTTATTCCTCCAGGGTGCTCACGGATGTAGAGAGGAGTTTCTCCAATTGCGAACGGCATCTCCTGGCCACGCATTGGGCTGTGAACAGATCAGTGATCTTCACAGGAACCTCTCCCATCATGCTCCTCACCCATCACACCCCCACAAAGATGCTTCTGGATGAAAGGATTAAGGATGGGACCATAAGCAGCGCTCGGATTGCGCGCTGGACCCTCCTCCTTTCCCAGATGGATCTCAAAGTTAAAGGTCTTTGCGAGCCAAAGCTCGCAGCCAACATGGTATATCCCGGAATAGCCCATCGGTGTTCCGTAGAAGGGGTATGGGAGGTCAACATAGGTTTATGAGCCGGGATACACCCCACAGGCCGCAAAATCTACGTAGACGGTTCCAGCACTGTATCTGCTGGCGAACGACTCACAGGGTGTGGAGTTTATGACCCTGCGGCAAACATTGCCCTGGCAATTAAGCTCACCAGCACTATGAGCGCACAGCAGGCTGAACTGTCCGCGGTGGCGTACGTGGTTACCCACCCCGAAATCTTCCCAACCCCATACACGATTTGCTCGGACAGCATGTTCACATGCAATTCGTGTACGGAGTACCTCGCCATCTGGTCCCGCCGCGGATATACCTCTGCAGACGGGCGGCCTTTAACAGTTAAGCCCTTGCTGGAAAAGATCCTAGCAGCTGTGGGGGAGGAAGGGGAGGTGTTCATCCACAAGGTGAAGGCTCATTCCACCGCAGAACCCCGCAGTCAGGGCAACCAGCAGGCGGATGCGCTAGCCCGGGAGGGTGCTCGCAACGGCACTTTCTGGGACCCCTATGGACCCGGACCCGTGGCAGCGATCCGAGAAGGGGAGGGAACTCCAGGGAACACAGGGGTGACACCGCCCCCAGACCTAAAGACCGTCCAAACCCTGGATCCCGCCCTAAAAACAGTCCTAAAAGCCATCACAGAAGGCAAGCAGGTAGAGGGTCCGTACAGTACGGCAGCCCTCTCAGTCAAAGAAGGCATGCTGTTCCGAGAGGAGCAGTGGGTTGTGCCGCAGCAGCACCGGAGGGAATTCCTGCAACTGGCCCACGAGGGTCCAGGGGCGGGACACCCCGGGCCTGAGGTTACCTGGCAACGGGTAGAGCAGGCGGGATGGTGGCCGGGACTTCGGGACGATGTCCGCGAGTTCTGCACAAGCTGTCTTGTGTGCACTGCAAACAACCCAGACCCCCACAAAAGGAAGGTGCCCATGGGGCACATCAGGAGGGTAGAGGGACCATGGCAGTCGATTCAGATCAACTACATAGGGCCCCTGCCCGCCGCCCAGGGAGGATATAAGTACTGCGTTGTCCTGGTAGATGTGTTCACCAAATGGGTAGAAGCTTTCCCGTGCAGAACAGCTACGGCACTGGGCACTGCTAAGATCTTGATTCGGGAAGTGTTCTCACGGTGGGGACTCCCCCGTTTTGTAGAGTCCGACCAAGGGAGTCAGTTCACCGGTCAAGTAATGCAGAACGCCCTCATGCTCTTGGGCATTGAGGGGAAGTGGCACGTAGCATACAATCCCCAGTCATCCGGGATTGTTGAACGCATGAATCGGACCCTCAAGGAAAAGCTGAGGAAAGAGACAATGGGCTCGCCCCAGAAATGGGCGGAGGTCCTGCCTTTAGTCCTCATGGGGATCCGGGCCAGCCAGTCCAAAAGTACGGGGTATTCCCCGCACGAATTAATGACTGGAAGGATCATGCGAACACCCACCCATGTACTAGCCCCGGTGCTCACTGAGGGCCAGCTCCGAGAGGTGAAGCGAGGCAAATTCGTCCAAACCCTTTTGGAGCGCCTGAAACAGATTTATGGGCAGACGGCTGGGAACATGGGAAGACAGCATCAGGGAAACCGACTGTTACTGGAACCTCGTAAGCAACAAGAGTGGGTAGTCGGAGACCAGGTCATGGTCCGAAACTATGCCAGGGTAGGGAGTTTTGAACCATTGTACATGGGGCCTTACAGCATTGTAGACAAGGCCAGCCCCATGGTGCCCCAGTGAAGGTGCCCCGACGTACTAAATGGTTTCACATTAACCAGTGTAAACTGTTTAAATCGGGTGCACAAGGGCCAACAACAGGGACCAGGTCTGAGAACAAAAATCCTCAGCCTGTAACAGAGTCACAGACCACACAGGCTGGAACAGTAGCCTGCGTGAAGGGAGGGGCCACCCCATTGGAGTGGGAGGTCTCCCCTCTAATTTGGGATTCGGACGAGGAAGAGCCCGAACAGCTCGACCTCGCCTTAGACCCAATCACGGAGGAGGAAGAGTCAGAGGACGAAGATCCCGCCCTCGACTCAAGCTTGGGGGAGGTAGGGAATGGGGGCGGAGACTCACTACCTGAAGGGACAGGTGAGGTGGAGTCGGAAGCCACAAATCCCGGCCCCGGGGGTGCGGAGCCTGAGGGAGGGGAGCTGGAGCCGGCAGCTGTGGTGGAACCACAGGCTGTGACGGCGACAGTCCCAACCCCCGGTCCATCAGCCCCGGGAGCCTCACCCAAAGTAGGTCGACTCGAGCGCCCCAGCCCAGAAAGTTTTGGCCAGATTCTCCCCATCCTTCCCAACCTCGGTCTAGAGCAGCCCCAGAAAGGCATGGTTCCCGTTCAACAGCGACAGGCTGCGGGGGATCAAAGCCGAAGGTCAGTGCAGCCCCACCACAGGGTGCGGCACGCTGCAGCCCTCACAGGAATTCAGTAGGCCGCCCGGCGGAGGGTGGCGCTGTACATAAGTTAAGTTAGGTAATTATGATGATAGTTTAAGGAATATAAAGTTTACGGTGTTAAGAAATGTTAAGAGTACAATTTTGAAGTCTGCCCGGTATGTGTGCTTGTTTGGAAGCGGGGCCTAGGAACCCGCGCGTCCATTTAATTAGGCCAGCACCTATTGGGAGCCTGGCTACATCATTTTATTGGTTACAGAAACCTGGGATATGATGAAAAAGATTCTCATCGTGTTCGTGGCGATCGGGTGCGGGTGGGCCTACCGAGGCCGCACCAAGGACGTCATCATCTTCGGGTGTTCCGGGGACACGGCCCCCATCGCGACGGATGGGACAGGGGAGCGAGAGGTTGAGGAAACCGCCACCTACTTCCACCAGGGGAGATGGCCAGGTTGGCTGGGGACGAATTCTACGGAATACTCCAGCAATTTCGGTTTTGCCTAACAAGAGACTTCGTTAATGTGCCCTCGGGTGAGGATCCTTGCACCCAGAGTCAGCGTTACCGTGGGAAAGAGGATCTGTCTGGTGTGTAATGGGAACGTACCACTAAGGCGATGGTGGTGGCTGCGAAAGCTGGGAAAGGACATGAAGAACTCTACGGTCGAGTGGGAGCGACTGGGTAATAATACCCATCGGACTATTACGGGGAATAAAGGACAATTACGTGTGTGTTGGGACAAATGGTGGGAACCAGATGAAGGAATATATGTCTGTATGTGGGGTTCAAAACGCGTTTGCCCCAAGGGCGTATCCATCTTCTTCCAGAGGCAGTGGCAGGATGAAGGAAAGGGGATGAGATGGGATGTCAGCACTCGAGCGTGCGGAGCCCCATACTCCCCTATTCCGGTAAACGCCACTGAACTCATCACCCGCCCACGCAAGCCCCTGCCCACGCTTCCGGTAGCACTAGCCCAGAAAGAAGGGTGCCCCACCACCGCCAAGGGACCCGGGAACGGTTTAGTATTGGTACCCACCGGTCAGGTGCTGTATCAAGGGGTACACTACGCGGTAGCCTCAGTGATTTTAAACCTCACTGGGGTACGATTGCCGGAGTGGTGTCCCAAAGAAACGGAACAATTATACCAGGTCCTGTTAACCCGAATGTTTAGACAGTTTTACGAGTTTGACTTTGCCGACATCGAAAAAGACAAATTATACACCACACCACCGGAAGTTTTGGATCGAGTCGGGAGGCAAAGAAGGGGTACAGTAAATGACATATTCACTGCTTTAATACTGGGACATCTGTCGTCAACGCTCTAGATAACGTGGAGCTGCAGACACAGATCAATGGTTTAAAAGCTCAGTTAAGGAACATACTGACAGACGAAAATCAGTTAGTGGGTTCTGAGTTACATGAAGACCAGGCCATGACACTACACTTTAAGGAAATAATAGCTGAGCTGGAGAAACACGCGAGAACGGTAAATGCGCTCATCAAGGAGGATCGGAATGCGTCCGATCAAGCTGCGCAGAACGAGGCTTGTGTGCTATACGGGGCGTGGTTGCTGGGCGAGGGCCGCAGTAATCTTGAGGATTTAAAACAGGGTTTGGTCCCGTCCTGGATCAGCAACAAGCACTTGCAAGCGCTCCACCCTTTTGAGAATGCATTAAGCCCGTGCCAGCTCAGACTAGCTGCAGAAGCGTACCCAGTCCCATGGACTGCGGACGTTCGAATCATACTATCATGGGAATGGTGGTAAGAATGCCGGTGTTGGGTCCCGCAGCAAAGCCCGCCCCGGTATAAAGGGTGGAGAACATTGGAGTCATTCAGGGGGGCGCGCACATTCGTTATGCAGTGGTCCCACCTTACATCATCAGATGGGAGCGTGTGATGACAGGCACCGACCTCTCGAGGTGTCGGAGCCGGGGAGCACACATCATCCTGTGTCCCCAGCACTTGAATGCCTTTTTGAAACCACAGTGCAGGTTCAGAACCGCTAGCGCGAAGCCGAAAAATTGCACCATGGAGGCAATGGCAGAGGAACATGTGTCCCTGCAGGTAGCATATATCGGGGGTGGGACATACTGCGTCACCACTGCAGCGCCTCACTACCGCCACAGACAGCACGAGTGGTGTTCGATCAGTGATAGCAGTTTCTGTTTCAAACCCAGGGCCGAGGTTCAAGTGGCACAACAACGAATTGTCCCCATTCCTGCACCCTCCACCGTTCACCTCACTGTAAAAGATAATTTCACGGACTTACAACGATTCGTCGCGCATTTTGGTTATGTCATTCCCCCTCTTCCCGAACACCTCACCAAGATTTTAAAAGCCGTTATAGTTTCACAGAAACATTTTTACACACTGGAGCAGAAGACTTTAGAGATAGGAAAAGACATATTGGACATAGTCATCCCACCATGGTGGGACTTGTTCACTAACATAGAGATCCCAGCCTGGATTAGAATAGCATCCCACATCCTAGTAGTGTGTCAGGTTTTAATTGTGATATTTTTGATGTTCGTGCATTGCAAGAGAGGCAAACGCCTCCAGAGGCGCGAGAACACAGGAGAATGGAGAGAACGCTATGTGCGAATGGGGGAAGAAGACACCCCACTTTAAGCTGCCAGTATTGAAAGTTAGGCGTCCCTCCATTTTTAGATTTTAGCCATTTGCGCGTTTTCTTTTAAGTGTATGAATATTGTTATGTTATTAGTCGTTGTTAAGTTTTTGGATTAATAAAAGGTGTATGCAGGTGGTGCAAGAGGGTATCAACCCCTGCACATCTGACAGATGAATGTGTTATAGTTTAAGAAGTACTGCCTATGATTGTCCAAATGTGCACAAGGTAATTTTCGTTTTTTTCGGAAATGGGAACTGCATGTGTCGTGAGGGTAATAGATAGTTAAGTGCCAGGAATGTTTGGATGTGGGGAATCAGGGAAAATTTGCTCACCAAGGGTTATTGATACTGTAAGCAAGCTATCAGTATCACAGGGGGGACTGTAAGATTTGAAATTTTTCATTATATAATCACACGAGACAACAGGATTAATAACACAGCTTTATTGACCAAAAAGAAGCTTGTACAGAAAAACCTTTGATAAAAGGGCATACAAAATGGCCGCCGGGCCTCGTGATCAGTTTCTTGGACCATTTGATTTCTGTTACTGCAAGCCAGACAGGCTTGTGGATTGAGAACAGTAAGCCTGCAAAAGCCAGTATCGGGAAACCGAAACTCAGGGAAATGGGCATACATATTCAATTGGATTCTAAGTACAAGACAGTTTCAGGCAAACAGGATGGGGCCCATCAAGATATGGGCGGACAATGCATGAACACTTAAACCCATTTAATGTACAAAGGAAAAACCGTTTAACAGCCATCAAGGGAAATCTCCAGACCGATCAATATGCGAACTGAGTTACGGTGACAAAGTAAAAGACATTATCGGCCAGGAAGGCCAGTTAAAGCTATCACAGGCTCCCGTTACAAGACAAAGCGCCCCCGCAGAGTTTTCTGCCTGCCAAAATTATTACAAAGACTGGGCTATGATTTGGCGGGAGATAAGACTATCCCAAAAGGGTATAACTATGGATTGAAAAGTCCATCAACGGGGTTCAGGTACGGTTACACAAGTGCAGGATCACGTTCACGTTTCACTTCACTTCTTCGGAATTCGACCAAGACGTTTCTTCTTTTCGAGGATGCTTTGGGACGGACTTTTCAGTGCAAGGCAGCAATTCGATTTCGGGACATGGTCGGTGTTCGGCCAGACAAGGCTCGGCCACAACGGGAAGACGACGAGGGTGGCCCGGGTACTTTGTCGGGAGCTCATCGACGACCCAGGCCGAAGGAGAAGACACCCTCAGGAGGACCTTCCATGCCTCAACATTCCATTGTTGGCAGGGACTCCTCCATGGACCCAAATCCACAACAGGATATTTAGCGGATTTCAACCTTGACGAGCGCTCATCGAGGCTGTGTCTGCTGCCCCACCGCCTTGAGAGAGAGAGAAAAAAACCCAACTGCGCCAGAAGTTTCCAGATCCACGTGACGACGGAAAGCTGTGCCAAAAGGACTGCGAACCCCCTTTTTTGCGATTCTGATAGCGGTGAGCATGATCCCGAGTTCCTCAAGTCGAAACTTAGTTTAGGTATTAGGGGAGGGAGTAAGGTTAAATCGTAATGTGTTTCTCCTTTTACGACGTGCCGTGTGTTCCCCATTTCCATAGAGTCAAGTTCATAAATTTGTGCATGATTGTAGTTACTTTAATCTGTGCCTATGACATGTATTTTGTAATGCTTCAAACTGTTTAAAAATAAAAGCATCCATTTCGTGCTATTCAACCTGGTCTATTGAGTCCTTTCTCTGCACTACAGTTCTCTGCATCTAAGTCCAAGGTCTAGAACCGTAGGGGAGAGTGGGTCGAACCACTCAAGGGTAATTATTGCACAAAGCCTGGCAGGAGACCAGAACAAGCAAGAGAAACCCCCTACAGAAATGGTGACCGCGGCAGGACCTTGGCAGCAGGAAAGTAGTGTGTTAGATCAAGGTCTGAATAAACGAAATGTGATGGATGAAAGAATAGCGGATTATGTTTTTGGAAAGGTAAACCTCACAAAACAATGGATATCTGACCTATTAAGGGATAGGCGCCCGCTAGACGCCGCCATCAAGTGGACAGAGGGTAAAGAGCATAAGAAATCTGTAGAAAAGACGGTCTGGCTGATGTGCTACAAGAAGCAAGTCCAGCTTTTGGACCAAGTCGTTGTAGCGCAGACAGCCCAGATCAAAGGGTTGCTTACAGAAGTAGAGGAAAAGGTTGCGGGAGGTCAGAAACTGATGGAATCGCTTAACGCGCTGAATCAGGAACGCCAATCCACAACTCACCGCCACGAAACCCGGGTAGAGTATTTAAAATGTCAGGTCATTGAAGCCAAGGCCTGTGAAGGTAGAATGAGAGAAAGGTGTTTCCATCTAGCTAAGCAAATAGAGACCCAAGAGGAAAAATTGCTGGGAGCCAGGGCAGCATATAAGATGGCCATGGAGGATAGATCTGAGAGCACCGACCACAGTACTTGCCACCGGGAGCAAGAGGACCTGAGAACGGCCCTAGCCAAGGCAAACGGGTTGGTGTGTCTCATAAACCCACCAGCGAGCCAACTATTGCTAGCCAAGGAATCCAAAAGACCGATTCCACAAGAGATAGTTCAGGAACCAACCCCCGAACCCTCTGCGCCTCCTGCTTATGATGAGTCTTGGACTCCGGGAAAGGAAACGGAGACGGTAGATGAAGAGATTCTTGAGGAAGAGCCACCCCAGGTAGCAGAGTCAGGACCGGCACCGATGTGTCCCACGCGGCACCGGAGGCTCGGTCCAGGCGCCAATGGTGGCGAGGACGGACCCCTTGTGAACCAGATCATAATGCCCCATAGCGCATGACAGCTAAGGGAAATGATAAGTCACATCCCAAAACTCTCCGAGTCAGGAGATCCCTCCGTCCATTTTAGGGACGTGGAGCAGACCGCAGCCGTTAATGACTGCGACGGGGTTGAACAGTCTAAGATGCTGCTGTTCTCCCTGGACAGCTCGCTCCTCCAGTGTCTCCCTGACGAGAGCAAGAGAGGGCACAGGGAATATGGGTTGTTACGGGACGAGATCCTGGAGATTATAGGAAAGGGTGACGGAACTCCGTTCCTCCGTTTAGAAAAGACAGTGCAGCTAGAAGGAGAACCCCCACGGGTTTTCGCCGGAAGGTTGTGGCCCGTGTATCGGCGCAGCTGCCTGGGAGGACCGGACCTGAACGCGCTAAATGATGAACAAAGGGCTCATTGGCTCCGGTGCCTGGTAGCAGGTTTCTTGCCAATAGTGAGGGAGCAGGCCAAAGCATGGTTTGACCCCACTAACGCCCGCTCCACGGAGGAACTAGTGCTCGATCAGCTCACGATCAGTTACAGGAACAACAAGGGTAGGAAAACGCCTGCTTTAAAAGGAAAGGTACATGAGGCAAGGCCCGCAGCTTCTGCTAAAAAGGAATGGCATCAGGAGGGGAATCGCCCTCCCCAAGCCAAAAGCAGTTGTTACGGGTGTGGGAAGGAGGGTCATTGGCGCAAGGACTGTAGAAATCCATGGAAGGATAATAGAGGGAGATTCCCCGCAGCCCAAGCCCAAGCCCAAGCCCAGACCGTTGCCCCAGCACCAGCCCAAACCCCAACCGTAGCCCCTGCCCCAGCAACAGGAGGTGGTGCGGTTGTGGATTCCGCTACGATTGAGTCAATTTTAGAGACTATGCGGTCTCTGATGACCTCGCAGGGGAAGGTAGCAGTCGCCAACAGCCCTATCACTCCCGAGACCCCAACCGAAGCACCTAAATGACTGACGCCTGCGCAGCCCGTGTACTTGTATCCGCTCCGCTATGACACCTGGAGAAGGCCTGTGGTGGAAATGGAGGTGGAAAGGGAAAAGGGTAGTTACCTGTTGGATACGGGAGCTTCATGCACCGTGATCCACACAGCTAGACCTTTTGCTTCACCTCTGTCCACCCAGGCTCCATTCTCAGTAGCGGGTTTCACAGGCAGAGAACAGGCTGGCGCGTACTCCATCCTGCTCTCCATTCATTTGGGAGCACTCCACACCACATGGACGTGTATCCTATTGAAGTGGAGTGAGGGGGGTGGAAAAGGCATCCTTGGGGCTGATTTCTTGGTGGAACACGGGATCCTCGTGGACATGAGAAATCACTGTCTCTGGGGAGCCGAGAACAGTTTAGGTAAGGTAGTTGTAATCCCAGGGAGGGAAGAAAAGGGGGCCCTGTGCACCATGAAGCCGTCAGGAGGTTACGATCTCGAACTCATGGTAGCGAACGTCCCAACGGACTTGCAGGCGTGTGTGTCGGAAAATCTGACCGCGTTTGCCACCCACAAGCACGACTGTGGGAGAGTCACTGGGTTTGAAGTCAGCGTAGACGGGGACCCCATGATCCGACCCCAAAAGCAGTATAACTTCCCCAAGGAGGCAGAACCAGACATGGAGACCGCAATATCTTCATTGGTGCAGCAGGGCGTATTGAGACCAATAGCCACTCACGTGAACTCCCCCTTATGGCCGGTAAAGAAGCCGGACAATTCGTGGAGAGCCACGGTGGACTACAGAGTCCTCAATATTAACATCCCAGCCTGCGCGCCCACGGTAGCAGCAGTTGCCGACCTAATAGGGAGTATTCCAGCATCGGCGACCACGTTCACGGTGCTGGATATCTCGAACGGTTTTTGGTCCATTCCGCTGCGGCGGGAGGATCAGTACAAGTTTGCCTTTACTTTCAAAGGGCAACAGTACACTTGGAACTGCTTGCCACAGGGTTTTCACAACAGCCCCAGCATTTTCCATCAATGCATGGCGGGGAGTTTAAAAGAATTTAGCCAGCCCAACCAGATAGTACAGTATGTGGACGACTTACTCCTGTTCACGGACACAAGGGAGGAGCACGGCCCACTATTAGCCGAATTATTGGAGCTGTTAGAAAGGAAGGGTTTCAAAGTAAACCCAAAGAAAGCACAGATCGGCCAGCAGGAAGTCAAATTCCTGGGTCTGGCCATCCGCGCTGGAGAAAGAACCATAGATAAGGCCAGAAGGGAATCAGTACAAGATCTGCCGATCCCCAACACAGTAACGGGTGTAAGGTCCTTTTTGGGATTGACCGGGTACTGCAGAGATTTCATCGAGGACTATGCTGCCACAGCAGCCCCGCTACTCCGACTCTTACACAAGGGAATCGAGTGGTCTTGGGATGAGGGGTGCCAGGCAGCATTTGAGAAGTTGAAAAGAGATCTGCAGACCGCGCCAGCCCTAGGGGCCATAGATGGGGGAGAGGAGTTTTTCCTGGAGGTAGCCGCTAGTGGGGACAGCCTGAGCGCCGTGCTGCTCCAGGAGCGGCACAGCAAGCTGAGACCGGTAGTTTATTCCTCCAGGGTGCTCACGGATGTAGAGAGGAGTTTCTCCAATTGCGAACGGCATCTCCTGGCCACGCATTGGGCTGTGAACAGATCAGTGATCTTCACAGGAACCTCTCCCATCATGCTCCTCACCCATCACACCCCCACAAAGATGCTTCTGGATGAAAGGATTAAGGATGGGACCATAAGCAGCGCTCGGATTGCGCGCTGGACCCTCCTCCTTTCCCAGATGGATCTCAAAGTTAAAGGTCTTTGCGAGCCAAAGCTCGCAGCCAACATGGTATATCCCGGAATAGCCCATCGGTGTTCCGTAGAAGGGGTATGGGAGGTCAACATAGGTTTATGAGCCGGGATACACCCCACAGGCCGCAAAATCTACGTAGACGGTTCCAGCACTGTATCTGCTGGCGAACGACTCACAGGGTGTGGAGTTTATGACCCTGCGGCAAACATTGCCCTGGCAATTAAGCTCACCAGCACTATGAGCGCACAGCAGGCTGAACTGTCCGCGGTGGCGTACGTGGTTACCCACCCCGAAATCTTCCCAACCCCATACACGATTTGCTCGGACAGCATGTTCACATGCAATTCGTGTACGGAGTACCTCGCCATCTGGTCCCGCCGCGGATATACCTCTGCAGACGGGCGGCCTTTAACAGTTAAGCCCTTGCTGGAAAAGATCCTAGCAGCTGTGGGGGAGGAAGGGGAGGTGTTCATCCACAAGGTGAAGGCTCATTCCACCGCAGAACCCCGCAGTCAGGGCAACCAGCAGGCGGATGCGCTAGCCCGGGAGGGTGCTCGCAACGGCACTTTCTGGGACCCCTATGGACCCGGACCCGTGGCAGCGATCCGAGAAGGGGAGGGAACTCCAGGGAACACAGGGGTGACACCGCCCCCAGACCTAAAGACCGTCCAAACCCTGGATCCCGCCCTAAAAACAGTCCTAAAAGCCATCACAGAAGGCAAGCAGGTAGAGGGTCCGTACAGTACGGCAGCCCTCTCAGTCAAAGAAGGCATGCTGTTCCGAGAGGAGCAGTGGGTTGTGCCGCAGCAGCACCGGAGGGAATTCCTGCAACTGGCCCACGAGGGTCCAGGGGCGGGACACCCCGGGCCTGAGGTTACCTGGCAACGGGTAGAGCAGGCGGGATGGTGGCCGGGACTTCGGGACGATGTCCGCGAGTTCTGCACAAGCTGTCTTGTGTGCACTGCAAACAACCCAGACCCCCACAAAAGGAAGGTGCCCATGGGGCACATCAGGAGGGTAGAGGGACCATGGCAGTCGATTCAGGTCAACTACATAGGGCCCCTGCCCGCCGCCCAGGGAGGATATAAGTACTGCGTTGTCCTGGTAGATGTGTTCACCAAATGGGTAGAAGCTTTCCCGTGCAGAACAGCTACGGCACTGGGCACTGCTAAGATCTTGATTCGGGAAGTGTTCTCACGGTGGGGACTCCCCCGTTTTGTAGAGTCCGACCAAGGGAGTCAGTTCACCGGTCAAGTAATGCAGAACGCCCTCATGCTCTTGGGCATTGAGGGGAAGTGGCACGTAGCATACAATCCCCAGTCATCCGGGATTGTTGAACGCATGAATCGGACCCTCAAGGAAAAGCTGAGGAAAGAGACAATGGGCTCGCCCCAGAAATGGGCGGAGGTCCTGCCTTTAGTCCTCATGGGGATCCGGGCCAGCCAGTCCAAAAGTACGGGGTATTCCCCGCACGAATTAATGACTGGAAGGATCATGCGAACACCCACCCATGTACTAGCCCCGGTGCTCACTGAGGGCCAGCTCCGAGAGGTGAAGCGAGGCAAATTCGTCCAAACCCTTTTGGAGCGCCTGAAACAGATTTATGGGCAGACGGCTGGGAACATGGGAAGACAGCATCAGGGAAACCGACTGTTACTGGAACCTCGTAAGCAACAAGAGTGGGTAGTCGGAGACCAGGTCATGGTCCGAAACTATGCCAGGGTAGGGAGTTTTGAACCATTGTACATGGGGCCTTACAGCATTGTAGACAAGGCCAGCCCCATGGTGCCCCAGTGAAGGTGCCCCGACGTACTAAATGGTTTCACATTAACCAGTGTAAACTGTTTAAATCGGGTGCACAAGGGCCAACAACAGGGACCAGGTCTGAGAACAAAAATCCTCAGCCTGTAACAGAGTCACAGACCACACAGGCTGGAACAGTAGCCTGCGTGAAGGGAGGGGCCACCCCATTGGAGTGGGAGGTCTCCCCTCTAATTTGGGATTCGGACGAGGAAGAGCCCGAACAGCTCGACCTCGCCTTAGACCCAATCACGGAGGAGGAAGAGTCAGAGGACGAAGATCCCGCCCTCGACTCAAGCTTGGGGGAGGTAGGGAATGGGGGCGGAGACTCACTACCTGAAGGGACAGGTGAGGTGGAGTCGGAAGCCACAAATCCCGGCCCCGGGGGTGCGGAGCCTGAGGGAGGGGAGCTGGAGCCGGCAGCTGTGGTGGAACCACAGGCTGTGACGGCGACAGTCCCAACCCCCGGTCCATCAGCCCCGGGAGCCTCACCCAAAGTAGGTCGACTCGAGCGCCCCAGCCCAGAAAGTTTTGGCCAGATTCTCCCCATCCTTCCCAACCTCGGTCTAGAGCAGCCCCAGAAAGGCATGGTTCCCGTTCAACAGCGACAGGCTGCGGGGGATCAAAGCCGAAGGTCAGTGCAGCCCCACCACAGGGTGCGGCACGCTGCAGCCCTCACAGGAATTCAGTAGGCCGCCCGGCGGAGGGCGGCGCTGTACATAAGTTAAGTTAGGTAATTATGATGATAGTTTAAGGAATATAAAGTTTACGGTGTTAAGAAATGTTAAGAGTACAATTTTGAAGTCTGCCCGGTATGTGTGCTTGTTTGGAAGCGGGGCCTAGGAACCCGCGCGTCCATTTAATTAGGCCAGCACCTATTGGGAGCCTGGCTACATCATTTTATTGGTTACAGAAACCTGGGATATGATGAAAAAGATTCTCATCGTGTTCGTGGCGATCGGGTGCGGGTGGGCCTACCGAGGCCGCACCAAGGACGTCATCATCTTCGGGTGTTCCGGGGACACGGCCCCCATCGCGACGGATGGGACAGGGGAGCGAGAGGTTGAGGAAACCGCCACCTACTTCCACCAGGGGAGATGGCCAGGTTGGCTGGGGACGAATTCTACGGAATACTCCAGCAATTTCGGTTTTGCCTAACAAGAGACTTCGTTAATGTGCCCTCGGGTGAGGATCCTTGCACCCAGAGTCAGCGTTACCGTGGGAAAGAGGATCTGTCTGGTGTGTAATGGGAACGTACCACTAAGGCGATGGTGGTGGCTGCGAAAGCTGGGAAAGGACATGAAGAACTCTACGGTCGAGTGGGAGCGACTGGGTAATAATACCCATCGGACTATTACGGGGAATAAAGGACAATTACGTGTGTGTTGGGACAAATGGTGGGAACCAGATGAAGGAATATATGTCTGTATGTGGGGTTCAAAACGCGTTTGCCCCAAGGGCGTATCCATCTTCTTCCAGAGGCAGTGGCAGGATGAAGGAAAGGGGATGAGATGGGATGTCAGCACTCGAGCGTGCGGAGCCCCATACTCCCCTATTCCGGTAAACGCCACTGAACTCATCACCCGCCCACGCAAGCCCCTGCCCACGCTTCCGGTAGCACTAGCCCAGAAAGAAGGGTGCCCCACCACCGCCAAGGGACCCGGGAACGGTTTAGTATTGGTACCCACCGGTCAGGTGCTGTATCAAGGGGTACACTACGCGGTAGCCTCAGTGATTTTAAACCTCACTGGGGTACGATTGCCGGAGTGGTGTCCCAAAGAAACGGAACAATTATACCAGGTCCTGTTAACCCGAATGTTTAGACAGTTTTACGAGTTTGACTTTGCCGACATCGAAAAAGACAAATTATACACCACACCACCGGAAGTTTTGGATCGAGTCGGGAGGCAAAGAAGGGGTACAGTAAATGACATATTCACTGCTTTAATACTGGGACATCTGTCGTCAACGCTCTAGATAACGTGGAGCTGCAGACACAGATCAATGGTTTAAAAGCTCAGTTAAGGAACATACTGACAGACGAAAATCAGTTAGTGGGTTCTGAGTTACATGAAGACCAGGCCATGACACTACACTTTAAGGAAATAATAGCTGAGCTGGAGAAACACGCGAGAACGGTAAATGCGCTCATCAAGGAGGATCGGAATGCGTCCGATCAAGCTGCGCAGAACGAGGCTTGTGTGCTATACGGGGCGTGGTTGCTGGGCGAGGGCCGCAGTAATCTTGAGGATTTAAAACAGGGTTTGGTCCCGTCCTGGATCAGCAACAAGCACTTGCAAGCGCTCCACCCTTTTGAGAATGCATTAAGCCCGTGCCAGCTCAGACTAGCTGCAGAAGCGTACCCAGTCCCATGGACTGCGGACGTTCGAATCATACTATCATGGGAATGGTGGTAAGAATGCCGGTGTTGGGTCCCGCAGCAAAGCCCGCCCCGGTATAAAGGGTGGAGAACATTGGAGTCATTCAGGGGGGCGCGCACATTCGTTATGCAGTGGTCCCACCTTACATCATCAGATGGGAGCGTGTGATGACAGGCACCGACCTCTCGAGGTGTCGGAGCCGGGGAGCACACATCATCCTGTGTCCCCAGCACTTGAATGCCTTTTTGAAACCACAGTGCAGGTTCAGAACCGCTAGCGCGAAGCCGAAAAATTGCACCATGGAGGCAATGGCAGAGGAACATGTGTCCCTGCAGGTAGCATATATCGGGGGTGGGACATACTGCGTCACCACTGCAGCGCCTCACTACCGCCACAGACAGCACGAGTGGTGTTCGATCAGTGATAGCAGTTTCTGTTTCAAACCCAGGGCCGAGGTTCAAGTGGCACAACAACGAATTGTCCCCATTCCTGCACCCTCCACCGTTCACCTCACTGTAAAAGATAATTTCACGGACTTACAACGATTCGTCGCGCATTTTGGTTATGTCATTCCCCCTCTTCCCGAACACCTCACCAAGATTTTAAAAGCCGTTATAGTTTCACAGAAACATTTTTACACACTGGAGCAGAAGACTTTAGAGATAGGAAAAGACATATTGGACATAGTCATCCCACCATGGTGGGACTTGTTCACTAACATAGAGATCCCAGCCTGGATTAGAATAGCATCCCACATCCTAGTAGTGTGTCAGGTTTTAATTGTGATATTTTTGATGTTCGTGCATTGCAAGAGAGGCAAACGCCTCCAGAGGCGCGAGAACACAGGAGAATGGAGAGAACGCTATGTGCGAATGGGGGAAGAAGACACCCCACTTTAAGCTGCCAGTATTGAAAGTTAGGCGTCCCTCCATTTTTAGATTTTAGCCATTTGCGCGTTTTCTTTTAAGTGTATGAATATTGTTATGTTATTAGTCGTTGTTAAGTTTTTGGATTAATAAAAGGTGTATGCAGGTGGTGCAAGAGGGTATCAACCCCTGCACATCTGACAGATGAATGTGTTATAGTTTAAGAAGTACTGCCTATGATTGTCCAAATGTGCACAAGGTAATTTTCGTTTTTTTCGGAAATGGGAACTGCATGTGTCGTGAGGGTAATAGATAGTTAAGTGCCAGGAATGTTTGGATGTGGGGAATCAGGGAAAATTTGCTCACCAAGGGTTATTGATACTGTAAGCAAGCTATCAGTATCACAGGGGGGACTGTAAGATTTGAAATTTTTCATTATATAATCACACGAGACAACAGGATTAATAACACAGCTTTATTGACCAAAAAGAAGCTTGTACAGAAAAACCTTTGATAAAAGGGCATACAAAATGGCCGCCGGGCCTCGTGATCAGTTTCTTGGACCATTTGATTTCTGTTACTGCAAGCCAGACAGGCTTGTGGATTGAGAACAGTAAGCCTGCAAAAGCCAGTATCGGGAAACCGAAACTCAGGGAAATGGGCATACATATTCAATTGGATTCTAAGTACAAGACAGTTTCAGGCAAACAGGATGGGGCCCATCAAGATATGGGCGGACAATGCATGAACACTTAAACCCATTTAATGTACAAAGGAAAAACCGTTTAACAGCCATCAAGGGAAATCTCCAGACCGATCAATATGCGAACTGAGTTACGGTGACAAAGTAAAAGACATTATCGGCCAGGAAGGCCAGTTAAAGCTATCACAGGCTCCCGTTACAAGACAAAGCGCCCCCGCAGAGTTTTCTGCCTGCCAAAATTATTACAAAGACTGGGCTATGATTTGGCGGGAGATAAGACTATCCCAAAAGGGTATAACTATGGATTGAAAAGTCCATCAACGGGGTTCAGGTACGGTTACACAAGTGCAGGATCACGTTCACGTTTCACTTCACTTCTTCGGAATTCGACCAAGACGTTTCTTCTTTTCGAGGATGCTTTGGGACGGACTTTTCAGTGCAAGGCAGCAATTCGATTTCGGGACATGGTCGGTGTTCGGCCAGACAAGGCTCGGCCACAACGGGAAGACGACGAGGGTGGCCCGGGTACTTTGTCGGGAGCTCATCGACGACCCAGGCCGAAGGAGAAGACACCCTCAGGAGGACCTTCCATGCCTCAACATTCCATTGTTGGCAGGGACTCCTCCATGGACCCAAATCCACAACAGGATATTTAGCGGATTTCAACCTTGACGAGCGCTCATCGAGGCTGTGTCTGCTGCCCCACCGCCTTGAGAGAGAGAGAAAAAAACCCAACTGCGCCAGAAGTTTCCAGATCCACGTGACGACGGAAAGCTGTGCCAAAAGGACTGCGAACCCCCTTTTTTGCGATTTTGATAGCGGTGAGCATGATCCCGAGTTCCTCAAGTCGAAACTTAGTTTAGGTATTAGGGGAGGGAGTAAGGTTAAATCGTAATGTGTTTCTCCTTTTACGACGTGCCGTGTGTTCCCCATTTCCATAGAGTCAAGTTCATAAATTTGTGCATGATTGTAGTTACTTTAATCTGTGCCTATGACATGTATTTTGTAATGCTTCAAACTTTTTAAAAATAAAAGCATCCATTTCGTGCTATTCAACCTGGTCTATTGAGTCCTTTCTCTGCACTACAGTTCTCTGCATCTAAGTCCAAGGTCTAGAACCGTAGGGGAGAGTGGGTCGAACCACTCAAGGGTAATTATTGCACAAAGCCTGGCAGGAGACCAGAACGAGCAAGAGAAACCCCCTACACAGGTACTGAATTTGGATGATCAGCCATGATCACATTGAATGGCGGAGCAGGCTTGAGGGCCCGAATGGCCTACTCCTGCTCCTATCTTCTATGTTTCTATGGTTCTATGTTTCTATGGACGTGGAATGGATGGGCTCCAAGCTGTGTGCAAAGCCCTGTGCCAAGTTGGTACTGGTCTGCTCCACTCTCCTTGACTTTCCAGCAGGGTTCCCAGTGCACCAAGCATTTCGGAGTGTACACCCGTCAGCCTTCTTCTGTAGCCTGGCCCATCAAAATCTTCATCTGAGTCTTCTGCAGCAGAACTAGTGTGCGACCTTAGCCTCAGGCAAACAGGTGCTTGCGCTATCCTTTCCTCACTCCCACCACCCCCCCTGCCCTGGCTCCTGTGCACTTGTGCTGGGTGTCCCTCCATGTGCAGGTCCCGCCTCTATCCTAGCCTCTAAAGTATGCACAGTGTCAATATCTGAGCTGGTGGCTGCAACTGTGAGATCGAGTGACGGTGTGTCTTCATCTTCACTTTCTTCTTCCTCTTGCTTCACTGCCTGACAGGTTCCAATTCTTTAGGCCCAGATTTGCGGTGGATCAGTGGGCGCGATTGGTGGTGGGTCGGGTGGGAAAGTGTTTCTTTTCCCCAGCAGGTCGTGACCCCGCTGTGAACCCACTGCCATGCGCCATTACCAAATGTCAGGTCTGTGAGCGCTGAACAGACCCGACACACAGCGGTGGGGGAGCCAATTTAAATATTTAGTGGCTTGTTTACAGCCACTTAACAATGGTATTAAACTGACCTTTTGAATTTGACAGCTCACCCACGGGTTTCACGCTGTTGCTAAACCACGTCTGTGAAGCTGAGGCTGGCGGTCAGTGGCCATTGAATCAGCTGATGAGTTGACTGTTTCAAGTGTTAACTAAAAGCTCCCACCTTACAGAGATATCTTCCCTCAGCCATAAGCTCTTGCCCACTGCATTTCCACAACAGATTTACCATGCTGCAAGTCTTTACACAAGTCTCCATCCAGTCTGACCTCATTACCTCTCTCACCAATGACAGATCGCTTCTGTCATCTCTACTTCACCTGCCATCTATTCCATCAGCATGGGTACCCTTTATACTCTCTCACCTTGGTCCGCAGCATCCCACCACAATCTGCCCCAGCATTAGCAGCACCAGGCACCACCAGCAGCACCAACAACAACACCAACCTCCTTCGCAATCAACTGATACTGCACGGGACAGAGGGCATCAGCACCCAACCACATATCTGCCCGGGAGGCCAGGGATGGTCTCACCATAGCCACATTTACTTCACTTGACGCTATACATCCTGGCTGCCACATGATGTGCCAGGTTGGCACCACCCCACACCAGCACCATAAAGCATCTCTACAATGCCCAAGCCTTTCCTTTCAAACTCATCACCATTGCAGTGGGTACCACTATGTCTCACCATTCACTGCAACTCACTAAGCCACTTCCAAAGGTGCACACAAATCTGTCCAAGAACACAAAGTGTTGAAAATAAAGGTTTCGATGTTTGACAGCACATTAACGGAAACTTCACATGAACATTGGCTAAAACACCGAGTGGCTACCCTTGTGTGTTGTTAATTGGTATGATTGCACCAGGATTAGGGTGAGTGTGAGAGGTGGCTTGTGAGATGGGGATGTGATAATGTAGATAGAGAGGGATGGGTGGAGGTCTAAGGTAAGTTGGCGTGAGTAAAGATGTGCAGGAGTAGGGTAGGGAAGGCAGTGTGATGGGGATGTGATGAGAGGTACAGCAGGATGAGGTTGAGTGTGGCTTTGTACTAATGTTTCATGACCTACTGAGATCATTGAAACGTTTGCGACACTGCACCCAGGTCCTCCTGACCACATCCCTGCTTGTGCCCTCCTGTGCAAAGTGCAACCAGGCTGTGTCAGTGTCCTTGGGAGGTCTCTTCCGCCCATCATTAGGGAAGAGGACCTCCCTACATGCTGTGAATCCCTCCATAGAACACTGACAGCACAAATTTCAAACTATATTTGAGCATGGTCCCTTTTAGGAAAATGGCTGATGATGCATCATCAAATGATGTCACCAGACCCGCTTCCTCTAATTGGCCGGGAAACACGCTGAGCGGGGTTAACAAGCCTAATCAAGGGAAATTCATTTCTGAGGCTGGGATGGAGCCAGCAGCGGGGTCGTGACCTGCCACGGACCTGCCGAGGTCAGCAAAATCGCAGCCTAACTATCTGAAATGAAAAAGGGATGGGTTGTGGTGAGGGGAGAGGAAAAAGTAAGCGAGGGAGAAGTGGGATGAGAGAATGGTGGCCTCAGCGATGGCCCTTCCCATCATAGCCAGCACGGTTTCCTCCCTGGGGGTTAAAACATGCAGGCACACTTGCATGCGGTGATTGAAACTCAACCCTGGATAGAATGTGGTGTCTGAAACCTAACTCTGGACAAGAATGCAGGGATTGAAACTCAACCCTGGATTGAAGAAGGTCACCGTGTTTTTACCTGGCCTGATTTAGGCTGAGCGAGCGGTTTTTGTGGCAACCTGAGACTCATGCCTCGATTATGTGTCCAGCGATTTTATTGGTCCCATGGAATTAGGAGCCAAATAACCCCCTTCCCTCCTCCATGATTCTTCTAGTAATTAGATTGGTTCATGGAAACCAGTTGACTAATTGCTGCTTTCATTGGTTCATGGGAACCATGTGGCAGTGTGCACATTTCTATGCCAGTTTTTTTATTCGCTTATGGGATGTAGGCATCGCTGGCAAGGCCAGCATTTATTGCCCATCCCTAGTTGCCCTCGAGAAGGTGGTGGTGAGCTGCCTTCTTGACCCGCTACAGTCCGTGTGGTGAAGGTACTCCCAGAGTGCTGTTAGGGAGGGAGTTCCAGGATTTTGACCTAGCGACGATGAAGGATCGACGATATACTTCTAAGTCAGGATGGTGTGTGACTTGGAGGGGAACTTGGAGGTGGTGGTGTTCCCATGTGCCTGCTGCCCTTGTCCTTCTAGGTGGAAGAGGTTGCGGGTTTGGGATGTGCTGTCAAAGAACCCTTGGTGAGTTGCTGCAGTGCATCTTGTAGATTGTACACACTGCAGCCACGGTACGGCGGTGGTGGAGGGAGTGAATGTTTAAGGTGGTGGATGGGGTGCCAATCAAACGGGCTGCTTAGTGCTCTGAATGACCAGTCAGAACAACATCACCTCCAGTTACCAGTGTACTGCATGTTTCAGAAGGTCACGAATGATTAACTGACCCAATTTACACAGATTTCTATTACAGCTAAAAGCGCAAGGATTTCGTTCCAACTTGTCCTCAAAATTGGTGCATTTTATTCAGTCAATTATAATTTAGTTTGTTAATTGGGCTCATGTTTCCTTTTGCATTCATCAATGCAAAAAATCTATAATTGAGATGTAAGTTCAGCATTCTGGGTTGGATGATGCCACACTAAAGAATATATGGGCCTAGAAATTCAGTATAGCCACGTTTGGGGCGCTACAGCCGGGCGTTCGCTAAATTTAGCGCCCGGCGCAACTTAGCGCCACCTTCACCGATATTCAGTTGCATCGCCCCAAGAGGTTGCTGCTGCGCTAAAGCAGGCGATGCATGACTATCATAAGGCGCTAAGCCAGCGTGCCGAGGCGCTAACACCGAGGGCGGGTGCAGCGCAGGTGCGGCGAGTTGCTGATTGAAGACAGACATGCTGGCGCCGGTCAGCTCTTAAAGGGGGAGGGTCGATTTGTTTGGCTGGCACGCCCTGCACACTGCAGCCCTGAAGCAAGGCCTGACCATTGCTGGTTCATCAGTTCTACGCCCAGGACCATGCAGAAGCCCGCTATTCTATCAAATCCCATTGCACGCTCTTGCTGCTTGTCCAGGGTCATGGGGAAGGAGATGTACTGACGTCTCCTTCTGAAAAGGGCATTGGTCACCTGGCAGATGCAGCAATGTACCGTGAACTGGGAAATGTTGGCAATGTCCCCAGTAGCGGATTGGAAGGAGCCGGTGGCATAGAAGTTGAGAGCCACCGTCACCTTCACTGCCACCGACAGAGACGTCCTGCTCCTCAGCTGTGGCTGCAGATCTCTGTGAAGCAGGTGGCAGATCTCAGTGACCACCACCCTTCTGAATCGCAGCCTCCGAACACACTGCTCCTCAGACATGTTCAGATATGAGAACTGCTGGCGGTATACCCTGGGTGGGTAAGGCCTCCTGTGCCGACGCCTGTTGGCCCTCCTCCGTCTGGCCATGACTGGCACTCTCTCACGGCATCTCTGAGCCCTTTGAATGCAATGGAGAAGCCCAACGTTTCCACCCATTGCAGCCCCCATTATATGTGGCGATTCAAGGCTATGGCACTGAAAGTTAAATCCAAGTGCAAAGTTCTGGCCTGAAGCCAGAAGTGCCTGTGCGAGCGCTGAGTCAAAGCTGAAAGCTCTCTCCCTTTGTCTCTCTCCAAATATCCGTCTCTCACACAGAAGGATTGGCACAAAATGGCTGCCACTTATAATGCAGGAGGAGTCCCCTTTAAATAGCGCCCCCCGTGCCCCGCAGTGACTGGGAACCATTCCCCTCAACCAGTCGCTGGGGGCGCCAGGCGCACAGAAGGGCAGCGCCACTGAAGTTCCGGTTCGGGGTGCACCAAGGGCGTTGCACCATGAAATGATGTCAGGATCTGCGCGCGCAGCTGAGCGGGCGCAGCGGTTTAGCGCCGCCGCTAAATCTTGAGTGAAGTTCGCGAGAGGTGCAGATCGCGCCGCGCCCGGGCGCTAGACGCTTAGCGCCCCACTTCTCCTCCTCCTAAGGCGCTAGCGGCTGGCGCTAACAACTGAATTTCTATGCCATGGACTTTTGGAAGGCATTTGTCATTGTATATATGGACTTTTGGAAGGTATTCGACAAAGTGCCACACAGGAGGCTTGTTAAGAAGATGAAAGCCCATGGAACCAAGGTAAAAGTGGTGCTATGGATACGGAATTGGGAGAGGAAGTAGAGGGTGGTGGTGGATGGATGTTTTTCAGACTGGGAGGTGGTTTGCAGTGGTGTTTGCAAGGGTCAGTTTTGGGTCAATTATTCCTTTCAATTTTGACTCTAGTGTAGGGAGCACCAGGATAAAGTTTGCAGAAGATACGAAACTTGGCAATATAATAGATAGTGATGAGGATAGATGTGGAGTTTAGGATGACATAGACAGGATGGTGAAATGGGCAGAAGCATGGCAGATGGAGTTCAATGCAGAGAAGTGGGAAGTGATGCACTTTGGGATTGAAAAGTGTAGATGCGCAGAGAGAACTTGGTGTCCATATTCACAAATCCTTAAAGGTGGCAGAGCAAATTGATAAGGTGGTTAAAAAAAGCCGATGGGTTACTTGGGTTTATAAATCGAGGAATAGAATATAAAAGCAAAGAGATCATGCTGGAACTTTATAAATCACTGGTTAGGCCTCAGCTGGAGTATTGTGGACAATTCTGGGCACCACACTTCAGGAAAGATGTAAAGGCCTTGGAAAGGGTTCAGAGGAGGTTTACCAGGATGTTACCAGGGATGAGGGACTTTAGTTATGAGGAGAGGTTGGAAAAGTTAGGACTATTTCCCTTGGAACAGAGGAGGTTAAGAGGTGGCCTAATAAAGGTTTTCAAGATGATGAGAGGTTTTGATAGAGCAAATTGAGAAAAATTATTCAATCTGGCGAGTGCATCAATAACTAAAGGATTATAGATACAAAATCATTGGCAAAAGATCGAGAGGGGAGATGAGGAGTTTTTTTCATTCAGAGAGTTGTTGGGATCTGGAACGCTCGACCTGAAAAGGTGAAAGAAGTTGATTCCATAAATAATTTTAAAAGGGAGTTGGACGGGTACTTGAGGATAATGAACTTACAGGGTTATGGACAAAAGGTGGGGATGTGGGACGGAGCTCAACTGCTCTTTCAAAGAGCCAGCACAGGCACAATGGGCCGAATGGCCACTTTCTGTGCTGTAAGTTTCTATGATGCTATAATAAAGCCATTTCCCTCAGTGAGTTTTTAACTCGGGCTATTTTTAACCCATTAATGAATTTTAATGTAAAACAAATTATTGACTTGTCAACTTAGCAGAAAGCATTGGATTAGATTTGTAACGAGCATTACTCCAATTAATTATTTAGTTATTAAACAAGCTCACTGGCTGCTATGTTAGGAGGTCACCTGGGCAGGTGCATGCAAATTATTCATTAATTTATTCTGGTTCCTAAGGTTCTTGCCTATTTATTCCTTCAATTATATCACCTAAACACTACTCCGCAATGGTCCTCATTTCATCTCCACTGTTTGTTACTCGGGTTTATAAATTGAGGAATAGAATATAAAAGCAAAGAGATCATGCTGGAACTTTATAAATCACTGGTTAGGCCTCAGCTGGAGTATTGTGGACAATTCTGGGCCCCACACTCCAGGAAAGCTGTAAAGGCCTTGGAAAGGGTTCAGAGGAGGGTTACCATTAGTGCTGTCCTACACCACAGGCCTCGGCCACTCAGCAATTACACCAAAAATAAAGCGCAGGATCATTATTATCTGTTATCTGGCCTGTTACAGCTCACTTAACTATTACCCACTATACAAATCATTACAAGCTGTTCATAATACAAAAAAAGGAAAGAAATACTTACATTTATATAGAGCCTTTCACAACCAATGGACGTCTCAAAGAGCTTTACAGGCAATATTCTTTCGGAGTGTAGTCACTATTGTCATGTGGGAAACGCAATAGCCAATCTGAAAACAGCAAGCTCCCACAAACAGCAAGGAAATAATGACAAAATAAACGGATTTGTTATGTTGATATAATCTGTAACTCACTGGCAGCTGTTTATTACACACTGTGTAACTCAATGCCAGCTGTTCATTATACAATCTGTAACTCACTGCCAGCTGTTCATTATACACACTGTAACTCACTGCCAGCTGTTCATTGTAAACACTGTAACTCACTGCCAGCTGTTCATTACACAATCTGTAAATCACGGCCAGCTGTTCATTATACACACTGTAACTCACTGCCAGCTGTTCATTGTTAACCCTGTAACTCACTGCCAGCTGTTCATTATAAACTCTGTAAATCACGGCCAGCTGTTCATTATACACACTGTAACTCACTGCAAGCTGTTCATTGTTAACTCTGTAACTCACTGCCAGCTGTTCATTATAAACTCTGTAAATCACTGCCAGCTGTTCATTGGAAAGTCTGTAACTCACTGCCAGCTGTTCATTATAAAATCTCCAACATATTGCCAGCTGTTCAATCTACATGCTGTAACTCACTGCCAGCTGTTCATTGTACACTCTGTAACTTACTGCCAGCTGTTCATGAAACAATCTGGAACTCACTGCCAGCGGTTCATTATTCACTCTATAACTCACTGCCAGCTTTTCATTAGGCAGTCTATAACACACTGCCAGCTGTTCATTTTACAATCTGTAAATTACTGCCAGCTGTTCATTATACACTGTGTAACTAACTGCCAGCTGTTCATTACATCCTCTGTAAATCACTGCCAGCTGTTCATTACACACTCTGTAACTCACTGCCAGCTGTTCATTACACTCTGTAACTCACTGCCAGCTGTTCATTACACTCTGTAACTCAATGCCAGCTGTTCATTACAAACTCTGTAAAACTCGACCAGCTTTTCTTTATAAATTTTGTAACTTACTGCCAGCTATTCATTGCAAATCTGTAACTGACTGCCAGCTGCTCATTATACACTCAGTAACTCAGTGCTAGCTGTTCATTATACACTCTGTAACTCACTGCCAGATGTTCATTACACACTCTGTAACACACAGCCAGCTGTTCATTACACACTCTAAAACTCACTGCCAGCTGTTCGTTAGCCACTCTGTAATTCAGATAGCTGTTCATTATAAACATCGTAATTAACTGCCAGCTGCTCATTATACACTCTGTAACTCACTGCCAGCTGTTCATTATACATTCTGTAACTAACTGCTAGCTGTTCATTATACACTCTGTAACTCACTGCCAGCTCTTCATTACACATTCTGTAACTCACTGTCAGCTGTTCATTACACACTCTGTAACACACTGCCAGCTGTTCATTACACACTCTGTAACACACTGCCCGCTGTTCATTACACAATCTGTAACTCACTGCCAGCTGTTCATTATAGATTCTGTAACTCTGCCAGATGATCCTTATAAACTCTGTAATTATGCCAGCTGTTCACTATACACTCTGTAACTCACTGCCAGCTGTTCATTTTACACTCTGTTAATCTGTGCCAGCTGCTAATTATAGATTCTGTAACTCATTGCCAGCTGTCCTTTACACACGTTGTAACTGACTGCCAGCTGTTCATTATACACACTGTAACTCAATGCCAGCTGTTCATTAAACAATCTGTAACTGTCTGCCAGCTGTTCATTACGCAGTGCATAACACACTGCCAGCTGTTCATTATGCACTCTGTAACTCACTGCCAGTTGTTCATTCTACATTCTGTATCTCACTGCCACATGTTCATTATAAACTCTGTGGGGTGATTTTCATTCAGAAGTCGGGATGGAGGCGGGACTACAACTTTCGGGGTTGTAGTCCTGCCTCCATTGAGATGTGGCCAATCCACACGATTTTAACTTGATTGACCTTGTTGAGCCCGTCCAGCGGGCTCAGCAGCCCAATTAAGGGCCACCCGGCAACAGGTGACGTCACAGACTGAAATTTCATCTTTCAAGAGATTTTGACAGATGATATATCAGTGTTTCACAGCTGTTTGAAGCTGTCAAACACTGACAGTCTTACTTCTAACCTGAGTCCTTCTACACAGACTCAGTTAGAAATCTCACCAGCACAGAAAGCTGCAGGCTGTCACTTTTGACAGACCGCAGCCATTCTGCTTTCAGTGCCGGTAAGATGATGGACTCCTGAAACCTAGAGTAAGGAAGGCTAAAAAGGTAAGTACAGGTTGTGGTAAACCACTGTTATAGTTATCACTGTATATTGTTCTCACTGTTCTCACTGTCACATCACTACACGAGGTCGCCTCTTGTCGCACTGTTATACCTGGGCTGACCACCTCCGACTCCGCCCATTACCTGCCCAGGTATAAAGGTAGCTGACTGGCTAGTATTCCTCCCTGTTGGATCGGATCACCCACGAGGGTGGGCTCTGTTATTTAGCCAATAAAAACCTTCAGTTACGTTCTTAACTCGTCGCCTTTTATTGGACTAATTGATAGGCATATCAATTTTATTGACTAAATTTTAAAGATGTCTGATAATGAACAGCAACAGCAAGGAGCTCACCCAGCAGCACAGCAACAGCAGCCTCCAGACAACGGGCCACACCAGCCGGCTTGGCTGCAAGCCTTGAAACCACCATACCTGGATCTAAACCCACAGGCACCAAACTCAGCCAACGACTTCAAACACTGGCTGGACTGCTTCGAATCGTACCTGGAGGAAGCCGTCGTCCCTCAGAGATCCAAACTAAGAGTCCTGAAAGCCCAAGCGAGCCCGAGAGTATATACACTCATCCAGGACATGACTACGTACGACGACGCCATCAACCTACTGAAACAGCAGTACCGGAGCCCGGTAAACTACATGTACACTAGGCATCTCTTAAGATCTCGCCAGCAACAGCCAGGAGAATCGATAGCTGAATTTTCACGAGCGCTGAGACAACTCGGCAGGAACTGTGACTTTAAAGCGGTGACGGCTACTGCGAACATGGAAGACAATGTCCGCGACGCCTTGGTGAGAGGCCTACGTTCCGACTACACACGGCAAAGACTGCTTGAAGCTAAGGACATAGACCTGGACAAGGCCGAAGCCCTCGCCCTCACCCTAGAGGCCACCCAGCAAGACCAGGAAGCGTTTGCCAGGTACTATTCGCGACCCTGGGACTCGGGCCCGACCCCCACCCCACCACCCTTCACAGCGCTGCCCCCGGGACCTACCTCAGCGTCTGCATCACGGATCCGACCGGGCCCGCTAGCCCCGGTACCGGCCCCGACATCAGGCAACCCCGATCGGGCCGCTGGCTGCTTCTTTTGCAGCCAGGAGAAGCATCCGAGGTCGCGCTGCCCAGCCAAAAACTCGACCTGCAAAACCTGCCTCAAGAAAGGCCACTTCTCCAAGGCCTGCAGAAGCAAATCCTCAGAAGCCAGCAGTGCCTCATGGGAAAACCAGGGGCGGCCATCTTTGTGCGGGGCAGCCGAAGCCTGCAGAGCCTCATGGGAAAACCAGGGGCGGCCATCTTTGTGCGGGGCAGCCGAAGCCTGCAGAGCCTCATGGGAACAGCAGGGGCGGCCATCTTTGTGCGGGGCAAACGATTTAAACAGAGCCTCATGTGAACTACGGGGGCCGCCATCTTCGCCGCCATCTTGTCATGACAACGACGCGCTCATCTACACCCTAGCTTCCGTGACCCTGGATCAAGCCCGCCCGCACCACCTGGCCAGCTCAATGATGGACATCAAAGTCAACGGCCACGCCACGACCTGCCTGTTCGACAGCGGAAGCACGGAGAGCTTCATCCACCCAGACACGGTGAGCCACTACTCCCTCCCCGTCCTGCCAACGCGCAGCCGCATCTCGATGGCATCGAGGTCGCACGCCACAGACATCAGCGGCTACTGTGTCGTGACATTGTCGGTTAAAGGGACAGAGTATAAAAATTTTAAACTCCTCGTACTCCCCCAGCTGTGCGCTGCCGTCATACTAGGGCTGGACTTCCAATCCCACCTCCAAAGTGTAACCCTAGCATACGGTGGACCCCTCCCCCCACTCACAGTCGACAACCAGCGAAAGTTAAACCGCCCACCGCGTAACACCTGCAGCCTATCCACCCTCAAGGTACCGCCACCTTCCCTGTTCGCTAACCTCACCCCCGACTGCAAACCTGTCGCTACTAAGAGCAGGCGGTACAGCGCTGGGGACAGAGCCTTCATTAGCTCTGAGGTGCAGCGACTCCTGAAAGAGGGCATTATTGAGGGGAGCAGCAGCCCCTGGCGTGCCCAGGTGGTGGTAGTCAAGACCGGCGACAAAAATCGCCTGGTTATCGACTACAGCCAGACCATAAACAGATACACCCAGCTGGACGCATACCCCCTCCCCCGCATATCGGACATGGTCAATGAGATTGCACAATACCGCGTATTCTCGACCATCGACCTCAAGTCGGCCTACCACCAACTCCCCATCAGCCTGGAGGACAGCCAGTACACCGCCTTCGAGGCGAATGGCCGCCTCTACCAATTCCTTAGGGTCCCCTTTGGTGTCACCAACGGGGTCTCGGTTTTCCAATGGGAGATGGACCGGATGGTTGACCAGAACGGACTACAGGCCACTTTCCCCTATCTCGATAACGTCACCATCTGCGGCCGCAACCGGCAGGACCATGACGTGAATCTGGAGAAATTCCTCCGTACGGCCCAACGGCTGAACCTCACCTACAATAAGGAGAAATGCGTGTTTAACACAGCGCGCCTTGCCATCCTTGGCTGTGTAGTAGAGAACGGAGTCATCGGCCCCGACCCCGAAAGAATGCGCCCCCTCATGGAGCTACCCCTCCCCCACTGTCCAAAAGCACTTAGGAGAACCCTGGGGCTTTTCGCCTACTATGCCCAATTGGTACCCAATTATGCGGACAAAGCCAGACCCCTCCTGAAAACCACATCCTTCCCCCTCACGGAAGAGGCGTGCGCGGCCTTCTCCCTCATTAAGGGAGACATAGCCAAGGCCACAATGCACGCAGTGGATGAGTCAATCCCCTTCCAAGTGGAGAGCGATGCATCCGACTTCGCCCTAGCCGTTACCCTTAACCAGGAGGGTAGGCCGGTAGCCTTCTTCTCAAGGACCCTACAGGGCCCCGAGACCCGACACTCGTCGGTCGAGAAGGAAGCCCAGGCAATTGTGGAGGCAGTACGGCGCTGGAGGCACTACTTGGCAGGCAAACGATTTACCCTCCTCACCGACCAACGCTCGGTTGCCTTCATGTTTAATAACAAGCTGAGGGGCAAGATCAAGAACGACAAAATCTTGAGGTGGAGAATCGAGCTTTCCACCTATGATTATGAGATCTTGTACCGGCCCGGTAAACTGAACGACCCCCCTGATGCTCTTTCACGCATTACATGCGCCAGCGCGCAAAGTGATAGACTTCAGACCCTCCACAATGACCTCTGCCACCCCGGAGTCACCAGACTCTACCATTTCATTAAGGCCCGCAACCTGCCATACTCCATCGAGGAGGTCAGGACCATGACCAGGAACTGCCAGATCTGTGCTGAGTGCAAACCGCACTTCTATAAGCCGGACAGAGCAAGCCTGATCAAGGCCACCCGCCCCTTCGAGCGTCTGAGCATCGACTTCAAGGGGCCCCTACCGTCATCCGACCGTAATGTGTACTTCCTCAACATCGTTGATGAGTACTCCCGTTTCCCCTTTGCCTTCCCCTGCCCAGACATGACCAGTAACACGGTCATTAAATGCCTGAACAAACTCTTCGCCTTGTTCGGGTTCCCGAACTATATACATAGTGACCGGGGCGCCTCCTTCATGAGCGAGGAACTCCGTCAGTTCCTATTGGAGAGGGGTATTGCAGCAAGCAGGACCACCAGCTACAACCCCCGAGGGAACGGCCAGGTGGAAAGAGAGAACGCGACGGTATGGAAGGCCACCCTCTTAGCCTTAAAGTCTAAGGGCCTCCCAACCTCCCGCTGGCAAGAGGTCCTCCCGATTGCGCTGCACTCCATCCGGTCACTACTTTGCACTGCCATTAACACCACCCCCCATGCTCGAATGTTTGTCTTCCCCAGGAAGTCGACTACGGGAACCACCCTACCAACCTGGCTGACCTCTCCGGGACCCGTCTTGCTGCGAAAGCACGTGAGGGCCCATAAAACGGACCCCCTGGTCGAGAAGGTGAACCTCCTGCACGCCAACCCCCAGTACGCCTATGTGGCTTACCCAGACGGACGGGAGGACACTGTCTCCTTACGAGACCTCGCACCCTCACCCCCCCCTCCCAACCCCCCGAGTCCAGCCGAGGTAGGCGGCATGCCGGAACCCCACGAGCCTTTGCCGACTACGCAGACACCAGCTTTAACACCGGATAATGTAACACCGCCGCTGCGACGATCGGAGAGGCTAACGAAGCCTCCGGACAGACTGACATACCAGAGCTGGTAATACACTTCACCCTGCCGGACTCTAATCTAAACAAGGGGTGAATGTGGTAAACCACTGTTATAGTTATCACTGTATATTGTTCTCACTGTTCTCACTGTCACATCACTACACGAGGTCACCTCTTGTCGCACTGTTATACCTGGGCTGACCACCTCCGACTCCGCCCATTACCTGCCCAGGTATAAAGGTAGCTGACTGGCTAGTATTCCTCCCTGTTGGATCGGATCACCCACGAGGGTGGGCTCTGTTATTTAGCCAATAAAAACCTTCAGTTACATTCTTAACTCGTCGCCTTTTATTGGACTAATTGATAGGCATATCACAGGTAATGTAAACTTCTTTACACACTTTAGACACACCAAACACACTTACCTTTGCACTCATGCACCCATCACTCACTTGAAGACCGACATCTCGACCCCTCCAAGTCCTTCAACCCAACGGCCTGACTCCTCTAACTTGACGTGGTTTGGAGCTGTCGGGAATCCCAGACTTCAAGCTTTAAAATAGGGATTAGGCTCAAAATTGCCTGTTAACTACCTGTTCACAGGCAGTTAATTGGTACTAATCCCTTCCCGCCTCGGGTAGGCAGGTCCCAGTGCGGGGCGGGTACCCGCCTCCTTTGAAGCTTACATGGAGGTGGGTTGGGGCGGGATGGTGTCGGGACCCCCCAAATTCGAGACTTTATCCCCCCGCATGCCTCCAATCAATGAAAATCGACCCTGTAAGGCTCGCAAAATTCTGCAGATTCCCCCAAACCAGGAAGAGAAGAGATTTTGGACTGCTTAAAAGAATATTGGGCCAAAAGGGGCTTAAAAATCAAAACGCCAGGATTTTTGGCTATTTTAAAAGGCATGTCCAGGCCTGTGGAAGGCTGTGACAAAAGGAGGTGGGGCACAGTAATACAAACAGTTTGAGTATTGGCAAAGGCCAGATTGTCTTGGAATGTTCTGGACCGTCTCAGTCATTCTGCATAAAGACAATAGGCCTACGGAAGGACAGTTCCCACCAAAACTCACAGGGCCATCAGGTACATGAATAATACAGTACATGCCACTAATCAACAAAAGAGACCCTGGCCCCAGCAGGAGAAGACAATCGAACAACAGATTAACCACTCATGGAAACATCCAAAACCACTTCACACACTTAAACTGATTTTGAAGCAATCCCGAAACTAGTTAAACGTCAATGAAAGATAGATGGGATCAGCCCGAAACTCGATAAAAATTTTAAAACTATTAAAGTTAACGAGCCTGCCAAAATTAACAAAGAGCCAGAGAAGATTTGGCGGGCAAATAAGCAAGGCCTCAAAACAGTATAATTGAGGACTGCTTTTACACTGGAAACAGTTGAAAGGAGAGCAGTTCAGAAAGTACGGTTCAGAAGGAGTGGAGTTCAGTTCAGTTCAGTTCAGAAGAGTACTACTCATCATCATCATCACCGCACACATTCGGAGAATTGGAGACTTGAGGAAAGAAGAACGAAACAAAAAGGAGAAAGGAATCGCCCCAAGAAACCAACAACTAACAGTTATACCAACAACTAGGTAATATTGGGCCACCACGATCAACAAGAAACCAAACTGGAAGAAACCGAAGATTCGCAAGTTTGTTTCCACTCTACAAGCTAGCCTGACTTGCCCCTGGGTAAGATTTAATGCAAAAGACTTTAAACCCTGTAGCTAACCAAAGGAAATTGGGACTTACCAGATAAATCCAAATACGCACCCAACCGCATTAGCGGACACGTGACGACTGAAAACCCAACGCAGGTGAAGTCTTCCACCACGTCTGGGGTACGGCAGGCGCCAACCACCACACCTAAAGAGAACCCCGAAATTGCGAATCTCGACAACTGTCAGGAAAGTAGTTTGGTGAGCATTTCCCTGGTCCTCTGGAATCCAACCTAGTTAGTGTAGTGGGATAGTTGGGGTGAAGTATTTTGACTATTGTCATTCTCCCTCACATAATCTGAAGTGATCCCGCATTTTAGAGTAATAAGATTATTGTATTGTATATTTATCCTGTCTAAAAAAAAAATCTAAATTCCTTTCACCAACTCAGTTGTCTGTTGCAATTTCATTACAACCCCCAAATAAGTCCAAAGTCTAGAACCAAGGGAATGGGAGCGCTTCCAACCGCTCAGGGAGTCAGAGGTGAAGCTGACCTTACAACCCCTGGAACTCTGACAACTGTTCATAATAAACTTTGTAACTCACTGCCAGCTTTTCATTATAAATTCTGCAAAGTCACTGCCAGCTGTGCATTATAAATTCTGCAAAGTCACAGCCAGCTGTTCATTATACACACTGTAACTGACTGCTAGCTGTTCATTATATACTCTGTAATTGACGGCCAGATATTAATTTTAAGTTCTGTATCTCAGACAGCTGTTCATTGTAATCCCTGTAAATCTGCCAGCTGTTCATTATACACTCTGTAACTCACTGCCAGATGTTCATTGCATCCTCTGTAAGTCACTGCCAGCTGTTCATTATACACTCTGTAACTCACTGCCAGCTGTTCATTATGCACTCTGTAACTCACTGCCAGCTGTTCATTAGGTCCTCTGTAACTCACTGCCAGCTGTTAATTATACACTCTGTAACTCACTGCCAGCTGTTCATTATACACACTGTAACTCACAGCTAGCTGTTCATTATACACTCTGTAACTCACTGCCAGCTGGTCCTTATACACTCTGTAACACACAGCCAGCAGTTCATTACGTCTTCTGTAACTCAATGCCAGCTGTTTATTATACACTCTGTAACTCAATGCCAGCTGTTCATTACACCCTCTGTAACTCAATGCCAGCTGTTCATTATAAACTCTGTAACTCACTGCCAGCTGTTCATTACGTCTTCTGTAACTCAATGCCAGCTGTTTATTATACAGTCTGTAAGTCACGGCCAGCTGTTCATTATACACTCTGTATCTCACTTCCAGCTGTTCATTACAACTTCTGTAACTCAATGCCAGCTGTTCATTATAAACTCTGTAGCTCACTGCTAGCTGGTCATTATACACTCTGTAACTCACTGCCAGCTGTTCATTATGTCCTCTATAACTCAATGCCAGCTGTTTATTATTCACTCTGTAAGTCACTGCGAGCTGTTCATTATACATTCTGTAACACACAGCCAGCAGTTCATTACACACTCTGTAACTCAATGCCAACTGTTCATTATAAACTCTGCAACTCACTGCGAGCTGTTCATTATACACTCTGTAACACACAGCCAGCTGTTCATTACATCCTCTGTAACTCAATGCCAGCTGTTTATTATGCACTCTGTAAGTCACTGCCAGCTGTTCATTATACACTCTGTAACTCACTTCCAGCTGTTCATTACGTCCTCTGTAACTCACTGCCAGCTGTTCATTTTACACTCTGCAAGTCACTGCCAGCTGTTCATTATACACACTGTAACTCACTGCTAGCTGTTCATTTTACACTCTGTAAATCACTGCCAGCTGTTCATTATACTCTCTGTAAATCTCTGCCAGCAGTTCATTATACCCTCTGTAACTCAATGCCAACTGTTCATTAAACAATCTGTAACTGTCTGCCAGCTGTTCATTACGCAGTGCATAACACACTGCCAGCTGTTCATTTTACACTCTGTAACTCACTGCCAGCTGTTCATTATGCACTCTGTAACTCACTGCCAGTTGTTCATTCTACATTCTGTATCTCACATGTTCATTATAAACTCTATGGGGTGGTTTTCATTCAGAAGTCGGGATGGAGGCGGGACTACAACTTTCGAGGTTGTAGTCCCGCCTCCATTGAGATGCGGCCAATCCACACGATTTTAACTTGTTTGCCCTTGTTGAGCCCGTCCAGCGGGCTCGGCAGGCCAATTAAGGGCCACCCGGCAACAGGTGACATCACAGACTGAAATTTCATCTGTCAAGAGATTTTGACAGATGATATATCAGTGTTTCACAGCTACTTGAAGCTGTCAAACACTGACAGTCTTACTTCTAACCTGAGTCCTTCTACACAGACTCAGTTAGAAATCTCACCAGCACAGAAAGCTGCAGGCTGTCACTTTTGTCAGACCGCAGCCATTCTGCTTTCAGTGCCGGTAAGATGATGGACTCCTGAAACCTAGAGTAAGGAAGGCTAAAAAGGTAAGTACAGGTAATGTAAACTTCTTTACACACTTTAGACACACCAAACATGATTATTTTGCACTCATGCACTCATCACTCACTTGAATACCGACATCTCGACCCCTCCAATTCCTTCAACCCAACGGCCTGACTCCTCTAACTTGACGTGGTTTGGAGCTGTCGGGAATCCCAGACTTCAAGCTTTAAAATAGGGATTAGACTAAAAACTGCCTGTTAACTACCTGTTAACAGGCAGTTAATTGGCACTAATCCCTTCCCGCCTCGGGTAGGCGGGTCCCAGTGTGGGGCGGGTGCCGGCCTCCTTTGAAACTTACATTGAGGTGGGTTGGGGCGGAATGGTGTCGGGACCGCCGAATTCGGGACATTAACCCCCCGCAAGCCTCCAATCCATGAAAATCAACCCTGTAAGGCTCGCAAATTTCTACAGACTTTCCCAAACCAAGAAGAGAAGAGATTTTGGTCTGTTTAAAAGAATATTGGGTCAAAAGGGGCTTAAAAATCAAAACGCCAGGATTTTTGTCTACTTTAAAAGGCATGTCCAGGCCTGTCGAAGGCTGCGACAAAAAGAGGCGGGATGGGGCACTGTAATACAAACAGTTTGAGTATTGGCAAAGGCCAGATTGTTTGGGAATATTCTGGACCGTCTCAGTCCTTCCGCTTAATGACAATAGGCCTACGGAAGGACAGTTCCCGCCAAAATTACAGGGCCATCAGGTACATGAATAATACAGTACATGCCACTAATCAACAAAAGAGACCCTGGCCCCAGCAGGAGAAGACAATCGAACAACAGATTAACCACTCATAGAAACATCCAAAACCACTTCACACACTTAAGCTGATTTCGAAGCAATCCTGAAAATAGTTAAAAGTCAATTAAAAATAGATGGGACCAGCATGAAACTCGATAAGAATTTTAATACTATTAAAGTTAACAAGCCTGCCAAAATTAACAAAGAGCCAGAGAAGATTTGGCGGGCAAATAAGCAAGGCCTCAAAACAGTATAATTGAGGACTGCTTTTACACAGAAAACAATTGAAAGGAGAGCAGTTCAGAAAGTACGTTTCAGAAGGAGTGGAGTTCAGTTCAGTTCGGTTCAGAAGAGTACTACTCATCATCATCATCACCGCACACATTCGGAGAATTGGAGACCTGAGGAAAGGAGAACGAAATGAAAGGAGAAAGGAATCGCCCCAAGAAACCAACAACTAACAATATTACCAACAACTAGGTAATATTGGGCCACCACGACCAACAAGAAACCAACCTGGAAGAAACCGAAGATTCGCAAGTTTGTTTCCACTCTACAAGCTAGCCTGACTTGCCCCTGGGTAAGATTTAATGCAAAAGACTTTAAACCCTGTAGCTAACCAAAGGAAATTGGGACTTACCAGATAAATCCAAATACGCACCCAACCGCATCAGCGGACACGTGAAGACTGAAAACCCAACGCAGGTGAAGTCTTCCACCATGTCCGGGGTACGGCAGGCCCCAACCACCACACCTAAAGAGAACCCCGAAATCGCGAAACTCGACAACTGTCAAGAAAGTAGTTTGATGAGCATTTCCCTGGTCCTCTGGAATCCATCCTAGTTAATGTAGTGGGATTGGTAGGGGTGAAGTATTTTGTCTATTGTCATTCTCCCTCACATATTCTGAAGTGTTCCCCCTTTTTAGAGTAATAAGATTATTGTATTGTATATTTATCCTGTCTAAAATAAAAATCTAAATTCCTTTCACCAACTCAGTTGTCTGTTGCAATTTCATTGCAACCCCCAAATAAGTCCAAAGTCTAGAACCAAGGGAATGGGAGCGATTCGAACAGCTCAGGGAGTCAGAGATGAAGCTGACCTTAAACCCCTGTAACTCTGACAACTGTTCATTATAAAGTTTGTAACTCACTGCCAGCTGTTCGTTATAAATTCTACAAAGTCACTGCCAGCTCTTCATTACAAATTCTGCAAAGTCACTGCCAGCTCTTCATTACAAATTCTGCTAAGTCACTGCCAGCTGTTCATTATACACACTGCAACTGACTGCCAGCTGTTCATTATATACTCTGTAACTGACGGCCAGATGTTAATTTTAAGTTCTGTATCTCAGACAGCTGTTCATTGTAAACCCTGTAACTCTGCCAGTTGTTCATTATACACTCTGTAACTCACAGCCAGATGTTCATTACACCCTCTGTAAGTCACTGCCAGCTGTTCATTATACACTCTGTAACTCACTGCCAGCCGTTCATTATGCACTCTGTAACTCACTGCCAGCTGTTCATAAGACACTCTGTTACTCACTGCCAGCTACTCATTATAAACACTGTAACCCATTGCAAGCTGTTCATTATACACACTGTAACTCACTGCTAGCTGTTCATTATACACTCTGTAACTCACTTCCAACTGTTCATTATACACTCTGTAACTCACTGCCAACTGTTCCTTATACACTCCGTAAAGCACAGCGAGCTGTTCATCATACACTCTGTAACAGACAGCCAGCAGTTCATTACACCCTCTGTAACTCAATGCCAGCTGTTCATTATAAACTCTGTAACTCACTGCCAGCTGTTCATTATACACTCTGTAAATCACTGCCAGCTGTTCATTACGTCCTCTGTAACTCACTTCCAGCTGTTAATTATACACTCTGTAACTCACTGTCAGCTGTTCATTACACATGCTGTAACTCACATTAACAGCTGGCAGTGAGTTACAGCATGTGTAATGAACAGCTGACAAAGACACTCTGTTACTCACTGCCATCTGCTCATTATAAACACTGTAACTCATTGCTAGCTGTTCATTATGCACACTGTAACTCACTGCTAGCTGTTCATTATACACTCTGTAAGTCACTGCGAGCTGTTCATTATAAACTCTGTAACACACAGACACAGTTCATTACACCCTCTGTAACTCAATGCCAGCTGTTCATTATAAACTCTGTAACTCACTGCTAGCTTTTCATTGTGAACTCTGTAACTCACTGCCAGCTGTTCATTACGTTCTCTATAAATCAATGCCAGCTGTTTATTATACCCTCTGTAAGTCACTGCCAGCTGTTCATTATACACTCTGTAACTCACTGCAAGCTGTGCATTATACACACTGTAATTCACTGCTAGCTGTTCATTGTAAACTCTGTAAATCACTTCCAGCTGTTCATTACACAGTGCATAACACACTGCCAGCTGTTCACTTTACACTCTGTAACACACTGCCAGCGGTTCATTATTCACTCAGTAACTTACGGCCAGCTGTTCATTACATCCTCTGTAACACAATGCCAGCTGTTCATTATACACACTGTGGAACTCTCTGCTAACTGTTCATTATACATTCTGTAAATCACTGCCAGCTGTTCATTTTAATCTCTGTAACTTACTGCCAGCTGTTCTCTATGCACTTTGTAATTCACAGCCAGTTGTTCATTGCAACTCTGTAACTCACTGCCAGCTGTTCATGAGACAATCTGTTACTCACTCCCAGCTGCTCATTATAAACACTGTAACTGACTGCCAGCTGTTCATTACACTCTCTGTAAATCACTGCCAGCTGTTCATTACATACTCTGTAACTCACTGCCAGATGTTCATTTAAAACTCTGTAACTCTGACAACTGATCATTATAAACTCTGTAGCTCACTGCCAGCTGTCCATTACACCCTCTGTAATCACTGCCAGCTGTTCATTACACTCTGTAACTCACTGCCAGCTGTTCATTAGCCACTCTGTAACTCAATGCCAGCTGTTCATTGCAACTGTTACTGACTGCCAGCTGTTCATTAGCCACTCTGTAACTCACTGCCAGCTGTTCATTATAAATTCTGTAACTCACTGCCAGCTGTTCATTAGGTCCTCTGTAACTCACTGCCAGCTGTTCATTATACACTCTGTAACTGACTGCCAGCTGCTTATTATACACTCTGTAACTCACTGCCAGCTGTTCATTATACACTCTGTAACTCACTGCCAGCTGTTCATTATAAATTCTGTAACTCACTACCAGCTGTTCATTATACACTCTGTAACTCACTGCCAGCTGTTCATTAGGTCCTCTGTAACTCACTGCCAGCTGTTCATTATACACTCTGTAACTCACTGCCAGCTTTTCATTAGGCAGCCTATAACACACTGCCAGCTGTTCATTTTACAATCTGTAACTCACTGCCAGCTATTCATTATACACTGTGTAACTGACTGCCAGCTGTTAATTTTATACACTGTAAATCACTGCCAGCTGTTCATTACACTCTCTGTAAGTCACTGCCAGCTGATCATTACACACTCTGTAACTCACTGCCAGATGTTCATTTAAAACACTGTGGCCTAGAAATTCAATAAGGCCCCACCAGCTGGCTAGTGCCCAAAAGTTAGCGCTGCGCACGGAGCCAGTTGCGCCCGTCAGATATTCAGTTTTTGCGCCCCAAGTCGGAACCGGGCGCTATTCCAGGGTATGCCCGCCCCCGCTTGGGGCGCTGAAACTGAATTTCAGCGCTGTAGGTGCTGCTGCGCCACCCCCTGCGGAGCGGCAGGCTGCGGTACTGCAGGCCTCCTCCTTCTCTTAAGGGGGAGGTGCCTGCAACGGGGAGCTCGCCGCTTGATAGTGCCGGCAAATGAGCCCGGCACCACGGAGAAGTGCCGGGCTCGCGGATAGCAGCCGGCAATGCCGCGGGGGGGGGTGGAGGAGGCCGGGGAAGGAGGTGCGGCCAGGCGGCCGTCAAAAAAGCAGCCGGCCGCACCTCCGCCTTAACTAGCGCCACTAAGGCTGCAGCACGGCCCGGTCTTCACAACGTTGTTTGCGGCCGCTGCGGAAGAGGCGGCCGCAACTAAATATGGGGGTCGGGCCGGTAGCGGGGCGGAACCAGGGCACTGCGCACACCGATGACGTCATCGGCGCCGGCGCAGCGCTACCGGCTACCGCCGCCATTACCGCAGCGCTGAATATCAGCGCAAACTCCTCTACTGGCGCAGAAGCCCTCTTTGAGCGGTAACTGGTCGCACACGCAACTGAATTTCTAGCCCTGTAACTCTGACAACTGATCATTATAAACTCTGTAACTCACTGCCAGCTGTTCATTACACACGCTGTAACTCACTGCCAGCTGTTAATTATACAATCTGTAACTCAATGCCAGCTTTTAATTATACACTCTGTAACTCACTGCCAGCTGTTCCATTAGCCACTCTGTAACTCAATGCCAGCTGTTCATTGCACACTCTGTAAAACTCTACCACCTTTTCTTCATACATTTTCTAACTCACTGCCAGCTATTCATTGCAACTCTGTAACTCACTGCCAGCTGTTCATGAGACAATCTGTTACTCACTCCCAGCTGCTCATTATAAACACTGTAACTGACTGCCAGCTGTTCATTACACTCTCTGTAAATCACTGCCAGCTGTTCATTACATACTCTGTAACTCACTGCCAGATGTTCATTTAAAACTCTGTAACTCTGACAACTGATCATTATAAACTCTGTAGCTCACTGCCAGCTGTCCATTACACCCTCTGTAATCACTGCCAGCTGTTCATTACACTCTGTAACTCACTGCCAGCTGTTCATTAGCCACTCTGTAACTCAATGCCAGCTGTTCATTGCAACTGTTACTGACTGCCAGCTGTTCATTAGCCACTCTGTAACTCACTGCCAGCTGTTCATTATAAATTCTGTAACTCACTGCCAGCTGTTCATTAGGTCCTCTGTAACTCACTGCCAGCTGTTCATTATACACTCTGTAACTGACTGCCAGCTGCTTATTATACACTCTGTAACTCACTGCCAGCTGTTCATTATACACTCTGTAACTCACTGCCAGCTGTTCATTATAAATTCTGTAACTCACTACCAGCTGTTCATTATACACTCTGTAACTCACTGCCAGCTGTTCATTAGGTCCTCTGTAACTCACTGCCAGCTGTTCATTATACACTCTGTAACTCACTGCCAGCTATTCATTGCAACTCTGTAACTCACTGCCAGCTGTTCATGAGACAATCTGTTACTCACTCCCAGCTGCTCATTATAAACACTGTAACTGACTGCCAGCTGTTCATTACACTCTCTGTAAATCACTGCCAGCTGTTCATTACATACTCTGTAACTCACTGCCAGATGTTCATTTAAAACTCTGTAACTCTGACAACTGATCATTATAAACTCTGTAGCTCACTGCCAGCTGTCCATTACACCCTCTGTAATCACTGCCAGCTGTTCATTACACTCTGTAACTCACTGCCAGCTGTTCATTATACACTCTGTAACTCACTGCCAGCTGTTCATTATAAATTCTGTAACTCACTGCCAGCTGTTCATTAGGTCCTCTGTAACTCACTGCCAGCTGTTCATTATACACTCTGTAACTGACTGCCAGCTGCTTATTATACACTCTGTAACTCACTGCCAGCTGTTCATTATACACTCTGTAACTCACTGCCAGCTGTTCATTAGGTCCTCTGTAACTCACTGCCAGCTGTTCATTATACACTCTGTAACTCACTGCCAGCTTTTCATTAGGCAGCCTATAACACACTGCCAGCTGTTCATTTTACAATCTGTAACTCACTGCCAGCTATTCATTATACACTGTGTAACTGACTGCCAGCAGTTCATTAAACACTCTGTAAATCACTGCCAGCTGTTCATTACACCCTCTTTAACTGACTGCCAGCTGTTAATTTTATACACTGTAAATCACTGCCAGCTGTTCATTACACTCTCTGTAAGTCACTGCCAGCTGATCATTACACACTCTGTAACTCACTGCCAGATGTTCATTTAAAACACTGTGGCCTAGAAATTCAATAAGGCCCCACCAGCTGGCTAGTGCCCAAAAGTTAGCGCTGCGCACGGAGCCAGTTGCGCCCGTCAGATATTCAGTTTTTGCGCCCCAAGTCGGAACCGGGCGCTATTCCAGGGTGTGCCCGCCCCCGCTTGGGGCGCTGAAACTGAATTTCAGCGCTGTAGGTGCTGCTGCGCCACCCCCTGCGGAGCGGCAGGCTGCGGTACTGCAGGCCTCCTCCTTCTCTTAAGGGGGAGGTGCCTGCAACGGGGAGCTCGCCGCTTGATAGTGCCGGCAAATGAGCCCGGCACCACGGAGAAGTGCCGGGCTCACGGATAGCAGCCGGCAATGCCGCGGGGGGGGGGTGGAGGAGGCCGGGGAAGGAGGTGCGGCCAGGCGGCCGTCAAAAAAGCAGCCGGCCGCACCTCCGCCTTAACTAGCGCCACTAAGGCTGCAGCACGGCCCGGTCTTCACAACGTTGTTTGCGGCCGCTGCGGAAGAGGCGGCCGCAACTAAATATGGGGGTCGGGCCGGTAGCGGGGCGGAACCAGGGCACTGCGCACACCGATGACGTCATCGGCGCCGGCGCAGCGCTACCGGCTACCGCCGCCATTACCGCAGCGCTGAATATCAGCGCAAACTCCTCTACTGGCGCAGAAGCCCTCTTTGAGCGGTAACTGGTCGCACACGCAACTGAATTTCTAGCCCTGTAACTCTGACAACTGATCATTATAAACTCTGTAACTCACTGCCAGCTGTTCATTACACACGCTGTAACTCACTGCCAGCTGTTAATTATACAATCTGTAACTCAATGCCAGCTTTTAATTATACACTCTGTAACTCACTGCCAGCTGTTCCATTAGCCACTCTGTAACTCAATGCCAGCTGTTCATTGCACACTCTGTAAAACTCTACCACCTTTTCTTCATACATTTTCTAACTCACTGCCAGCTATTCATTGCAACTCTGTAACTCACTGCCAGCTTTTCATTACACACTCTGCGACTCACTGCTAGCTGTTCATTACACACTCTGTAACTCACTGCCTGCTGTTCATTACACAATCTGTAACACACTGCCAGCTGTTCATTATACAGTCTGTAACTCACTGCCAGCTGTTCATTACACACTTTGTAACACACTGCCAGCTATTCATTATAGACTCTGTAATTCTGCCAGTTGTTCATCAGACACGTTGTAACTCATTGCCAGCTGTTCATTACACAATCTGTAACTCACTGCCAGCTGTTCGTTATAGACTCCGTAACTCTGCCAGATGATACTTATAAACTCTGTAATTCTGCCAGCTGTTCATTATACACACTGGGCTAGATTTTCAGTAGCTTGCGCCAGCAGTTAGCGCCTTAAGAGAAGTGATTTCCGGGCGCTATGCGTGTAGCGCCCGGGCGCAGCGCAGTTTGCGCCCCGCCCCAAATTAAGTTGCCCGTTAGCGCCGGCGCAAAGTTTAGCGCCCGCCCGGATGCGCGCGCAGAAAATGACGTCACATCCTCGTGCAACGCCCTTTGGCCGCCCCGATTGCAAACTTCAGTCGGACCGCCCCATTGTGCGGCGGGCGGCCGGAGCGTTTGGAAAAAGGAACGCAACACAACCAGCGCGGGCCCCGGGGGGCGCTAATTAAAGGGAACGTCCTCTCCAGTATAAAGGCCATCCTTTTTTCAGAAAACAGTCTTGTGCAACGCATTTCTGGAGACACAACAAGGAGGATAGCTAACTGGTTTCAAGCAGCAAGAGGCAGGTATTTTTGGACTCAGGCAATAGCGCTGCAAGTGGCCATTTGGAAATTAGACTGTTTGCCAGGATTTGATGGGGGCTGCATGGGGTGCCAACGCGCAGCTGCAGCGCCATATCCGTAGGGCTCGCAGACGCATTGTGAGAGGGGCAGCCCTGGCTAGAGGCAGAGGGGGCTACAGGCGTCGGCCACGTAGGCCTTACCCAGTCAGGCTATACCGCCAGCAGCGCTCCTACCTAAACATGAGTGCCGCGCGATGTGTTAGAAGGCTCCGATTCCGAAAGGAGGTGATTGCAGAGATCTGCCACCTGCTTCGCCGAGATCTGCGGCCAAAGCTCAGGTGCAGGACGTCTCTGTCGGTGGAAGTGAAGGTGACGGTGGCATTGAACTTCTATGCCACCGGCTCCTTCCAATACGCTGCTGGGGACATAGCAAACATCTCCCAGTATGGCGCGCATCGCTGCATCCGCCACGTGACCGAAGCACTGTTCAGAAGGAGAAGCCAATTCATCTCCTTCCCCATGGCCCTCGAGAGCCAGCACCAGCGCGCATTGGGATTTGCCAGACTCGGGGAATTCCCCTTGGTGCAGGGCGCCATTGACTGTACGCATGTGGCTTTGCGGGCCCCTCTGGAGCATGGCGAGCAGTATCGCAACAGGAAGGGCTACCATTCTCTGAATGTGCAGCTGGTCTGTGACCACAAGCAGTGCATCATGGCAGTCAATGCCAGCTTCCCAGGCAGCAGCCACGATGCCTTTATCCTGCGGCAGAGTACTGTGCATGACATGTTCCAGGCACAGCCTTCCCCAAGAGGATGGCTCATCGGGGACAAAGGCTATCCTTTGTGCACCTGGCTCATGACCCCGCTCCGCGCGCCCAGGACCGCTGCTGAAGAGGCCTACAACGAGAGCCATCAAACCACCCGCAACATCATCGAGCTAACTATTGGGGTCCTCAAGCAACGGTTCCGCTGCCTTGATCGCTCCGGAGGAGCTCTCCAGTATTCGCCAGACCGGGTCTCCCAATTTGTGGTGGTTTGCTGCATGCTACACAACCTGGCTATCCGCAGGACTCAGGCACTGCCACCTGACGTTGGACCAGCACCTCAGGAGGAGGAGCTGGAGGAGCATGAGGAGGAGGAGGAGGAGCAGGAGTACGTTCCCAGGAGGGAGCGACCAGGGCCAAGGGCCGCACGACGCCACCTTATTACATGGTACTTCTAAGCCCCCTGTCAGGGAATGGCCAGGGGCCATGAGGGAAGATGAATGCAGCCGCTCCGCAAGCCCTCAGCCGGTGAAGCCAACAAACAGTAAGAAGAACAACCATGGAGACTGCATGAATAAAGATAATTTTTTATTGCACAAAAATGAAAAGCCCTTCCCACATGAATCCCCAAAAACAATAAACGGGCCCCACAAAAAGCCCAACAAACGACTCACTCGCACAAACTGGGGAGGAGCCACTCCACCTTTCTTGAAACCGGGCCTCAACGTCGGCCTAACGCAAAAAATAAGCCCTCCAAAAGCACAACCATGGGCCAAATAAAGATGGCCACCGCCATATTAAAGGAAAGCTGCCCACACCCTCTACTGAGTGGCCCGCGAGGGCGAGACCTTGGACAGCATTTTGCCTCCCCTGCCCTGCCTGCTGCTCCTTCGCAAGCTCTGCCCAGTGGCTGCTGCGAGGCTGGGGGAAGGCGCCTGAGGCTCAGATGCCCTTCCGCCAGATGCCGCTGGGGGTGGCCTACACGGCGTTTGGGCCTCGAGGGGCCGTCTGCTGAGTGGCGCACCTGAGCCTGGCCACCATCAGCTGCAGCCGCTTGCCGTTGACGCCCCAGAAGGGCAATGGCGGCGACGGATGGCGCAATGTGGGCCAGCTGGCGTCTGGGATGCGCTGGCTGGTGCTGTGGCGCGGTGGCACTCGGCCGGGCCCGCACTGCAGGATCCGCAGCAATCAGCCGACGGGCGGCTTGCTGGGATGGTCCAGCGCGGCGCCTGCCCTGGCGATGCCTGCCTGAGACAGCGCGTGTGGCAGCAGTGAGTGGCCCTGTGGTCCTGGTGTGCGCGCGCATCACATCCGCCAGGGTCTTGACGGCATCAGTCAGCACGCGGCCAGTCGCGGCAGTTGCTGCCCCGAACTCGCGCACACTGGTCACCAGCGACTCGATGGCCTCAGGCATGCACCCCACCACACTCATGAGCTCCGTGTGGCGCCGGTCCGAGTCGTCGGCCATCTTATCCAGCTTCCGCACCTCCTCCGAAGTGAAGGTGTCCGGACTGGAGTCGCGACTCTCCCGCTGGGGAGGAGGGGGCCGAACTAGGGGACCCTTGCCGCGTTGGTGACGGCGAGTGTGCCGAGCAGCAGCACTCCCCTCTGATCCTTCCCCCCTTTTGGGGGGAAGGCCGCGGGCCACGCGCACGGCTGCTGGGTGGCTGGACGCCACTGGTCCCAGAAGCTGCATTGCCCTGCGACAGTTCCTCCAGGCACTCGTCCAGTGAGGAGGTGTCAAGCATTTCCTCCTCTCCTGCGGGACGTGACTGTTCCCCCGAAGGTCCGGCTTGCTCCTCCTCCTCCTCCTGGTCGGAGGTGCTGTCACTGGCAGCCTCAGGGTCCTGGTCGTCACCAGCTGAAAGCAGGAATGCACAAGAGTAGCTTCAGAGTGAGGAGACGGCGTCAGCGAGGGAGTTAGGACTGGTGGGATTCAGCGCATTGGTGGGACAGTGGCAAAGGAGGTAGCTCGGATGGGCCAGTGCGACGCGAGAGGGCCAAAAGGCGAGGTCCTTACCATTGCCGGGCAGTGGAGGGTCGGATACACCGCACGCTGTGGGGACAATCACACGGGCTCCCATGAGCACACACACGCGCTCCTCCAGCCGAGTGAGCTTCTGCAGCTTGGCGCGGCCACCCCTGGCACGGGCCTGGTGATTAAACGCTACTTTAGCCTGCAAGAGAAAGGACGGGCTGTAAGTGCGCAGTGAAGCCCTGATGTAGTGTGCACTGCCTCCCATGGTGGAATAGCTTGGACAGAGTGAAGCCCTGATGTAGTGTGCACTGCCTCCCATGGTGGAATAGCTTGGACAGAGTGAAGCCCTGATGTACTGTCCACTGCCTCCCATGGTGGAATAGCTTGGCCAAAGTGTAGAGTGCCGAATGGCCATTTGATGCTCATGACTGTCCCAATGCTGCTGGCTGAGGGCTGGCCAATAGGACTTTCAGGTCCCTTTGCCCATCATGTCAGGTGTACATGCAAGAATGAGGAGGAGACTGGAAAGGCTACTCACCCTCACAATCCTGGTCAGATCGTTGTATTTCTTACGGCATTGTTTGTGGGTCCTGGGGGCCTCGCCGGTGAACGTCACCCTCTGGGCGATCTGCTTCCAGGCTTTGGTGTAGTCGTGGTGGGTTGGATTCCTCCCACTCTCTGGAAACAAGATCTTGCGCCTCACCTCCAGAGCTGTGACCATTATGTCCAGATCACCCTCTGAGAAGCGCAGGGCACGCTGACGGGCCTTCTCTGGCGTTGCCATGACTCCCTGGGGCTGAGCAGTAGTGTTGAGGCCTCTTTGCAAGGCTGCAGTGTGCAGGGCGTGGCAGCAGACCAATTCGTCCCTTCCCCCTTTAAGAGCTGGTCGGCACCACGGGGTCTGCTGTCAGTGCAAAAATGACCGCACCCGTGCTGCGCCCCGCCTGGGCGCTATCCCTCTGGACCGCCGGCTTAGCGCCTAAAGGTAGGAGTGCAACGCCTCTTTTAGCGCTCCACCACTCTCTTAGGGCGAAGCCACTGAATTTCCGGCAACGGGGCGCTACTTTGGGGCGGGCGCTAACTTCGGGCGGGCGCTAAGGTTAGCGCCCCAAAACTGTCTATACTGTAAATCTAGCCCACTGTATCTCACTGCTGTGGTGTATGTGCCTTTAAGAGCAATTGTGGTGTATGTGCCTTTAAGAGCCCCAGGTGTGCGTAATGCCAGTAATTGCCACTTGGGCTATATAAGCCTGTGTATTGTGTATATCCTTTAGAACCCCCCCCCAGACTTGCTTAGTAAATACCTATGAACCAACTCCTGTCTTCAGTGTCTTTATCTACACACGGACACTACAGTGGCGACGAAGCGGAAACGGACTTACCTGCAATTCGGCAGCACCTCAAGGACATCGATTCCTCCAGCGTCCAGAAGACTCAAGGAAGTAATAGAAACTGTGGTTTCACCAGCTGGCCAAGCTGGTGGCAGGTACTGCGCTAATCCTTCCTGGGCGTCAGGCTGGGGCTCCAGCGGCGGGCTCTACAGCTGAGACAGGCAGCGAAATCGGAGGCAAGCAATAACGGACTGGGAGGGTGCACTTGGGAGACGGCCGGCGCGGCAAGCAGGTCAGCGTTTAGACCTCCGTCGGGAACGAGTCTCCAACAGTGAATAAACGGAAACCACAGTAAAACAGTGTTGTTATCGGTAGCAGCGGCGGGAAAGCGCAGGAAGCGCCATATCGTTGCTACTGAGAGAAAAAAAAAAGCGCGGGAAGCGCCATATCTTTTTTGAAATGCCTAAGTCTGGCAATATTGATGCTTTTGAGAATGAAACAGAGCCTAACTTTGGCAATATTGATGTTTTTGATAACAAGATAGAGGATTGGACCACATATGTAGAAAGAGTGGAGGTGTTTTGCACCGCAAATGGAATAGAAGATGATAAAAAAGCTTCAGTGCTTCTGGATCTAATGGGCGCAGAAACATACAAGCTGTTACGCAACTTAATCACTCCAGCCGAACCGATGGACAAGAATTTTGAGGAGATTGTTGATACCCTACACTGCCAATTCGAGGCAGGACTGGCAGATTCTCTGCAAGACAAATTCATCTGCGATCCCCTAAGTGTAGAAACACAAAAAAAGGTATCTTCTGGAAAAGATTTAACACTGGACAAGGCTTTCAGTGCAATAGGAGCGGCAAAGATACAGCAAAGGCCACAGGACTTCGGCACCCATGAAATGACACGGGGTTTCGAGAGATGTTATCGCTGCGGCAGATCCAACCATGACCAGAGGGATAGCTGGTTCAAAGAAAAAGCATGCAGGCGATGCGGAAAGATGGGACACATTCCACGTGTATGCCGATCTGAAAATAAAAAATCCACTAACGGGAAAAGAATCAATAAGGAAAAGCACAGAAAGGTACAAATGATGATGGACAGTAGCTCCAAAGACCAGAAGAGCGATAGCGACTCCGGGAACAAGAGACTAAGCTCTCTCAAATTACATAATGTAATTGCCAATGAAGATTACCAGACCATTTGGGTTACCCTCATAATAGCAGGGTCCCCAGTTAAAATGGAGCTAGATACAGGATCAGCTCTAACCGTAATAAATCGACGAGATTACGAGAGGCTATTTTCGCATATACCTCTAAAAGACACATCCATTATCTTAAAAACATATACGGGGCAGAAAGTATACCCCAAAGGAAAAATAAAGGTGCCTGTGGTATACAACGGCAAAGAAATACAAAAGTTGTATTTATACATTCTACAAGATGGTGGTCCACCGTTGTTGGGACGTGAATGGATAAGGAAGATACGTTTAGACTGGCACTCCATTCAGGCACTGACGGTGACCAGTAAGGAAAAAAACAATGATGACATCATACCTGAACGATTAAAAGACATCTTGGCCAACGCCAAAGAAGTGTTTCAAGAGAAACTAGGAACCTTGAAAGGCATCACCGCCTCAATAAAAGTGGAAGATGCAGCAATTCCAAAATTTTTTAAGGCAAGACCGGTGCCATACGCAATACGTCCGGCAGTCGAGGCAGAGCTGGAGAATTTGGAAAAGGCAGGCGTATTATCCAAAATAGATTGGAGCGAATGGGCAACACCCATCGTTCCAGTCATGAAAAAAGCATTGAAAAATAACTCTGAGGAACAGAGAAAAATTCGCATCTGTGGGGACTTTAAGGTGACTGTAAACCCGGTCCTTCACACGGTACAGTATCCTCTTCCGAGGATAGAAGATATTTTCGCCTCACTATCCGGAGGAAAACGTTTCACAAAAATTGACTTGGCACAGGCATATCTACAGATGGAGGTTGAGGAGACCTCTAAAAAGTATCTCACAATAAACACACACAAAGGCCTGTACCAGTACAATCGACTGGTTTTTGGAGTAGCATCAGCTCCAGCTATCTGGCAAAGAGCTATGGAGCAAGTCCTGCAAGGGATTCCGGGGACTCAGTGCTACCTAGACGACATCCTTATAACAGGAGAAAATGACAACGAGCACCTTGCCAATTTGGAGCAGGTGCTCACTACGCTGAAAGAACAGGGCCTACGAGCAAATCACCCCAAGTGCGAATTTTTCCAAAATCAGATATCATATTGTGGCCACATAATTAATAAGGAAGGGTTGCATAAGTCACCTGAAAAAATTGAAGCAGTTATAAAAGCCCCAGCACCTGAAAATGTTTCACAATTGAGGTCATTCCTGGGATTAATAAATTACTATCATAAATTTTTACCGAACTTATCAACTATTCTACACCCTCTTAATGATCTTCTACAGACAGGAGTGATTTGGAAATGGAACGAAGACTGTAAACGTGCCTTCCATAAATGTAAAGACTTAATCACATCCGAGAAAGTTTTGGCACATTACAACCCATCACTGCCAATCAGACTGGCGTGCGATGCATCCCCTTACGGCATAGGAGCGGTATTGTCCCATAGGTTCCCTGATGGCTCGGAACGGCCGATAGCTTTTGCGTCACGCTCATTGAACTCAGCTGAGCGTAACTATTCCCAGATAGACAGGGAAGCACTCAGCCTGGTATGGGGAGTGAAGAAATTCAACCATTACCTACACGGACAAAAATTTACCTTGCTGACTGACCATCAACCCCTCATCTCCATATTCAACCCTAAGAATGGTGTCCCCATTATGACGGCACAAAGACTACAGAGGTGGTCCCTTTTTCTAGGGGCACACCAATACAACATTGAATACAAAGGGTCAAAACAGCATGGGAATGCTGACGGTTTATCGCGCCTGCCGTTGCCAACGATAGAAGAGGCACCTACAGTAGACCCAGTAGAGATATTCCACTCTACCATAGTGGAATGTCTACCGGTGACAAATTCTGCCATTGAAAGGGAGACCAGAAATGACCCTACTCTCTCACGGGTCTACGATTTAACAATAAAGGGATGGCCAGCACATGGCGAACCACTGTTGCCAGCATTCTCACAAAGAAGAGAGCAGCTGTCAGTGTGCCGAGGAAACTTGATGTGTGGATCCAGAGTGGTGATTCCACCCAAACTCCAGGATAAAGTGCTAAAGGAGCTTCACGAGGGGCATCTGGGTGGAGTGAAAATGAAGAACCTAGCTAGGGCGTTTGTATGGTGGCCAGGTATCGATGGAGACATCGAAGACATGACCAAGAGCTGCCTAGGATGCCAGAAGGTCCAAAATGCTCCGCCACAGGCCCCTCTACATCCATGGGAGTGGCACTCATCTCCCTGGCAAAGGGTGCACATCGACTTTGCTGGTCCATTTATGGACTCAATGGGCTAGATTTTCAGTAGCTTGCGCCAGCAGTTAGCGCCTTAAGAGAAGTGATTTCCGGGCGCTATGCGTGTAGCGCCCGGGCGCAGCGCAGTTTGCGCTCCGCCCCAAATTAAGTTGCCCGTTAGCGCCGGCGCAAAGTTTAGCGCCCGCCCGGATGCGCGCGCAGAAAATGACGTCACATCCTCGTGCAACGCCCTTTGGCCGCCCCGATTGCAAACTTCAGTCGGACCGCCCCATTGTGCGGCGGGCGGCCGGAGCGTTTGGAAAAAGGAACGCAACACAACCAGCGCGGGCCCCGGGGGGCGCTAATTAAAGGGAACGTCCTCTCCAGTATAAAGGCCATCCTTTTTTCAGAAAACAGTCTTGTGCAACGCATTTCTGGAGACACAACAAGGAGGATAGCTAACTGGTTTCAAGCAGCAAGAGGCAGGTATTTTTGGACTCAGGCAATAGCGCTGCAAGTGGCCATTTGGAAATTAGACTGTTTGCCAGGATTTGATGGGGGCTGCATGGGGTGCCAACGCGCAGCTGCAGCGCCATATCCGTAGGGCTCGCAGACGCATTGTGAGAGGGGCAGCCCTGGCTAGAGGCAGAGGGGGCTACAGGCGTCGGCCACGTAGGCCTTACCCAGTCAGGCTATACCACCAGCAGCGCTCCTACCTAAACATGAGTGCCGCGCGATGTGTTAGAAGGCTCCGATTCCGAAAGGAGGTGATTGCAGAGATCTGCCACCTGCTTCGCCGAGATCTGCGGCCAAAGCTCAGGTGCAGGACGTCTCTGTCGGTGGAAGTGAAGGTGACGGTGGCATTGAACTTCTATGCCACCGGCTCCTTCCAATACGCTGCTGGGGACATAGCAAACATCTCCCAGTATGGCGCGCATCGCTGCATCCGCCACGTGACCGAAGCACTGTTCAGAAGGAGAAGCCAATTCATCTCCTTCCCCATGGCCCTCGAGAGCCAGCATCAGCGCGCATTGGGATTTGCCAGACTCGGGGAATTCCCCTTGGTGCAGGGCGCCATTGACTGTACGCATGTGGCTTTGCGGGCCCCTCTGGAGCATGGCGAGCAGTATCGCAACAGGAAGAGCTACCATTCTCTGAATGTGCAGCTGGTCTGTGACCACAAGCAGCGCATCATGGCAGTCAATGCCAGCTTCCCAGGCAGCAGCCACGATGCCTTTATCCTGCGGCAGAGTACTGTGCATGACATGTTCCAGGCACAGCCTTCCCCAAGAGGATGGCTCATCGGGGACAAAGGCTATCCTTTGTGCACCTGGCTCATGACCCCGCTTCGCGCGCCCAGGACCGCTGCTGAAGAGGCCTACAACGAGAGCCATCAAACCACCCGCAACATCATCGAGCTAACTATTGGGGTCCTCAAGCAGCGGTTCCGCTGCCTTGATCGCTCCGGAGGAGCTATCCAGTATTCGCCGGACCGGGTCTCCCAATTTGTGGTGGTTTGCTGCATGCTACACAACCTGGCTATCCACAGGACTCAGGCACTGCCACCTGACGTTGGACCAGCACCTCAGGAGGAGGAGCAGGAGGAGCATGAGGAGGAGGAGGAGGAGCAGGAGTACGTTCCCAGGAGGGAGCGACCAGGGCCAAGGGCCGCACGACGCCACCTTATTACACGGTACTTCTAAGCCCCCTGTCAGGGAATGGCCAGGGGCCATGAGGGAAGATGAATGCAGCCGCTCCGCAAGCCCTCAGCCGGCGAAGCCAACAAACACTAAGAAGAACAACCATGGAGACTGCATGAATAAAGATAATTTTTTATTGCACAAAAATGAAACACCCTTCCCACATGAATCCCCAAAAACAATAAACGGGCCCCACAAAAAGCCTAACAAACGACTCACTCGCACAAACTGGGGAGGAGGCACTCCACCTTTATTGAAACCGGGCCTCAACGTCGGCCTAACGCAAAAAATAAGCCCTCCAAAAGCACAACCATTGGCCAAATAAAGATGGCCACCGCCATATTAAAGGAAAGCTGGCCACACCCTCTACTGAGTGGCCCGCGAGGGCGAGACCTTGGCCAGCATTTTGCCTCCCCTGCCCTGCCTGCTGCTCCTTCGCAAGCTCTGCCCAGTGGCTGCTGCGAGGCTGGGGGAAGGCGCCTGAGGCTCAGATGCCCTTCCGCCAGATGCCGCTGGGGGGCGGCCTACACGGCGTTTGGGCCTCGAGGGGCCGTCTGCTGAGTGGCGCACCTGAGCCTGGCCACCATCAGCTGCAGCCGCTTGCCGTTGACGCCCCAGAGGGGGAATGGCGGCGACGGATGGCGCAATGTGGGCCAGCTGGCGTCTGGGATGCGCTGGCTGGTGCTGTGGCGCGGTGGCACTCGGCCGGGCCCGCATTGCAGGATCCGCAGCAATCAGCCGACGGGCGGCTTGCTGGGATGGTCCAGCGCGGCGCCTGCCCTGGCGATGCCTGCCTGAGACAGCGCGTGTGGCAGCAGTGAGTGGCCCTGTGGTCCTGGTGTGCGCGCGCATCACATCCGCCAGGGTCTTGACGGCATCAGTCAGCACGCAGCCAGTCGCGGCAGTTGCTGCCCCGAACTCGCGCACACTGGTCGCCAGCGACTCGATGGCCTCAGGCATGCGCCCCACCACGCTCATGAGCTCCGTGTGGCGCCGGTCCGAGTCGTCGGCCATCTTATCCAGCTTCCGCACCTCCTCCGAAGTGAAGGTGTCCGGACTGGAGTCGCGACTCTCCCGCTGGGGAGGAGGGGGCCGAACTAGGGGACCCTTGCCGCGTTGGTGACGGCGAGTGTGCCGAGCAGCAGCACTCCCCTCTGATCCTTCCCCCCTTTTGGGGGGAAGGCCGCGGGCCACGCGCACGGCTGCTGGGTGGCTGGACGCCACTGGTCCCAGAAGCTGCATTGCCCTGCGACAGTTCCTCCAGGCACTCGTCCAGTGAGGAGGTGTCAAGCATTTCCTCCTCTCCTGCGGGACGTGACTGTTCCCCCGAAGGTCCGGCTTGCTCCTCCTCCTCCTCCTGGTCGGAGGTGCTGTCACTGGCAGCCTCAGGGTCCTGGTCGTCACCAGCTGAAAGCAGGAATGCACAAGAGTAGCTTCAGAGTGAGGAGACGGCGTCAGCGAGGGAGTTAGGACTGGTGGGATTCAGCGCATTGGTGGGACAGTGGCAAAGGAGGTAGCTCGGATGGGCCAGTGCGACGCGAGAGGGCCAAAAGGCGAGGTCCTTACCATTGCCGGGCAGTGGAGGGTCGGATACACCGCACGCTGTGGGGACAATCACACGGGCTCCCATGAGCACACACACGCGCTCCTCCAGCCGAGTGAGCTTCTGCAGCTTGGCGCGGCCACCCCTGGCACGGGCCTGGTGATTAAACGCTACTTTAGCCTGCAAGAGAAAGGACGGGCTGTAAGTGCGCAGTGAAGCCATGATGTAGTGTGCACTGCCTCCCATGGTGGAATAGCTTGGACAGAGTGAAGCCCTGATGTAGTGTGCACTGCCTCCCATGGTGGAATAGCTTGGACAGAGTGAAGCCCTGATGTACTGTCCACTGCCTCCCATGGTGGAATAGCTTGGCCAAAGTGTAGAGTGCCGAATGGCCATTTGATGCTCATGACTGTCCCAATGCTGCTGGCTGAGGGCTGGCCAATAGGACTTTCAGGTCCCTTTGCCCATCATGTCAGGTGTACATGCAAGAATGAGGAGGAGACTGGAAAGGCTACTCACCCTCACAATCCTGGTCAGATCGTTGTATTTCTTACAGCATTGTTTGTGGGTCCTGGGGGCCTCGCCGGTGAACGTCACCCTCTGGGCGATCTGCTTCCAGGCTTTGGTGTAGTCGTGGTGGGTTGGATTCCTCCCACTCTCTGGAAACAAGATCTTGCGCCTCACCTCCAGAGCTGTGACCATTATGTCCAGATCACCCTCTGAGAAGCGCAGGGCACGCTGACGGGCCTTCTCTGGCGTTGCCATGACTCCCTGGGGCTGAGCAGTAGTGTTGAGGCCTCTTTGCAAGGCTGCAGTGTGCAGGGCGTGGCAGCAGACCAATTCGTCCCTTCCCCCTTTAAGAGCTGGTCGGCACCACGGGGTCTGCTGTCAGTGCAAAAATGACCGCACCCGTGCTGCGCCCCGCCTGGGCGCTATCCCTCTGGACCGCCGGCTTAGCGCCTAAAGGTAGGAGTGCAACGCCTCTTTTAGCGCTCCACCACTCTCTTAGGGCGAAGCCACTGAATTTCCGGCAACGGGGCGCTACTTTGGGGCGGGCGCTAACTTCGAGCGGGCGCTAAGGTTAGCGCCCCAAAACTGTCTATACTGAAAATCTAGCCCAAAGTTCTTAATCACAGTTGATGCACACTCCAAGTGGCCGGAGGTAATAAAGATGTCCTCCACCACCATGGAAAAAACCATCACAGTATTAAGGACCATATTTGCCAGGAATGGGCTGCCGGAACAGATATGTTCTGATAATGGACCGCAATTTGTGTCCGAAGAATTCAGAAAGTTCTTAAAGAACAATGGGGTAAAGCACTACACGTCCGCCCCATACCATCCCGCCACCAATGGATTGGCTGAAAGGTTTGTCCAGACCTTTAAGTAGGCCATAAAGGCCATGGGTAATGAAGACATAAAACTTCAGCACAAGGTGGATAACTTCTTATTTGCATATAGGAATGCAACACATATGGTTACAAACCAAACTCCCGCCATGATGTTCTACAATAGAAACCTAAGATGCCGGCTGGATTTGGTCAAGCCCAACATCCGAAGGGACGTGGAGAACCGGCAGTTTCAGGGCATGAATGAAAGGCCAACTAGGGCCTTCCAGATAGGCCAACCGGTTTTGGCCCGGGACTACCGTACCGAGAAATGGCAGCCTGGAACTATCTGCACATGACTGCACACTTTGCTGGGAGTGTACTATAGGCCTCCAAACAGTCAGGGGGAGATAGAGGAACAGATATGTAGGCAAATCTCCGAGAAGTGCGAAAATAATAGGGTAATAATAGTGGGGGATTTCAACTTCCCCAATATAAATTGGGACAGTCAGAGTGTGAAAGGCTTAGAGGGTGCAGAATTCTTAAAGTGCATCCAGGAGAGCTTTTTGAGCCAACATGTCGAAAGTCCTACAAGAGAGGGGGCGGTACTGGACCTAATTCTGGGGAATGTAGCCGGGCAAGTGGTGGAAGTGTCAGTAGGAGAGCATTTTGGCGACAGTGACCATAATTCGGTGAGATTTAAGGTGGTCATGGAAAAAGACAAAGACGGCCCGGAAATAAGGGTTCTAAATTGGGGGAAGGCCGATTTTAATATGATAAGGCAGGATCTGGCCAATGTGGACTGGGAGCAGCTGCTTATAGGAAAATCCACATCAAAACAGTGGGAGACTTTCAGAAGGGAAATAGAGAGAGTACAACGCCAACATGTTCTTGTAAAGGTCAAGGGTGGGACCAACAAGCAAAGGGAACCTTGGATGACAAGGGATATACAGAAATGCATTAGAAATAAGAGGGGGGCTTTTGGCAGTTACAAAAGACTAAAGACAGAAGAAGCCCTAGAGGAGTATAAAAAGTGCAGGGGCATATTTAAAAAAGAAATTAGGAGGGCGAGGAGGGGCCATGAAATAACACTGGCGAGCAAAATAAAGGAAAACCCTAAGATGTTTTATAAGTATATTAAGGGCAAGAGGATAACCAGGGAAAGGGTAGGGCCCATTAGGGACCAAAGTGGCAATCTGTGTGTAGAGCCAGAGGATGTAGGCGGGGTTTTAAATGAATTTTTTGCATCTGTGTTCACTATGGAGAAAGACGATGCAGACATAGAAATCGGGCAAGGGGACTGTGACATACTTGAACATATTAGCATCGAGAGGGAGGAGGTGCTAGCGGTTTTAGCGGGCCAAAAAGTGGATAAATCCCCAGGCCCGGACGAGATGTATCCCAGGCTGCTGTGGGAGGCAAGGGAGGAGATTGCAGGGGCTCTGACACTAATTTTCAGAACCTCTCTGGCCACAGGGGATGTACCAGAGGACTGGAGAACAGCTAACGTAGTACCATTATTCAAGAAAGGTAGCAGGGATAAACCAGGGAATTACAGGCCAGTGAGTCTAACATCTGTGGTGGGGAAATTATTGGAAAAAATTCTGAGGGACAAAATTAATCTCCACTTGGAGAGGCAAGGATTAATCGGGGATAGTCAGCATGGCTTTGTCAAGGGTAAATCATGTCTAACAAATCTGATCGAATTTTTCGAGGGGGTGACTAGTGGGGTGGATGAGGGAAATGCTGTGGATGTGGTGTACATGGACTTCAGTAAAGCTTTTGACAAAGTCCCGCATAGGAGACTGGTCAAGAAGGTAAGAGCCCATGGGATCCAGGGTGCCTTGGCGCGTTGGATCCTAAACTGGCTGAGTGGCAGGAGGCAGAGGGTGATGGTCGAAGGTTGCTTTTGTGACTGGAAGCCTGTGTCCAGTGGGGTACCTCAGGGATCGGTGCTGGGTCCCTTATTGTTTGTGATCTACATAAATGATTTGGATGAAAATGTAAAAGGTATGATCAGTAAGTTCGCAGATGACACGAAAATTGGTGGGGTGGTAAATTGCGAGGAGGAAAGCCTCCGGCTACAGGACGATATAAACGGGTTGGTCAGATGGGCGGAAAAGTGGCAAATGGAATTTAACCCTGAAAAGTGCGAGGTGATGCATTTTGGACGGACAAATAAGGCAAGGGAATACACAATGAGTGGTAGGACCCTAGGAAGTACAGAGGGTCAGAGGGACCTTGGTGTACATGTACATAGATCCCTGAAGGCAGCGGAGCAGGTAGATAAGGTGGTTAAAAAGGCATATGGGATACTTGCCTTCATTAGCCGAGGCATAGAATATAAGAGCAGGGAGGTTATGATGGAGCTGTACAAAACGCTGGTGAGGCCACAGCTGGAGTACTGTGTGCAGTTCTGGTCGCCTCACTATAGGAAGGATGTGATTGCTTTGGAGAGGGTGCAGAGAAGATTCACCAGGATGTTACCTGGGATGGAGCGCCTCAGCTATGAAGAGAGGCTGGACAGGCTGGAGTTGTTTTCCTTGGAGCAGAGAAGGCTGAGGGGGGACCTGATTGAGGTGTACAAAATAATGAGGGGCATAGATAGGGTAGATAAAGAGGAACTTTTCCCCTTAGTGGGGGGGTCAATAACAAGGGGGCATAGATTCAGGGTAAGGGGCAGGAGATTTAGAGGGGATTTGAGGAGGAACTTTTTCACCCAGAGGGTGGTTGGAATGTGGAACTCAATGCCTGAAAGGGTGGTGGAGGCAGGAACCCTCACAACATTCAAGAAGCATTTGGATGAGCACTTGAAATGCCATTGCATACAAGGCTATGGACCAAATGCTGGAAAATGGGATTAGACTGGACAGGGATGGATGGGCGGCGCAGACACGATGGGCCGAAGGGCCTCTTTCTGTGCTGTAAAACTCTATGACTCTATGACTCTATGACTAGGACCACTGATGTATACCGTGGACATCGGAGAAAGCATAATAAGGCGCCATGCTGACCAAATCATCAAGTCATCCGAAAAGGGACAACCTACACCACCACGCTATACATCTAACGATGAAGTAGAGATACCCATATCTACCTCCGATCCGGTGATACTGGAACCCGATGAACCCGACACTGGCCTTCAAGCCGAATCAGCCTTGCCAGAAGAACCTACTACACCACCAGAAACTACTACACCCCCGAGGCGTTATCCGGACTGAGTCAGGAAGCCTCCTGAGAGACTAACTTATAATTAATTAATACAGCAATGTATATTATTTTGCATATAACATGTAATTAATAATTACTTAAAATATGATGTACTAGTTAGCTAGAAGGGGAGGAATTGTGGTGTATGTGCCTTTAAGAGCAATTGTGGTGTATGTGCCTTTAAGAGCCCCAGGTGTGCGTAATGCCGGTAATTGCCACTTGGGCTATATAAGCCTGTGTATTGTGTATATCCTTTCGAACCCCCCCCCAGACTTGCTTAGTAAATACCTATGAACCAACTCCTGTCTTCAGTGTCTTTATCTACACACGGACACTACAACTGCCAACTGTTCATTATACAGTCAGCAATGGTGCTAGCTGTTCATTAGACAGTCTGTAACTCACTGCCAGCTGCTCATTATACATGTTTAACTCATTTCCAGCTGTTCATTATAAACTCTGTAACTCACTGCCAGCTGTTCATTATAAACTCCGTAACTCACTGCCAGCTGTTCATTAAAATCTCCCTAACTCTGACAGCTATTCCTTATAAACTCTGTAACACTGCTAAATAGTAATTATGCCAGCTGTTCATTACACACTCTGTAACTCACTGCGAGCTGTTCATTTCACTCTCTGTAACTCACTGTGAGCTGTTCATTACACACTCTGTAACTCACTGCCAGCTGCTCATTATAAACTCTGCAAAGTCACTGCCAGCTGTTCACTATACATTCTGTAACTGACTGCCAGATATTCATTTTAAATTCTGTAACTCTGATAGCATTTAATTATAAACTCTGCGAGCTGTTCATTATAGTCTCTGCAAATCACTGCCAGCAGTTCATTACACCCTCTGTAACTCAATGCCAGCTGTTCATTAAACAATCTGTAACTGTCTGCCAGCTGTTCATTACGCAGTGCATAACACACTGCCAGCTGTTCATTTTACACTCTGTAACTCACTGCCAGCTGTTCATTCTGCACTCTGTAACTCACTGCCAGTTATTCATTCTACATTCTGTATCTCAGTGCCACATGTTCATTATAAACTCTGTGGGGTGATTTTCATTCAGAAGTCAGGATGGAGGCGGGACTACAACTTTCGGGGTTGTAGTCCCGCCTCCACTGAGATGCGGCCAATCCACGCGATTTTAACTTGATTGACCTTGTTGAGCCCGTCCAGCGGGCTCAGCAGGCCAATTAAGGGCCACCCAGCAACAGGCGACGTCACAGACTGAAATTTCATCTGTCAAGAGATTTTGACAGATGATATATCAGTGTTTCACAGCTGTTTGAAGCTGTCAACCACTGACAGTCTTACTTCTAACCTGAGTCCTTCTACACAGACTCAGTTAGAAATCTCACCAGCACAGAAAGCTGCAGGCTGTCACTTTTGACAGATCGCAGCCATTCTGCGTTCTGTTCCGTTAAGATGATGGACTCCCGAATCCTAGAGGAAGGAAGGCTAAAAAGGTAAGTACAGGTAATTTAAACTTCTTTACACACTTTAGACACACCAAACACACTTACCTTTGCACTCATGCACCCATCACTCACTTGAACACCGACATTTTGACCCCTCCAAGTCCTTCAACTCGACGGCCCGACTCCTCTAATTTGACGTGGTTTGGAGCTGTCGGGAATCCCAGACTTCAAGCTTTAAAATAGGGATTCGGCTAAAAACTGCCTGTTAACTACCTGTTAACAGGCAGTTAATTGGCACTAATCCCTTCCCGCTTCGGGTAGGCTGTAAGGCTCGCAAAATTCTACAGATTTCCCCAAACCAAGAAGAGAAGAGATTTTGGACTGCTTAAAAGAATATTGGGCCAAATGGGGCTTAAAAATCAAAACGCCAGGATTTTTGGCTATTTTAAAAGGCATGTCCAGGCCTGTGGAAGGCTGCGACAAAACGAGGTTGGGTTGGGGCACTGTAATACAAACAGTTTGAGTATTGGCAAAGACCAGATTATCTGGGAATGTTCTGGACCGTCTCAGTCATTCCACATAAAGACAATAGGCCTACAGAAGGACATTTCCCACCAAAAATTACAGGGCCATCAGGTACATGAATAATACAGTACATGCCACTAATCAACAAAAGAAACCCTGGCCCCAGCAGGAGAAGACAATCGAACAACAGATTAACCACTCATAGAAACATCCAAAACCACTTCACACACTTAAACTGATTTCAAAGCAATCCTGAAACTAGTTAAAAGTCAATTAAAGATAGATGGGACCAGCCCGAAACTCGATAAGAATTTTAAAACTATTAAAGTTAACGAGCCTGCCAAAATTAACAAAGAGCCAGAGAAGATTTGGCGGGCAAATAAGCAAGGCCTCAAAACAGTATAATTGAGGACTGCTTTTACACAGAAAACATTTGAAAGGAGAGCAGTTCAGAAAGTACGGTTCAGAAGGCGTAGAGTTCAGTTCAGTTCGGTTCAGAAGAGTACTACTCATCATCATCATCACCGCACACATTCGGAGAATCGGAGACTTGAGGAAAGAAGAACAAAATGAAAGGAGAAAGGAATCGCCCCAAGAAACCAACATCTAACAGTTATACCAACAACTAGGTAATATTGGGCCACCACGACCAACAAGAAACCAACCTGGAAGAAACCGAAGATTCGCAAGTTTGTTTCCACTCTACAAGCTAGCCTGACTTGCCCCTGGGTAAGATTTAATGCAAAAGACTTTAAACCCTGTAGCTAACCAAAGGAAAATGGGGCTTAACATTAAAATCCAAATACGCACCCAACCGCATCAGCGGACATGTGAAGACTGAAAACCCAACGCAGGTGAAGTCTTCCACCATGTCCGGGTTATGGCAGGCCCCAACCACCACACCTAAAGAGAACCCCGAAATCGCGAACCTCAACAACTGTCAAGAAAGTAGTATGGTGAGCATTTCCCTGGTCCTCTGGAATCCAAACTAGTTAGTGTAGTGGGATTGGTAGGGGTGAACTATTTTGTTTTTTGTCATTCTCCCTCACATATTCTGAAGTGTTCCCCCTTTTTAGAGTAATAAGATTGTTGTATTGTATATTTATCCTGTCCAAAATGAAAATCTAAATTCCTTTGACCAACTCAGTTGTCTGTTGCAATTTCATTACAACCCCCAAATAAGTCCAAAGTCTAGAACCAAGGGAGTGGGAGCGATTCAAACCACTCAGGGAGTCAGAGGTGAAGCTGACCTTACAACCCCTGTAACTCTGACAACTGTTCATTATAAAATTTGTAACTCACTGCCAGCTGTTCATTATAAATTCTGCAAAGTCACTGCCAGCTCTTCATTACAAATTCTGCAAAGTCCCTGCCAGCTGTTCATTATACACACTGTAACTGACTGCTAGCTGTTCATTATATACTCTGTAATTGACAGCCAGGTATTAATTTTAAGTTCTGTATCACAGACAGCTGTTTACTGTAAACCCTGTAACTTTGCCAGTTGTTCATTATACACTCTGTAACTCTCTGCCAGCTGTTCATTACACATTGCATAACACACTGCCAGCTGTTCCCTTTACACTCTGTAACACACTGCCAGCGGTTCATTATTCACTCAGTAACTTACTGCCAGCTGTTCATTATACATTCTGAAAATTACTGCCAGCTGTTCATTTTAAACTCTGTAACTCACTGCCAGCTGTTCTATATACACTTTGTAACTCACAGCCAACTGTTCATTGCAACTCTGTAAATCACTGCCAGCTGTTCATGAGATACTCTGCAACTCACTGCCAGCTGCTCATTCTACACACTGTAACTCACTGCTAGCTGTTCATTATACACTCTGTAATTGAGGGCCAGATGTTAATTTAAGTTCTGTAACTCTGACAGCTGTTCATTGTAAACCCTGTAACTCTGCTAGCTGTTCATTATACACACTGTAACTCACTGCCAGATGTTCATTACACCCTCTGTAACTCACTGCCACCTGTTAATTATACAGTCTGTAACTCAATGCCAGCTGTTCATTGCACACTCTGTAACTCACTGCCAGCTGTTCCTTATACACTCTGTGAGTCACTGCGAGCTTTTCATTATACACTCTGTAACACACAGCCAGCAGTTCATTACACCCTCTGTAACTCAATGCCAGCTGCTCATTATAAACTCTGTAAATCACTGCCAGCTGTTCATTATTCACTCTGTAACTCACTGCCAGCTGTTCATTATTCACTCTGTAACTCACTGCCAGCTGTCCATTACACCCTCTGTAAGTCACTGCCAGCTGTTCATTACACTCTGTAACTCACTGCCAGCTGTTAATTATACATTCTGTAACTTAATGCCAGCTTTTAATTATACACTCTGTAACTCACTGCCAGCTATTCATTGCAACTCTGTAACTGACTGCCAGCTTCTCATTATACACTCTGCAACTCACTGCCAGCTGTTCATTACACACTCTGTAACTCACTGCCTGCTGTTCATTACACAATCTGTAACACACTGCCAGCTGTTCATTATACAGTCTGTAACTCACTGCCAGCTGTTCATTATTCACTCTATAACACACTGCCAGCTGTTCATTTTACAATCTGTAACGTAGAAACATAGAAGATAGGAGCAGGAGTAGGCCATTCAGCCCCTCGAGCCTGCTCCGCCATTCGATGAGATCATGGCTGATCATCCAAACTCAGTACACCGTACCTGCCTTCTCCCCATATCCCTTGATACCTTTAGGCCTAAGAAATATATCTAACTCCTTCTTGAATATATTTAAAGACTTGGCCTCAACCGCCTTCTGTGGTAGAGAATTCCACAGGTTCACCACTTTCTGGGTGAAGCAATTCTTCCTCATCTCTGTCCTAAATGGCTTACCCCTTATCTTTAGAATATGACCCCTGGTTCTGGACTCTCCGACCATTGGGAACATTCTACCTGCATCTAGTTTGTCCAGATCTGTCAGAATTTTATAAGTTTCGATGAGATCCCCTCTCATTCTTCTAAACTCCAGCGAGTATAAGCCCAATCGACCCAATCTCTCCTCATACGTCATTCCTGCTATCCCAGGGATCAGCCTTGTGAACCTTCACTGAACTCCTTCCATGGCAAAAACATCCTTCCTCAGATAAGGTGACCAAAACTGCACACAGTACTCAAGGTGTGGTCTCACCAAGGCCCTGTACAACTGCAGCAGGACATCCTTGCTCCTGTACTCAAACACTTTTGCTATGAAGGCCAACATACCATTTGCCTTCTTCACCGCCTGTTGCACCTGCATGCTTAACTTCAGCGACTGGTGCACAAGGACACCCAGGTCTCGTTGCACTTCCCCTTCTCCCAATCTATTGCCATTCAGATAATAGTCTGCCTTTCTGTTTTTGACACCAAAGTGGATAACCTCGCATTTATCCACGTTATATTGCATCTGCCACGCTTCTGCCCAATCACCCAACCTGCCTAAATCATCCTGGAGTTTCTCGGTATCCTCCTCGCAGCACACACACCCACCCAGCTTTGTATCATCTGCAAACTTGGAGATATTACATCTAGTTCCCTTATCTAGATCATTCATGTATATTGTGAATAGCTGGGGTCCAAGGACCGACCCCTGCGGTACCCCACTTGTCACTGCCTGCCACTCGGAAAAAGACCCATTAATTCCTACTCTCTGCTTTCTGTCCGCCAACCAGTTCTCTATCCAAGTCAATACCTTGCTCCCAATCCCATGTGCCTTAACTTTACACGCTAATCTCTTATGCGGGACCTTATCGAACGCCTTTTGAAAGTCCAAATACACCACATCTACTGGTTCTCCCTTATCTATTTTCCCAGTTACATCCTCAAAATATTCCAGTAGTTTAGTCAAGCACGATTTACCTTTTGTAAATCCATGTTGACTTTGTCCGATCCTGTCACTGTTTTCCAAGTGCTCAGCTATTACATCCTTTATAATGGACTCTAACATTTTCCCCACTACCGATGTCAGGCATACTGGTCTGTAATTCCCCGCATTCTCTCTACCACCCATTTTGAATAGTGGGGTAACATTAGCTACCCTCCAATCCATGGGTACAGTTCCAGATTCCAGCGAATTTTGGAAGATGATCAGCAATGCATCTACTATTTCTAGGGCCACTTCCTTAAGTACCCTAGGATGTAGATGATCAGGCCCTGGGGATTTATCGGCCTTCAATCCCATCAATTTCCCCAACACCATTTCCCTACAAATACTGATTTCTTTCAGTTCCTCCCTTTCATCAGACCCTATGCTCTCCAACATCTCTGGGAGGTTATTTGTGTCCTCCTTTGTGAAGACAGAACCAAAATATGCATTTAATTAGTCTGCCATTTCTTTGTTCCCCATTATAACTTCCCCTGCTTCTGATTGCAAGGGACCTACACTTGATTTCACTAATCTATTTCTCTTCACATATCTATAAAAGCTCTTACAGTCAGTTTTTATGTTCCCTGAAAGCTTACTTTCATATTCTATTTTCCCCTTCTTAATTAATCCCTTTGTCGTCCTTTGTTGAATCCTAAACTGCTCCCAATCCTCAGGGTTACTGCTTTTTCTGGCCAATATATGCCCTCTCCTTGGATCTTATGCACTCCCTAATTTCCCTTGTTAGCCACGGTTGAGTCACCCTTTTTGTTTTATTCTTATCCCAAACTGGGATGAACAACTTCTGTAGTTCATCCATGCGGTCTTTGAATGTTTGCCATTGCCGATCCACCGTCAACCCTTTGAGTGACATTCCTCAATCAATCCTACCCAATTCGCACCTCATACCATCGTAGTTTCCTTTCTTTAAATTCAGGACCCTAGTCTCCGAGCCAACTCCTTCATTCTCCATCCTAATGAAGAATTCTATCATATTATGATCGCTCTGACCCAAGGGGCCTCGTACAACAAGATTGCTAATTAATCCTCTCTCATTATATAATACCCAGTCTAAGATGGCCTGATCTCTGGCCAGCTCTCACTGCCAGCTCATTATACACTCTGTAACTCAGTGCTAGCTGTTCATTATACACTCTGTAACACACTGCCAGATGTTCATTACACATTCTAAAACTCACTGCCAGCTGTTCATTAGCCACTCTGTAAGTCACAGATAGCTGTTCATTATAAACATCGTAACTCACTGCCAGCTGCTCATTATACATTCTGTAACTCACTGCCAGCTGTTCATCATACATCTTGTAACTAACTGCTAGCTGTTCATTATACACCCTGTAACTCACTGCCAGCTGTTCATTATACACTCTGTAATTCACTGCAAGCTGTTCATTAGACATTCTGTAACTCACTGCCAGCTGTTCTTTATAAACTTCATAACTCACTGCCAGCTCTTCATTACACACTCGGTAACTCACTGCCTGCTGTTGATTATACACTCTGCAACTCACTGCCAGCTGTTCATTACACAATCTGTAACAGACTGCCAGCTGTTCATTATACACTCTGTAACTCACTGCCTGCTGTTCATTATACACTCTGTAATTCACTGCAAGCTGTTCATTAGACATTCTGTAACTCACTGCCAGCTGTTCTTTATAAACTTCATAACTCACTGCCAGCTCTTCATTACACACTCGGTAACTCACTGCCAGCTGTTCATTATACACTCTGTAACTCACTGCCTGCTGTTCATTACACAATCTGTAACACACTGCCAGCTGTTCATTATGCAGTCTGTAACTCACTGTCAGCTGTTCATTACACAATCTGTAACAGACTGCCAGCTATTCATTATACACTCTGTAACTCAATGCCAGCTGTTCATTACACAACCTGTAACACACTGCCAGCTGTTCATTATACACTCTGTAACTCACTGCCAGCTGTTCATTACACAACCTGTAACACACTGCCAGCTGTTCATTATACACTCTGTAACTCAATGCCAGCTGTTCATTACACAACCTGTAACACACTGCCAGCTGTTCTTTAGACAATCTGTAACTCACTGCCAGCTGTTCATTGTAGACTCTGTAATTCTGCCAGTTGTTCATTAAACACGCTGTAACTCATAGCCAGCTGCTCATTAATCATAATCATAATCAACTTTATTGTCATTGTTAGTGCACAAGTGCAGTACAACAAAATGTAAGCTTGTGGCTCCCGAGAGTGTACATTTAGATTAAGACATTTAAACATTCAACATTCATTTGGCTTGTATACATTAACATAAACATAATAAAGTGCATTGACAGATGTGCAGGCTTTAGAGTTTATTTGTGGAGTTCAGTATGATGACAGCCCTGGGAAAGAAGCTGTTCCTAAATCTGGTCGTTCGGGTGCGAATGCATCTGTAGCATCTCCCAGATGGCAGGGGGGTGAACAGACTGTGGCTGGGGTGGGTAGGGTCTTTGATGATGGTCCGTGACCTCCGTAAACAGCGTTTCTGGTATATGTGCTCTATGGTCGGTAGCCGGGTGCCAGTAATGCGTTGGGCAGTTTTGACTACCCGCTGCAGGGCTTTCCGGTCATAGTAGCTACAGCTGTCATACCATACTGTGATACAGTTCATCAGGATGCTCTCTGTAATTCACTGCAAGCTGTTCATTAGCCTCTCTGCAACTCACTGCCAGCTTTTCATTATAAACTTCATAACTCACTGCCAGCTGTTCATTACACACTCTGTAAATCACTGCCTGCTGTTCATGACACAATCTGTAACACACTGCCAGCTGTTCATTACACACTCTGTAACTCACTGCCAGCTGTTCATTACACTCTGTAACTCACTGCCAGCTCTTCATTACACACGCTGTAACTCACTGCCAGCTCTTCATTAGCCACTCTGTAACTCAATGCCAGCTGTTCATTACACACTCTGTAAAACTCTACCAGCTTTTCTTTATAAATTTTCTAACTCACTGCCAGCTATCCATGGCAACTCTGTAACTGATGGCCAGCTGCTCATTATACACTCTGTAACTCAGTGCTAGCTGTTCATTATACACTCTGTAACTCACTGCCAGCTGTTCATTACACAATCTGTAACACACTGCCAGCTGTTCATTATACACTCTGTAACTCACTGCCAGATGTTCATTACACACTCTGTAACTCACTGCCAGCTGTTCATTACACAATCTGTAACACAGTGCCAGCTGTTCATTACACACTCTGTAACTCACTGCCAGCTGTTCATTACACCATCTGTAACACTCTGGCAGCTATTCATTATATACTCTGTAACTCAATGCCAGCTGTTCATTTCACAACCTGTAACACACTGCCAGCTGTTCATTATAAACTCTGTAACTCACTACCAGCTGTTCATTACACAATCTGTAACACACTGGCAGCTATTCATTATACACTCTGTAAATCAGTGCCAGCTGTTCATTACGCACTCTGTAACACAGTGCCAGCTGTTCATTATACACTCTGTAACTCACTGCCAGCTGTTCATTACACCATCTGTAACACTCTGGCAGCTATTCATTATACTCTCTGCAACTCACTGCCAGCTGTTCAATACACACTCTGTAACTCACTGCCTGCTGTTCATTACACAATCTCTATCACAGTGCCAGCTGTTCATTATACACTCTGTAACTCACTGCCAGCTGTTCATTACACCATCTGTAACACTCTGGAAGCTACTCATTATGCACTCTGTAACTCAATGCCAGCTGTTCATTACACACTCTGTAACTCAATGCCAGCTGTTCATTATACTCTCTGCAACTCACTGCCAGCTGTTCATTACACACTCGGTAACTCACTGCATGCTGTTCATTACACCATCTGTAATACACTGGCAGCTATTCATTATACACTCTGTAACTCAATGCCAGCTGTTCATTATAAAATTCATAACTCACAGCAATCTGTTCATTACACAATCTGTAACACACTGCCAGCTGTTCATTATACAGTCTGTAACTCACTGCCAGCTGTTTATTACACAATCTGTAACACACTGCCAGCTGTTCATTATAGTCTCTGTAATTCTGCCAGTTGTTCATAAGACACGCTGTAACTCATTGCCAGCTGTTCATTACACAATCTGTAACTCACTGCCAGCTGATCGTTATAGACTCTGTAACTCTGCCAGATGATCCTTATAAACTTTGTAATTCTGCCAGCTGTTCATTAGACACGCTGTAACTCACTGCCAGCTGTTCATTATACACTCTGTTAATCTGTGCCAGCAGCTAATTATAGATTCTGTAACTCACTGCCAGCTGTCCTTTACACACTTTGTAACTGACTGCCAGCTGTTCATTATACACACTATAACTCACAGCCAACTGTTCATTATACAGTCAGTAATGCTGCCAGCTGTTCATTAGACAGTCTGTAACTCACTGCCAGCTGCTCATTATACATTTGTAACTCACTTCCAGCTGTTCATTATAAACTCCGTAACTCACTGCCAGCTGTTCATTAAAAACTCCCTAACTCTGACAGCTATTCCTTATAAACTCTGTAACACTGCTAACTAGTAATTATGCCAGCTGTTCATTACACACTCTGTAACTCATTGTGAGCTGTTCATTTCACTCTCTGTAACTCACTGTGAGCTGTTCATTACACATTCTGTAACTCACTGCCAGCTGCTCATTATAAACTCTGCAAAGTCACTGCCAGCTGTTCATTATACATTCTGTAACTGACTGCCAGATATTCATTTTAAATTCTGTAACTCTGACAGCATTTCATTATAAACTCTGCGAGCTTTTCATTATACTCTCTGCAAATCACTGCCAGCAGGTCATTACACACTCTGTAACTCAATGCCAGCTGTTCACTAAACAATCTGTAACTGTCTGCCAGCTGTTCATTACGCAGTGCATAACACACAGCCAGCTGTTCATTTTACACTCTGTAACTCACTGCCAGCTGTTCATTATGCACTCTGTAACTCACTGCCAGTTGTTCATTCTACATTCTGTATCTCACTGCCACATGTTCATTATAAACTCTGTGGGGTGATTTTCATTCCGAAGTCAGGATAGAGGCGGGACTACAACTTTTGGGGTTGTAGTCCCGCCTCCATTGAGATACGGCCAATCCACGCAATTTTAACTTGATTTTCCTTGTTGAGCACGCCCAGCGGGCTCAGCAGCCCAATTAAGGGCCACCCGGCAACAGGTGATATCACAGACTGAAATTTCATCTGTCAAGAGATTTTGACAGATGATATATCAGTGTTTCACAGCTGATTGAAGCTGTCAAACACTAAGGGCTAGATTTTCAGTTGCTTGCGCCAGCAGTTAGCGCCTTAAGAGAAGTGATTTCCGGGCGCTATGCGTGTAGCGCCCGGGCGCAGCGCAGTTTGCGCCCCGCCCCAAATTAAGTTGCCCGTTAGCGCCGGCGCAAAGTTTAGCCCCCGCCCGGATGCGCGCGCAGAAAATGACGTCACATCCTCGTGCAACGCCCTTTGGCCGCCCCGATTGCAAACTTCAGTCGGACCGCCCCATTGTGCGGCGGGCGGCCGGAGCGTTTGGAAAAAGGAACGCAACACAACCAGCGCGGGCCCCGGGGGCCGCTAATTAAAGGAAACGTCCTCTCCAGTATAAAGGCCATCCTTTTTTCTGAAAACAGTCTTGTGCAACGCATTTCTGGAGACACAACAAGGAGGATAGCTAACTGGTTTCAAGCAGCAAGAGCCAGGTATTTTTGGACTCAGGCAATAGCGCTGCAAGTGGCCATTTGGAAATTAGAGTGTTTGCCAGGATTTGATGGGGGTTGCATGGGGTGCCAACGCGCAGCTGCAGCTCCATGTCCGTAGGGCTCGCAGACGCATTGTGAGAGGGGCAGCCCTGGCTAGAGGCAGAGGGGGCTACAGGCGTCAGCCACGTAGGCCTTACCCAGTCAGGCTATACCGCCAGCAGCGCTCCTACCTAAACATGAGTGCCGCGCGATGTGTTAAAAGGCTCCGATTCCGAAAGGGGGTGGCCCTAAACAGACAATACAACATAGCTGATTACCTGACCATGGTAAAGGATAACAAACTGAGAAGAACCTTGACAAGGTACAGACTTAGCGAACATAGCCTAGCGATCGAAAAAGGCAGACACAGGCAGACCAGGCTGCCAAGAGAAGACAGGATATGCTCTCACTGCAGTCAGGGAGTAGTGGAGACAGAGATGCACTTCCTCACAGCTTGTGGAAAATATCAGGGCATCAGGGAGAATTTCTACCAAAAATTCTCACAAATATGCCCTGATTTCAGAAATCTGAGTGACAACCAAAAACTCCCATTCCTACTGGGAGAGGAGAGAAACTGTATAACACTGGCGGCACACTATGTTACAGCTTGCCATGAACAGAGGGACAACCAGTAAACTAAGAAAAGAATATATATAAACAATGCGAATGTATATTTATACACTCAGGGATATACCTGTTTATACACTGTATGAATAGAACTGCGTTTATGTGCTAAACCATAAATGTATTTTGATGCTTTGGCAACATAAGATGTAACTTATCATGCCAATAAAGCGATTTGAATTGTGAATTGTGATTGCAGAGATCTGCCACCTGCTTCGCCGAGATCTGCGGCCAAAGCTCAGGTGCAGGACGTCTCTGTCGGTGGAAGTGAAGGTGACGGTGGCATTGAACTTCTATGCCACCGGCTCCTTCCAATACGCTGCTGGGGACATAGCAAACATCTCCCAGTACGGCGCGCATCGCTGCATCCGCCAGGTGACCGAAGCACTGTTCAGAAGGAGAAGCCAATTCATCTCCTTCCCCATGGCCCTGGAGAGCCAGCATCAGCGCGCATTGGGATTTTCCAGACTCGGGGAATTCCCCTTGGTGCAGGGCGCCATTGACTGTACGCATGTGGCTTTGCGGGCCCCTCTGGAGCATGGCGAGCAGTATCGCAACAGGAAGGGCTACCATTCTCTGAATGTGCAGCTGGTCTGTGACCACAAGCAGCGCATCATGGCAGTCAATGCCAGCTTCCCAGGCAGCAGCCACGATGCCTTTATCCTGCGGCAGAGTACTGTGCATGACATGTTCCAGGCACAGCCTCCCCCAAGAGGATGGCTACTCGGGGACAAAGGCTATCCTTTGTGCACCTGGCTCATGACCCCGCTCCGCGCGCCCAGGACCGCTGCTGAAGAGGCCTACAACGAGAGCCATCAAACCACCCGCAACATCATCGAGCTAACTATTGGGGTCCTCAAGCAGCGGTTCCGCTGCCTTGATCGCTCCGGAGGAGCTCTCCAGTATTCGCCGGACCGGGTCTCCCAATTTGTGGTGGTTTGCTGCATGCTACACAACCTGGCTATCCGCAGGACTCAGGCACTGCCACCTGACGTTGGACCAGCACCTCAGGAGGAGGAGCAGGAGGAGCATGAGGAGGAGGAGGAGGAGGAGGAGGAGGAGCAGGAGTACGTTCCCAGGAGGGAGCGACCAGGGCCAAGGGCCGCACGATGCCACCTTATTACACGGTACTTCTAAGCCCCCTGTCAGGGAATGGCCAGGGGCCATGAGGGAAGATGAATGCAGCCGCTCCGCAAGCCCTCAGCCGGCGAAGCCAACAAACACTAAGAAGAACAAACATGGAGACTGCATGAATAAAGATAATTTTTTATTAAACAAAAATGAAAAGCCCTTCCCACATGAATCCCCAAAAACAATAAACGGGCCCCACAAAAAGCCCAACAAACGACTCACTCCCACAAACTGGGGAGGAGCCACTCCACCTTTATTGAAACCGGGCCTCAACGTCGGCCTAACGCAAAAAAAAAGCCCTCCAAAAGCACAACCATGGGCAAAATAAAGATGGCCACCGCCATATTAAAGGAAAGCTGGCCACACCCTCTACTGAGTGGCCCGCGAGGGCGAGACCTTGGCCAGCATTTTGCCTCCCCTGCCCTGCCTGCTGCTCCTTCGCAAGCTCTGCCCAGTGGCTGCTGCGAGGCTGGGGGAAGGCGCCTGAGGCTCAGATGCCCTTCCGCCAGATGCCGCTGGGGGGCGGCCTACACGGCGTTTGGGCCTCGAGGGGCCGTCTCCTGAGTGGCGCACCTGAGCCTGGCCACCATCAGCTGCAGCCGCTTGCCCTTGACGCCCCAGAGGGGGAATGGCGGCGACGGATGGCGCAATGTGGGCCAGCTGGCGTCTGGGATGCGCTGGCTGGTGCTGTGGCGCGGTGGCACTCGGCCGGGCCCGCACTGCAGGATCCGCAGCAATCAGCCGACGGCCGGCTTGCTGGGATGGTCCAGCGCGGCGCCTGCCCTGGCGATGCCTGCCTGAGACAGCGCGTGTGGCAGCAGTGAGTGGCCCTGTGGTCCTGGTGTGCGCGCGCATCACATCCGCCAGGGTCTTGACGGCATCAGTTAGCATGCGGCCAGTCGCGGCAGTTGCTGCCCCGAACTCGCGCACACTGGTCGCCAGCGACTCGATGGCCTCAGGCATGCGCCCCACCACGCTCATGAGCTCCGTGTGGCGCCGGTCCGAGTCGTCGGCCATCTGATCGAGCTTCCGCACCTCCTCCGAAGTGAAGGTGTCCGGACTGGAGTCGCGACTCTCCCGCTGGGGAGGAGGGGGCCGAACTAGGGGACCCTTGCCGCGTTGGTGACGGCGAGTGTGCCGAGCAGCAGCACTCCCCTCTGATCCTTCCCCCCTTTGGGGGGAAGGCCGCGGGCCACGCGCATGGATGCTGGGTGGCTGGACGCCACTGGTCCCAGAAGCTGCATTGCCCTGCGACAGTTCCTCCAGGCACTCGTCCAGTGAGGAGGTGTCGAGCATTTCCTCCTCTCCTGCGGGACGTGACTGTTCCCCCGAAGGTCCGGCTTGCTCCTCCTCCTCCTCCTGGTTGGAGGTGCTGTCACTGGCAGCCTCAGGGTCCTGGTCGTCACCAGCTGAAAGCAGGAATGCACAAGAGTAGCTTCAGAGTGAGGAGACGGCGTCAGCGAGGGAGTTAGGACTGGTGGGATTCAGCGCATTGGTGGGACAGTGGCAAAGGAGGTAGCTCGGATGGGCCAGTGCGATGCGAGAGGGCCAAAAGGCGAGGTCCTTACCATTGCCGGGCAGTGGAGGGTCGGATACACCGCACGCTGTGGGGACAATCACACGTGCTCCCATGAGCACACACACGCGCTCCTCCAGCCGAGTGAGCTTCTGCAGCTTGGCGCGGCCACCCCTGGCACGGGCCTGGCGATTAAACGCTACTTTAGCCTGCAAGAGAAAGGACGGGCTGTAAGTGCGCAGTGAAGCCCTGATGTAGTGTGCACTGCCTCCCATGGTGGAATAGCTTGGACAGAGTGAAGCCCTGATGTAGTGTGCACTGCCTCCCATGGTGGAATAGCTTGGACAGAGTGAAGCCCTGATGTAGTGTGCACTGCCTCCCATGGTGGAATAGCTTGGACAGAGTGAAGCCCTGATGTAGTGTGCACTGCCTCCCATGGTGGAATAGCTTGGACAGAGTGAAGCCCTGATGTACTGTCCACTGCCTCCCATGGTGGAATAGCTTGGCCAAAGTGTAGAGTGCCGAATGGCCATTTGATGCTCATGACTGTCCCAATGCTGCTGGCTGAGGGCTGGCCAAAAGGACTTTCAGGTCCCTTTGCCCATCATGTCAGGTGTTCATGCAAGAATGAGGAGGAGACTGGAAAGGCTACTCACCCTCACAATCCTGGTCAGATCGTTGTATTTCTTACGGCATTGTGTGTGGGTCCTGGGGGCCTCGCCGGTGAACGTCACCCTCTGGGCGATCTGCTTCCAGGCTTTGGTGTAGTCGTGGTGGGTTGGATTCCTCCCACTCTCTGGAAACAAGATCTTGCGCCTCACCTCCAGAGCTGTGACCATTATGTCCAGATCACCCTCTGAGAAGCGCAGGGCACGCTGACGGGCCTTCTCTGGCGTTGCCATGACTCCCTGGGGCTGAGCAGTAGTGTTGAGGCCTCTTTGCAAGGCTGCAGTGTGCAGGGCGTGGCAGCAGACCAATTCGTCCCTTCCCCCTTTAAGAGCTGGTCGGCACCACGGGGTCTGCTGTCAGTGCAAAAATGACCGCACCCGTGCTGCGCCCCGCCTGGGCGCTATCCCTCTGGACCGCCGGCTTAGCGCCTAAAGAGAGTAGTGGAATGCCTCTTTTAGCGCTCCACCAACCTCTTAGGGCGAAGCCACTGAATTCCCGGCAACGGGGCGCTACTTTGGGGCGGGCGCTAACTTCGGGCGGGCGCTAAGGTTAGCGCCCCAAAACTGCCTATACTGAAAATCTAGCCCTAACAGTCTTACTCCTAACCTGAGTCCTTCTACACAGACTCAGTTAGAAATCTCACCAGCACAGAAAGCTGCAGTCTGTTACTTTTGACAGATCGCAGCCATTCTGCTTTCTATGCCGGTAAGATGATGGACTCCCAAAACCTAGAGGCAGGAAGGCTAAAAAGGTAAGTACAGGTAATTTAAACTTCTTTACACACTTTAGACACACCAAACACACTTACCTTTGCACTCATGCACCCATCACTCACTTGAACATCTCGACCCGTCCAAGTCCTTCAACCCGACAGCCTGACTCCTCTAATTTGACGTGTTTTAAAGGTGTCGGGAATCACAGACATCAAGTTTTAAAATAGGGATTAGGCTAAAAACTGCCTGTTAACTACCTGTTAACAGGCAGTTAATTGGTACTAATCCCTTCCCGCCTCGGGTAGGCGGGTCCCAGTGCGGGGTGGGTACCCGCCTCCTTTGAAACTTACATGGAGGTGGGTTGGGGCGGGATGGTGTCGGGGCCCCCAAATTCGGGACTTTAACCCACCGCATGCCTTCAATCAATGAAAATCGACCCTGTAAGACTCGCAAAATTCTGCAGATTTCCCCAAAACCAAGAAGAGAAGAGATTTTGGACTGCTTAAAATAATATTGGGCCATAAGGGGCTTAAAAATCAAAACGCCAGGATTTTTGGCTATTGTAAAAGGCATGTCCAGGCCTGTGGAAGGCTGAGACAAAAGGAGGTGGGATGGGGCACTGTATTGGCAAAGGCCAGATTGTCTGGGAATGTTCTGGACCATCTCAGTCATTCCGCATAAAGACAATAGGCCTACAGAAGGACTGTTCCCGCCAAAAAGTACATGGCCTTCAGGTACATGAATAATACAGTACATGCCACTAATCAACAAAAGAGACCCTGGCCCCAGCAGGAGAAGACAATCGAACAACAGATTAACCACTCATGGAAACATCCAAAACCACTTCACACACTTAAACTGATTTCGAAGCAATCCTGAAACTAGTTAAAAGTCAATTAAAGATAGATGGGACCAGCCCGAAACTCGATAAGAATTTTAAAACTATTAAAGTTAACGAGCCCGCCAAAATTAACAAAGAGCCAGAGAAGATTTGGCGGGCAAATAAGCAAGGCCTCAAAACAGTATAATTGAGGACTGCTTTTACACAGAAAACAGTTGAAAGGAGAGCAGTTCAGAAAGTACGGTTCAGAAGGAGTGGAGTTCAGTTCAGTTCGGTTCAGAAGAGTACTACTCATCATCATCATCACCACACACATTCGGAGAATTGGAGACTTGAGGAAAGAAGATCAAAATGAAAGGAGAAAGGAATCGCCCCAAGAAACCAACAACTAACAATATTACCAACAACTAGGTAATATTGGGCCACCACGACCAACAAGAAACCAACCTGGAAGAAACCGAAGATTTGCGACTTTGTTTCCACTCTACAAGCTAGCCTGACTTGCCCCTGGGTAAGATTTAATGCAAAAGACTTTAAACCCTGTAGCTAACCAAAGGAAATTGGGACTTACCAGATAAATCCAAATACGCACCCAAGCGCATCAGCGGACATGTGAAGACTGAAAACCCAATGCAGGTGAAGTCTTCCACCATGTCCGGGGTACGGCAGGCCCCAACCACCACACTTAAAGAGAACCCCGAAATCGCGAACCTCGACAACTGTCAAAAAGTAGTTTGGTGAGCATATCCCTGGTCCTCTGGAATCCAACCTAGTTAGTGTCGTGGGATTGGTAGGGGTGAACTATTTTGTCTTTTGTCATTCTCCCTTACATATTCTAAAGTTTTCCCCCTTTTTAGGGTAATAAGATTATTGTATTGTATATTTATCCTGTCTAAAATAAAAATCTAAATTCCTTTCACCAACTCAGTTGTCTGTAGCAATTTCATTACAACCCCCAAATAAGTCCAAAGTCTAGAACCAAGGGAGTGGGAGCGATTTGAACCGCTCAGGGAGTCAGAGGTGAAGCTGACCTTACAACCCCTGTAACTCTGACAACTGTTCATTATAAAGTTGGTAACTCACTGCCAGCTGTTCGTTATAAATTCTACAAAGCCCCTGCCAGATGTTCATTATACACACTGTAACTGACTGCTAGCTGTTCATTATATACTCTGTAATTGACGGCCAGATATTAATTTTAAGTTCTGTATCTCAGACAGCTGTTCATTGTAATCCCTGTAACTCTGCCAGCTGTTCATTATACACCCTGTAACTCACTGCCAGATGTTCATTACACCCTCTGTAACTCACTGCCAGCTGTTCATTATACACTCTGTAACTCTCTGCCAGCTGTTCATTACAAAGTGCATAACACACTGCCAGCAATTCACATTACACTCTGTAACACACTGCCAGTGGTTCATTATTCAGTCAGTAACTTACTGCCAGCTGTTCATTACATCCTCTGTAGCTCACTGCCAGCAGTTCATTGCATCCTCTGTAACTCAATGCCAGCTGTTCATTATACACACTGTGGAACTCACTGCTAGCTGTTCATTATACATTCTGTAAATCACTGCCAGCTGTTCATTTTAAACTCTGTAACTCACTGCCAGCTGTTCTATATACACTTTGTAACTCACAGCTAACTGCTCATTGCAACTCTGTAAATCATTGCCAGCTGTTCATGAGATACTCTGCAACTCACTGCCAGCTGCTCATTCTACACACTGTAACTCACTGCTAGCTGTTCATTATACACTCTGTAATTGAGGTCCAGATGTAAATTTTAAGTGCTGTAACTCTGACAGCTGTTCATCGTAAACCCTGTAACTCTGCCAGCTGTTCATTATACACTCTGTAACTCACTGCCAGATGTTCATTACACCCTCTGTAACACACTGCCACCTGTTAATTATACAGTCTGTAAATCACTGCCACCTGTTCATTACACATTCTGTAACTCACTGCCAGCTATTCATTATAAACTTGGTAACTCAATGTCAACTGTTCAATATACACTCTGTAAATCACTGCCAGCTGTTCAGTATACACTCTGTAACTCACTGCCAGCGGTTCATTATTCACACTGTAACTCACTGCCAGCTTTTCATTAGGCAGTCTATAACACACTGCCAGCTGTCCATTTTACAATCTGTAACTCACTGCCAGCTGTTCATTATACACTGTGTAACTGACTGCCAGCTGTTCATTAAACACTCTGTAAATCACTGCCAGCTGTTCATTACACCCTCTGTAACTGACTGCCAGCTGTTAATTATACACTCTGTAAGTCACTGCCAGCTGTTCATTACACACTCTGTAACTCACTGCCAGATGTTCATTTAAAACTCTGTAACTCTGACAACTGATCATTATAAACTCTGTAACTCACTGCCAGCTGTCCATTACACTATCTGTAAGTCACTGCCAGCTGTTCATTACACGCTGTAACTCACTGCCAGCTGTTCCATTAGCCACTCTGTAAATAACTGCCAGCTGCTCATTACACACTCTGTAACTCAGTGTTAGCTGTTCATTATACACTCTGTAACTCACTGCCAGATGTTCATTACACACTCTAAAACTCACTGCCAGCTGTTCATTAGCCACTCTGTAATTCACAGATAGCTGTTCATTATAAACATCGTAACTCACTGCCAGCTGTTTATTATACATCTTGTAACTAACTGCTAGCTGTTCATTATACACCCTGTAACTCACTGCCAGCTGTTCATTATACATCTTGTAACTAACTGCTAGCTGTTCATTATACACCCTGTAACTCACTGCCAGCTGTTCATTATACAGTCTGTAATTGACTGCAAGCTGTTCAATAGACACTCTGTAACTCACTGCCAGATGTTCATTTAAAACTCTGTAACTCTGACAACTGATCATTATAAACTCTGTAACTCACTGCCAGCTGTCCATTACACTATCTGTAAGTCACTGCCAGCTGTTCATTACACGCTGTAACTCACTGCCAGCTGTTCCATTATACACCCTGTAACTCACTGCCAGCTGTTCATTATAAACTTCATAACTCACTGCCAGCTCTTCATTACACACTCGGTAACTCACTGCCTGCTGTTGATTATACACTCTGCAACTCACTGCCTGCTGTTCATTACACAATCTGTAACACACTGCCAGCTGTTCATTATAAAGTCTGTAACTCACTGTCAGCAGTTCATTACACAATCTGTAACTCACTGCCAGCTATTCATTATACACTCTGTAACTCAATGCCAGCTGTTCATTACACAACCTGTAACACACTGCCAGCTGTTCATTATACACTCTGTAACTCACTGCCAGCTGTTCATTACACAACCTGTAACACACTGCCAGCTGTTCATTATGCACTCTGTAACTCACTGCCAGCTGTTCTTTAGACAATCTGTAACACACTGCCAGCTGTTCATTATACAGTCTGTAACTCACTGCCAGCTGTTCATTACACAATCTGTAACACACTGCCAGCTGTTCATTATACAGTCTGTAACTCACTGCCAGCTGTTCATTACACACACTGTAGCTCACTGCCAGCTGTTCATTAGACAATCTGTAACTCATGCCAGCTGTTCATTACACAATCTGTAACTCATTGTCAGCTGTTCATTATACACTCTGTAACTCACTGCCAGCTGTTCATTACACAATCTGTAACACACTGCCAGCTGTTCATTATACAGTCTGTAACTCACTGCCAGCTGTTCATTACACACACTGTAGCTCACTGCCAGCTGTTCATTAGACAATCTGTAACTCATGCCAGCTGTTCATTACACAATCTGTAACTCATTGCCAGCTGTTCATTATACACTCTGTAACTCACTGCCAGCTGTTCATTACACAATCTGTAACTCACTGCCAGCTGTTCATTTTACACTCTGTTTATCCGTGCCAGCTGCTAATTATAGATACTGTAACTCACTGCCAGCTGTCCTTTACACATTTTGTAACTGACTGCCAGCTGTTCATTATACACACTGTAACTCACTGCCAACTCTTCATTATAAACTCTGTAACTCAATGCCAGCTGTTCATTACACATGCTGTAACTCATTGCCAGCTGTTCATTATACACTATGTAACTCACTGCCAGCTGTTCATTTTACACTTTGTTAATCCGTGCCAGCTGCTAATTATAGATTCTGTAACTCACTGCCAGCTGTCCTTTACACACTTTGTAACTGACTGCCAGCTGTTCATTATACAGTCAGTAATGCTGCCAGCTGTTCATTAGACAGTCTGTAAATCACTGCCAGCTGCTCATTATACACACTTTGTAACTCACTTCCAGCTGTTCATTATAAACTCTGTAACTCACTGCCAGCTGTTCATAATAAACTCCGTAACTCACTTCCAGCTGTTCAATTAAACGCCCTAACTCTGACAGCTATTCCTTATAAACTCTGTAACACTGCTATCTATTAATTATGCCAGCTATTCATTACACACTCTGTAACTCACTGCGAGCTGTTCATTTCACTCTCTGTAACTCACTATGAGCTGTTCATTACACACTCTGTTACTCACTGCCAGCTGTTCATTATACATTCTGTAACACACTGCCAGCTGTTCATTTTAAACTCTGTAACTCACTGTCAGCTGTTCATCATCCACACTGTAGTCACTGCCAGCTGTTCATTAGACACTCTGTAACACACTGCCAGCTGTTCATTATAAACTTGGCAAGTCACTGCCAGCTGTTTATTGTACACTCTGTAATTCACTGCCAGCTGTCCATTACACACTCTGTATCTCACTGCCAGTTGTTCTTTATACAATCTGTAACTCACTGCCAGTTGTTCATTACACACTCTGTAACTCACTGTCAGCTGTTCATCATCCACACTGTAGTCACTGCCAGCTGTTCATTACACACTCTGTATCTCACTGCCAGTTGTTCATTCTACACTCTGTAAATTTCTGCCAGCTGTTCATTACACACTCCGTAACACCATGCCAGCTGTTCATGTATACACTTTGTATCTCACTGCCAGTTGTTCATTATCCACTCTGTAGTCACTGCCAGTTGTTTATTATACACTCTGTAAATCTCTGCCAGCTTTGCATTACACACTCCGTAACACCATGCCAGCTGTTCATGTATAGACTCTGTATCTCACTGCCAGTTCATTATCCACTCTGTAGTCACAGCCAGCTGTTCATTAGACAATCTGTAACACACTGCCAGCTGTTCATTTTAAGTCAGCAAGTCACTGTCAGCTGTTCATTATAAATTCTGTAACTCAAAGCCAGCTGTTCTTTATACACTTTGTACGTCAGTTCCGGCTCTTCATTACAACTTTGGAAATCAGTGCTAGCTGCTCATCATACACTCTGTAAATCACTGCCAGATGATCATTATAAACTCTGTAACTCATTGAAAGCTGTTAATTACACATCCTGTAACTGACTGCAGACTAATCTTTTTAAACTCTGTAACTCACTGTTAGCTGTTCATTATACACTCTGTAACTCACTGCGTGCTGTTAATTAAACATTCTGTAACTCACTGCCAGCTGTTCATTTTAAACTTTGTAACTCACTGCGGCTGTTCTTTATACACTTTGTAACTCACTGCCAGCTGTTCTTTATACACTTTGTAACTCACAGCCAACTTTTCATTACAACTGTGTAACTCACCATGAGCCGTTCATTAGACATTCTGTTACTCACCGCCAGCTACTCATTACAACTCTGTAACTCACAGCCAGCTGTTAATTATACACTCTGTATCTTACTGCCAGCTCTTCATTGCACACTTTGTAACTCATTGCCAGCTGTTCATTACACAACCTGTAACACACTGCCAGCTGTTCATTATACACTCTGTAATTCACTGCCAGCTGTTCTTTAGACAATCTGGAACACACTGCCAGCTGTTTATTAGACAATCTGTAACTCACTGCCAGCTATTCATTATAGATGCTGTAATTCTGCCAGTTGTTCAATAGACACGCTGTAACTCACTGCCAGCTGTTCATTACACACTCTGTAACTCACTGCCAGCTTTTCCTTATACACACTGTAGCTCACTGCGAGCTGTTCATTATATACTCTGTAACACACAGCAGCAGTTCATTACACCCTTTGTAACTCAATGCCAGCTGTTCATTATAAACTCTGTAACTCACTGCTAGCTGTTCATTATAAACTCTGTAACTCACTGCCAGCTCTTCATTACGTCCTCTATAACTCAATGCCAGCTGTTTATTATACACTCTGTAAGTCACTGCCAGCTGTTCATTATACACTCTGTAACTCAGTGCCAGCTGTTCATTATACTCCCTGTAAATCACTGCCAGCAGTTCATTACACCCTCTGTAACTCAATGCCATCTGTTCATTAAACAGTCTGTAACTGTCTGCCTGCTGTTCATTCCGCAGTGCATAACACACTGCCAGCTGTTCATTTTACACTCTGTAACTCAATGCCATCTGTTCATTAAACAATCTGTAACTGTCTGCCAGCTGTTCATTACGCAGTGCATAACACACTGCCAGCTGTTCATTTTATACTCTGTAACTCACTGCCAGCTGTTCATTATGCACTCTGTAACTCACTGCCAGTTGTTCATTCTACATCCTGTATCTCACTGCCACATGTTCATTATAAACTCTGTGGGGTGATTTTCATTCAGAAGCCGGGATGGAGGCGGGACTACAACTTTCGGGGTTGTAGTCCCGCCTCCATTGAGATGCAGCCAATCCACACGATTTAAACTTGAATGACCTTGTTGAGCCCGCCCAGCAGGCTCAGCAGGCCAATTAAGGGCCACCCGGCAACAGGTGACATCTCAGATTGAAATTTCATCTGTCAAGAGATTTTGACAGATGATATATCAGTGTTTCACAGCTGCTTGAAGCTGTCAAACACTAACAGTCTTACTTCTAACCTGAGTCCTTCTACACAGACTAAGTTAGAAATCTCACCAGCACAGAAAGCTGAAGGCTGTCACTTTTGACAGAGCGCAGCCATTCTGCTTTCTGTGCCGGTAAGATGATGGACTCCCGAAACCTCGAGGAAGGCTAAAAAGGTAAGTACAGGTAATTTAAACTTCTGTAACTCACTGCCAGCTGTTCATCATCCACACTGTAGTCACTGCCAGCTGTTCATTATAAACTTGGCAATTCACTGCCAGCTGTTTATTGTACACTCTATAATTCACTGCCAGCTGTTCATTATACACTCTGTATCTCACTGCCAGTTGTTCATTATACACTCTGTTTCTCACTGCCAGTTGTTCACTATACACTCTGTTTCTCACTGCCAGTTGTTCACTATACACTCTGTAACGCACTGCCAGCTGTTCATTACACACTCCATAACACCATGCCAGCTGTTCATTTATACACTCTGTATCTCACTGCCTATTGTTCATTATCCACTCTGTAGTCACTGCCAGCTGTTCATTAGACACTCTGTAAATCACTGCCAGCTGATCATTATACACTCTGTAACTCACTGAAAGCTGTTCATTACACATTCTGTAACTCACTGCCAGCTGATCATTATGCACTCTGTAACTCACTGAAAGCTGTTCATTACACATTCTGTAACTCACTGCCAGCTGATCATTATACACTCTGTAACTCACTGAAAGCTGTTCATTACACATTCTGTAAATCACTGCCAGCTGATCATTATACACTCTGTAACTCACTGAAAGCTGTTCATTACACGTTCTATAACTCACTGCCAGCTGTTCATTATACATTCTGTAACTCACTGAAAGCTATTCATTACACCTTCTGTAACTCACTGCAGACTGATCATTTTAACCTCTGTAACTCACTGTGAGCTGTTCATTAGCCATTCTGTAACTCACTGCCAGCTGTTCATTATACATTCTGTAACACACTGCCAGCTGTTCATTTTAAAATCTGTAACTCACTGCCAGCTGTTCATTAGACATTCTGTGAATCACTGCCAGCTGTTCATTGCACACTTTGTAACTCACTGCCAGCTGTTCATCATCCACACTGTAGTCACTGCCAGCTGTTCATTAGACACTCTGTAACACACTGCCAGCTGTTCATTATAAACTTGGCAAGTCACTGCCAGCTGTTTATTATACACTCTGTAATTCACCGCCAGCTGTCCATTACACATTCTGTATCTCACTGCCAGTTGTTCATTATACACTCTGTAACTCACTGCCAGTTGTTCATTACACACTCTGTAACTCACTGTCAGCTGTTCATCATCCACACTGTAGTCACTGCCAGCTGTTCATTACACACTCTGTAATTCACCGCCAGCTGTCCATTACACATTCTGTATCTCACTGCCAGTTGTTCATTATACACTCTGTAACTCACTGCCAGTTGTTCATTACACACTCTGTAACTCACTGTCAGCTGTTCATCATCCACACTGTAGTCACTGCCAGCTGTTCATTACACACTCTGTATCTCACTGCCAGTTGTTCATTATACACTCTGTAAATCTCTGCCAGCTGTTCATTGCACACTCCATAACACCATGCCAGCTGTTCATGTATACACTCTGTATCTCACTGCCAGTTGTTCATTATCCACTCTGTAGTCACTGTCAGCTGTTCATTATAAATTCTGTAACTCAAAGCCAGCTGTTCTTTATACACTTTGTACGTCAGTTCCGGCTCTTCATTACAACTCTGTAAATCACTGCCAGATGATCATTATAAACTCTGTAACTCACTGAAACCTGTTAATTACACCTCCTGTAACTCACTGCAGACTAATCATTTTAAACTCTGTAACTCACTGTTAGCTGTTCATTATACACTCTGTAACTCACTGCGTGCTGTTAATTAGACATTCTGTAACTCACTGCCGGCTGTTCATTTTAAACTTTGTTACTCACTGCGGCTGTTCTTTATACACTTTGTAGCTCACTGCCAGCTGTTCTTTATACATTTTGTAACTCACAGCCAGCTTTTCATTACAACTGTGTAACTCACCGCGAGCAGTTCATTAGACATTCTGTTACTCACCGCCAGCTGTTCATTACAACTCTGTAACTCACAGCCAGCTGTTCATTATACACTGCCAGCTCTTCATTGCACACTGTGTAACTCACTGCCAGCTGCTCATTATAAATTCTGTAACTCACTTCCAGCTCTTCATTATAAACTCGGCAATTCACTGCCAGCTGTTTATTATACACTCTGTAACTCACTGCCAGCTGTTCATTAAACACTCTGTATCTCACTGTCAGTTGTTCATTATACACTCTGTATCTCACTGCCAGCTGTTCATTACACACTCTGTAACTCAATGCCAGCTGTTCATTATACACTCTGTAACTCACTGAAAGCTGTTATCACCTTCTGTAAATCACTGCAGACTGATCATTTTAAACTCTGTAACTCACTGCCAGCTGTTCATTACACACTCTGTAACACCATGCCAGCTGTTCATTTATACACTCTGTATCTCACTGCCAGTTATTCATTATCCACTCTGTCATCACTGTCAGCTGTTCATTAGACATTCTGTAACACAATGCCAGCTGTGCATTTATACACTCTGTAACTGACTGCCAGCTGTTCATTAGACACTCTGTAACTCACTGCCAGCCATTCATTATAAACTATGTAACTCACTGCCAGCTTTTTATTATATATATGTAACTCAGTGCCTGCTGTTCATGATACACTCTGTAACTCACTGGCAGCTGTTCATTATAAACTTTGTAACTCAATGCCAGATGCTCATTATACACTCTTTATCTCACTGCCAGCTGTTCATTACAACTCTGTAACTCACTGCCAGCTGCTCATTATACACTCTGTAAATCACTGCCAGTTGTTCATTACTCACTGTATAAATCGCTGCCGGCTGTTCATTATACACTCTGTAACTCACTGAAACCTGTTCCTTACACAATCTGTAACTCACTGCCAGCTGTTCTTTATACACGTTGTAACTCACAGCCAGCTGTTCATTACTGTAATGTATGTACCTTTAAGGAGAGAACTACTTTTTACAGCTCCTGTATACTGTAATACCGGCAGTGGCCACACCTGTATATAAACCCTGAGTAGTGATCTGTACACTTAGTTCTAGAGTAACCCTCATTCAGTAAACACCTGTTGAATCGTTCCCTGCAGTCTTTTGTCTGATTATTGAAGGACAAACATTAAGATACACGGACATAACATTGGTGACGAGCTGATTCGAACCTACCTGCAACTCTGCATCACCTCCCAGGGATTCGCTTCTGGAGAACAGTGGAAGAAGGCCGAGTCCAGAAGCACGGGCGTCGACCATGGGCAACCGCCCAGTCATCCAGCGGAGATTTGAGCATCGCAGGGGAGGCTGTCGAGAGCCAGGCTTGGCTTTCCAGTCATGGTGGTCCAGCAGCACGGGCTGGCAACAGGTACTGCGCAGACCCTTCCCAGACAGCGACGGGCTAGAGCCCGACCGAGCAGCACAGAAAAAGGCCGAGCAGCGTCGACGGGGGAGAGAGAGAGGGCAGAGCGCACAGGGTGCAGCCGGTGTTCAGGACCGAGCGGCGTCAACGGGGGAGAGAGGCGAGAGAGAGCAGAGCGCAGCCGGTGGTCAAGGGCCGAGCAGCGTCGACGTGGGAAAGAGGCGCGCAGGAAAACGCGAAGCACTGCCATTTGCCATGAGGACCGCCAAGAGCGGCGTTGGCAGCAGCGCGGGAGACACCATTTTAAGCCGCAGCGGGGAAGAAAGGAAAGCGCGGGAGACGCCATTTTAAGCCAGTCTAACCACACCCAAAAAAAAAAGTGCCGAAGAGTGGCAGTATAACAGCGTTCGACAATGTAGTCGAAGATTGGACGACATATGTCAAACACATAGAAGTATACTGCAAGGCGAATGAAGTGCCAGATGACAAGAAAGCGCTGGTATTGTTGAATTCAATGGGTGCAAAAACGTATGGCTTACTCCAAAACCTAGTAACCCCAGAGAAGCCAGTAGAAAAGGATTTTGAAAACATCGTGTCAAACCTACAGGACCACTTAAACCCCACACCGCTGCTGATAGCAGAAAGATTTAAGTTTCACAAAAGGAACCAGCATAAAGATGAAAGTAATGCTGAGTATTTAACGGAACTGCACAAGCTATCGAAACACTGCCAGTTTGGAACAGGACTAGCAGATACTTTAAGGGACAAGTTTGTGTGTGGGCTTCAAAGTGAAGGAACCCAGAAACGGCTTCTATCAGAAAAGGATCTTACGCTGGACCAGGCTTTCAGTATTGCAGTATCACACGAAGCAACAGCACGGGGCGCTGCAGAGATACAACGGAGACCGCAAGAATCTGGCACAAATGAAATGTCATACAGAACAGTGAAGTGCTATCGCTGCGGCAGAACAACACACGACCATAATGATTGCCGGTTCAAGGACAAAGTGTGCAGACAGTGTGGAAAAGTAGGACACATAGCAAGAGTCTGCAGGTCGGGAAAGAAAACCAGCAGCAAGAAATCTCCATTGGAGAAGTACAAGTAGGTACATAAGGTGACGGACAGTAGTTCAGATGAGCAGAAGAGTGATACAGACTCCGGAAGCAAGGAGCTGGGTAGTCTCAAACACATAATGTGATCAAAACGGAGGATCACCAAACTATCTGGGTCACGCTTAAGATAGCAGGAGTCCAAGTGAAAATGGAATTGGACACAGGATCAGCCCAACAGTCATAAACCGAAGGGACTACAAGCGGCTATTCTCACATATACCCTTGAGAGATACAAAGATTGTCTTGAAGATGTACACGGGGCAAAAAGTCAACCCCAAAGGAAAAATAAGGGTGAACGTTACATATAACGGTAAGGAAACACCAAAAATGGACCAATATGTATTGCCAGATGGAGGACCACCACTCCTAGGACGTGAATGGATCCGGAAGATACAGCTAGATTGGCATTCCATACAGGCACTGACTGTGGCTGACAAAAAGGATGACGACGTCACACCTGGGCGACTGTCAAAGATCCTAACTGACGCGAAAGAAGTGTTCCAGCAAGGACTCAGAACACTAAAAGGCGTGACAGTGATGATTAAAATTGAAGAAAACTCAAGCCCAAAATTTTTTATGGCCAGACCGGTACCTTATGCGATCTGCCCAGCCGTCGAAGCAGAGCTGGAGAGTCTGGAATGTTCTGGTGTACTGTCCAAGGTAGACTGGAGCGAGTGGGCTACACCCATCGTTCCTGTGATGAAAAAGTCATTGAGCAGCACGCCTGGGGAACCAGGGAAGGTTCGCATCTGTGGGGACTTTAAGGTAACAGCGAACCCGACCCTTCACACCGTACAATATCCACTTCCGCGGATTGAAGATATTTTCACCTCGCTATCTGGAGGGAAACGCTTCACTAAGATTGATCTGGCCCAGGCGTATCTGCAAATGGAGGTAGAAGAAGCATCAAAAAAATACCTCACAATCAACACCCATAAAGGTCTCTACCAATACAACCAGTTGGTATTCGGGGTAGCATCAGCTCCGGCTATTTGACAGAGGGCAATGGAACAAGTCCTGCAAGGGATCCCAGGGACCCAGTGTTATTTGGACGACATCCTGGTCACGGGCGAAAATGACAGTGATCAATTTGTCAACCTGGAGCAGGTGCTCACTAGATTGCAGGAATATGGGCTCCGAGCGAACCGCCCCAAATGCGAGTTTTTTAGAAACCAGATCTTGTATTGTGGCCACATTATCGATAAAGAGGGGTTACATAAGTCCCCAGAGAAGATTGAGGCAGTAGTCAAGGCTCCAGCACCAGAAAATGTTTCACAACTGAGGTCGTTCCTCGGGCTGGTAAACAACTACCATAAGTCCTTGCCAAATTTGTCTGCAATACTACGCCCACTGAACACCCTACTGCAAACTGGGGTGCCATGGAAGTGGGGTGACGAATGTAGACGAGCTTTCCAGAAGAGCAAAACACTAATCACATCGAAAGAGGTATTGGCCCATTACAACCCAGCATTACCAATTTGGTTGGCATGTGATGCGTCACCCTACGGCATTGGAGCGGTGCTGTCACACAAATTCTCGGACGGCTCAGAGAGGCCAATAGCCTTTGCGTCATGATCACTAACCTCAGCCGAGCGTAACTACGCCCAGATTGACAGGGAGGCCCTCAGCCTAGTGTGGGGAGTGAAAAAGTTCAATCACTATCTGCACGGGCAGAAGTTCACCTTGCTGACTGACCACCAACCACTTGTCTCCATCTTTAATCCAATGAAGGGCGTTCCGGTGATGACTGCGCAACGGCTACAAAGATGGTCCCTTTTTCTAGGGGCGCACCAATATGAAATCGAGTATAAGGGCATGAAACAGCATGGAAATGCTGATGGGCTATCACGCCTGCCACTGCCTACTGTGGAGGAAGCACCAGCAGTGGATCCTGTCAAAATATTTCATTCGAATATAATTGAATGCTTGCCAGTAACTAACGCTGGTATAGAGAAGGAGACCCGAAATGACCCGACACTGTCTCGGGTATATGACTTGACGGTGAAGGGAAGGCCAGCACATGGCGACTCACTGTTGCCAGCATTCTCATCCAGAAGAGAACAGCTGTCAGTATGCCAGGGGACCTTGATGTGTGGATCCTGAGTGGTAATTCCACCCAAGTTAAGGGAGAGAGTGCTCAATGAGCTTCATGAGGGTCATCTGGGAGGGGTAAAAATGAAAAGCCTAGCCAGGGCTTCTGTGTGATGGCCGGGAATCGATAAACAAATCAAGGACCTGAACAAGAGCTGCTCAGGATGCCAGAAAGTCAAAATGCACCACCACATGCCCCTCTACACCCATGGGAGTAGCCCTCATCTCCATGGCAACGGGTGCATATTGATTTTGCTGGTCCATTCATGGACTCAATGTTTTCAATAGCCGTGGATGCGCACTCGAAATGGCCTGAGGTCATCAAAATGCCCTCCACCACCACGGAGAAAACTATTGCAGTCCTACGGACCATTTTTGCCAGGAATGGCTTGCCAGAACAGATTTGCTCCGACAACGGACCACAGTTTGTGTCCGAAGAGTTCCGGAGGTTCTTGAAAAAGAATGGGGTAAGGCATTACACATCCGCCCCGTATCATCCAGCCACAAATGGATTGGCTGAGAGGTTCATACAAACCTTTAAGAAGGCAATAAAGGCTATGTACAATGACAACAATCCGCTGTAGCACAAGGTGGACAATTTCCTCTTCGCCTACCGGAATGCGACACATGCAGTCACCAACCAGGCCCCAGCCATGATGTTCTTTAACCGAAGGTTAAGATCTCGCCTGGATTTGCTCAGACCAAACGTACGAAGAGATGTTGAGAGTAAGTAATTCCAGCACATCCATGAGAAGCCAACAAGGAGCTTCAATGTAGGGCAACCAGTCTTGGCCCGCGACTACCGAACAGAAAAATGGCAGCCAGGAACGATATGCACACGGCAGGGCCCACTAATGTACACAGTGGACGTTGGGGAGAGCATCGTGAGACGCCATGCTGACCAGATCCTAGAGTCACAGGAACAAGTCAACCCCATGCCTCGCCCATACGTACCTGGTGATGAACCCGACGTACAGGTAGCATCTACCCCAGAAACAGTAGCATCGGAAGCTGATGAACCAACCGACGACAGGGGGCCAGAATAGCCTCCGCACCAAGAGCAAGACACTCGGGAAAGGCGCTGTCCAGAAAGGATCAGGAAGCCTCCCCAAAGACTGAATTTATAAATAGACTATTTTCAGCTAATGTTGCATGGTAAAAGTGTTAATTGTAATTAGTTTGATATTTAATTGTTAAATGAGTGTTATGGTACTGTTAATCTAAAAGGGGAGGAATTGTAATGTATGTACCTTTAAGGAGAGAGCTACTTTTACAGCTCCTGTAGTACCGGCAGTGACCACACCTGTATATAAACCCTGAGTAGTGACTTGTACAATTAGTTCTATAGTAACCCTCATTCAGTAAACACCTGTCGAATCGTTCCCTGCAGTCTTTTGTCTGATTATTGAAGGACAAACATTAAGATACACGGACATAACAATTACAACTGTGTAACTCACTGCGAGCAGTTCATTAGACATTCTGTAACTCACTGCTAGCTCTTCATTATAAACTCTGTAACTCACTGTGAGCTGTTAATTATACATTCTGTAACTCACTGCCAGCTGTTCATTAGACAATCTGTAACTGACTGCCAGCTGTTCTTTATACACTCTGTAACTCACTGCCAGCTATTCATTGCACGCTGTGTAACTCACTGCCAGCGTTAATGATAAATTCTGTAACTCACTGCCAGCTATTCATTATACACTCTGTAACTCACTGCCAGCTGTTCATTAGACAGGCTGGAACTCACTGCCAGCTGTTCATTATGCCCTCTGTAACTCACCGCCAGTTGTTCATTATACACTCTGGGCTAGATTTTCAGTATAGACAGTTTTGGGGCGCTAACCTTAGCGCCCGCCCGAAGTTAGCGCCCGCCCCAAAGTAGCGCCCCGTTGCCGGAAATTCAGTGGCTTCGCCCTAAGAGAGTGGTGGAGCGCTAAAAGAGGCGTTCCACTCCTACCTTTAGGCGCTAAGCCGGCGGTCCAGAGGGATAGCGCCCAGGCGGGGCGCAGCGCGGGTGCGGTCATTTTTGCACTGACAGCAGACCCCGTGGTGCCGACCAGCTGTTAAAGGGGGAAGGGACGAATTGGTCTGCTGCCACGCCCTGCACACTGCAGCCTTCCAAAGAGGCCTCAACACTGCTGCTCAGCCCCAGGGAGTCATGGCAACGCCAGAGAAGGCCCGTCAGCGTGCCCTGCGCTTCTCAGAGGGTGATCTGGACATAATGGTCACAGCTCTGGAGGTGAGGCGCAAGATCTTGTTCCCAGAGAGTGGGAGGAATCCAACCCACCATGACTACACCAAAGCCTGGAAGCAGATCGCCCAGAGGGTGACGTTCACCGGCGATGCCCCCAGGACCCACAAACAATGTCGTAAAAAATACAACGATCTGACCAGGATTGTGAAGGTGAGTAGCCTTTCCAGTCTCCTCCTCATTCTTGCACGTACACCTGACATGATGGGCAAAGGGAGCTGAAAGTTCTATTGGCCAGCCCTCAGCCAGCAGCATAGGGACAGTCATGAGCATCAAATGGCCATTCGGCACTCTACACTTTGGCCAAGCTATTCCACCATGGGAGGCAGTGCACACTACATCAGGGCTTCACTCTGTCCAAGCTATTCCACCATGGGAGGCAGTGCACTCTACATCAGGGCTTCACTCTGTCCAAGCTATTCCACCATGGGAGGCAGTGCACTCTACATCAGGGCTTCACTCTGTCCAAGCTATTCCACCATGGGAGGCAGTGCACACTACATCAGGGCTTCACTGCGCACTTACAGCCCGTCCTTTCTCTTGCAGGCTAAAGTAGCATTTAATCGTCAGGCCAGTGCCAGGGGTGGCCGCGCCAAGCTGCAGAAGCTCACTCGGCTGGAGGAGCGCGTGTGTGTGCTCATGGGAGCCCGTGTGATTGTCCCCACAGCGTGCGGTGTATCCGACCCTCCACTGCCCGGCAATGGTAAGGACCTCGCCTTTTGGCCCTCTCGCGTCGCACTGGCCCATCCGAGCTACCCCCTTTGCCACTGTCCCACCAATGCACTGAATGCCACCAGTCCTAACTCCCTCGCTGACGCCGTCTCAGTCACTCTGAAGCTACTCTTGTGCATTCTTGCTTTCAGCTGGTGACGACCAGGACCCTGAAGATGCCAGTGACAGCACCTCCGACCAGGAGGAGGAGGAGGAGCAAGCCGGACCTTCGGGGGAACAGTCACGTCCCGCAGGAGAGGAGGAAATGCTTGACACCTCCTCACTGGATGAGTGCCTGGAGGAACTGTCGCAGGGCAATGCAGCTTCTGGGACCAGTGGCATCCAGCCACCCAGCATCCATGCGCGTGGCCCGCGGCCTTCCCCCCAAAGGGGGGAAGGATCAGAGGGGAGTGCTGCTGCTCGGCACACTCGCCGCCACCAACGCGGCAAGGGTCCCCTAGTTCGGCCCCCTCCTCCCCAGCGGGAGAGTCGCGACTCCAGTCCGGACACCTTCACTTCGGAGGAGGTGCGGAAGCTGGATAAGATGGCCGAGGACTCGGACCGGCACCACATGGAGCTCATGAGTGTGGTGGGGCGCATGCCTGAGGCCATCGAGTCGCTGGCGACCAGTGTGCGCGAGTTCGGGGCAGCAACTGCCGCGAGTGGCCGCATGCTGACTGATGCCGTCAAGACCCTGGCGGCTGTGATGCGCGCGCACACCAGGACCACAGGGGCACTCACTGCTGCCACACGCGCTGTCTCAGGCAGGCATCGCCAGGGCAGCCACCGCGCTGGACCATCCCAGCAAGCCGCCCCTCGGCTGATTGCTGCGGATCCTGCAGTGCGGGCCCGGCCGAGTGCCACCGCGCCACAGCACCAGCCAGCGCATCCCAGACGCCAGCTGGCCCACATTGCGCCATCCGTCGCCGCCATTCCCCCACTGGGGCATCAAGGGCAAGCGGCTGCAGCTGATGGTGGCCAGGCTCAGGTGCGCCACTCAGCAGACGGCCCCTCGAGGCCCAAACGCCTTGTAGGCCACCCCCCAGCGGCATCTGGCGGAAGGGCATCTGAGCCTCAGGCGCCTTCCCCCAGCCTCGCAGCAGCCACTGGGCAGAGCTTGCGAAGGAGCAGCAGGCCGGGCAGGGGAGGCAAAAGGCTGGCCAAGGTCTCGCCCTCGCGGGCCACTCAGTAGAGGGTGTGGGCAGCTTTCCTTTAATATGGCGGTGGCCATCTTTATTTTGCCCATGGTTGTGTTGTTGGAGGGCTTATTTTTTGTGTTAGGCCGACGTTGAGGCCCGGTTTGAAGAAAGGTGGAGTGACTCCTCCCCAGTTTGTGGGAGTGAGTCGTTTGTTGGGCTTTTTGTGGGGCCCGTTTATTGTTTTTGGGGATTCATGTGGGAAGGGCTTTTCATTTTTGTTTAATAAAAAATTATCTTTATTCATGCAGTCTCCATGGTTGTTCTTCTTAGTGTTTGTTGGCTTCGCCGGCTGAGGGCTTGCGGAGCGGCTGCATTCATCTTCCCTCATGGCCCCTGGCCATTCCCTGACAGGGGGCTTAGAAGTACCGTGTAATAAGGTGGCGTCGTGCGGCCCTTGGCCCTGGTCGCTCCCTCCTGGGAACGTACTCCTGCTCCTCCTCCTCCTCCTCCTCCTCATGCTCCTCCTGCTCCTCCTCCTGAGGTGCAGGTCCAACGTCAGGTGGCAGTGCCTGAGTCCTGCGGATAGCCAGGTTGTGTAGCATGCAGCAAACCACCACAAATTGGGAGACCCGGTCCGGCGAATACTGGAGAGCTCCTCCGGAGCGATCAAGGCAGCGGAACCGCTGCTTGAGGACCCCAATAGTTAGCTCGATGATGTTGCGGGTGGTTTGATGGCTCTCGTTGTAGGCCTCTTCAGCAGCGGTCCTGGGCGCGCGGAGCGGGGTCATGAGCCAGGTGCACAAAGGATAGCCTTTGTCCCCGATGAGCCATCCCCTTGGGGGAGGCTGTGCCTGGAACATGTCATGCACAGTACTCTGCCGCAGGATAAAGGCATCGTGGCTGCTGCCTGGGAAGCTGGCATTGACTGCCATGATGCGCTGCTTGTGGTCACATACCAGCTGCACATTCAGAGAATGGTAGCCCTTCCTGTTGCGATACTGCTCGCCATGCTCCAGAGGGGCCCGCAAAGCCACATGCGTACAGTCAATGGCGCCCTGCACCAAGGGGAATTCCCCGAGTCTTGCAAATCCCAATGCGCGCTGATGCTGGCTCTCGAGGGCCATGGGGAAGGAGGTGAATTGGCTTCTCCTTCTGAACAGTGCTTCGGTCACCTGGCGGATGCAGCGATGCGCGCCGTACTGGGAGATGTTTGCTATGTCCCCAGCAGCGTATTGGAAGGAGCCGGTGGCATAGAAGTTCAATGCCACCGTCACCTTCACTTCCACCGACAGAGACGTCCTGCACCTGAGCTTTGGCCGCAGATCTCGGCGAAGCAGGTGGCAAATCTCTGCAATCACCTCCTTTCAGAATCGGAGCCTTTTAACACATCGCGCGGCACTCATGTTTAGGTAGGAGCTCTGCTGGCGGTATAGCCTGACTGGGTAAGGCCTACGTGGCCGACGCCTGTAGCCCCCTCTGCCTCTAGCCAGGGCTGCCCCTCTCACAATGCGTCTGCGAGCCCTACGGACATGGAGCTGCAGCTCCGCGTTGGCACCCATGCAGGCCCCATCAAATCCTGGCAAACAGTCTAATTTCCAAATGGCCACTTGCAGCGCTATGGCCTGAGTCCAAAAATACCTGGCTCTTGCTGCTTGAAACCAGTTAGCTATCCTCCTTGTTGTGTCTCCAGAAATGCGTTGCACAAGACTGTTTTCTGAAAAAAGGCTGGCCTTTATACTGGAGAGGACGTTCCCTTTAATTAGCGCCCCCCGGGGCCCGCGCTGGTTGTGTTGCGTTCCTTTTTCCAAACGCTCCAGCCACCCGCCGCACAATGGGGCGGTCCGACTGAAGTTTGGAATCGGGGTGGCCAAAGGGCGTTGCACGAGGATGTGACGTCATTTTCTGCGCGCGCATCCGGGCGGGCGCTAAACTTTGCGCCGGCGCTAAAGGGCAACTTAATTTGGGGCGGGGCGCAAACTGCGCTGCACCCGGGCGCTACACGCATAGCGCCCGGAAATCACTTCTCTTAAGGCGCTAACTGCTGGCGCAAGCGACTGAAAATCTAGCCCTCTGTATCTTACTGCCAGCTGTTCTTTATAAACTTTGTAACTCACAGTCAGCTGTTCATTAAAACTCTGTAACTTACTGCCAGCTGTTCCTTATACACTCTGTAAATCACGGCCAGCTGATCATTATACACTCTGTAAATTACTGAAAGCTGTTCATTATAAATTCTGTAACACACTGCCAGCTGTTCATTATCCACTCTGTATCTCACTGCCAGTTGTTCATAATACACACTGTAACTCATTGCCAGCTGTTCATTACACACTCTGTAACACCATGCCAGCTGTTCCTTTATACACACTGTATCTCACTGCCAGTTGTTCATTATCCACTCTGTAGTCACTGCCAGCTGTTCATTAGACACTCTGTAACACACTGTCAGCTGTTCATTTTAAGTCGGCAAGTCACTGTTAGCTGTTCATTATAAATTCTGTAACTCACTGCCAGCTGTTCATTTCACACTCTGTGACTCAAAGCCAGCTGTTCTTTATACACTTTGTACCTCATTTCCGGCTCTTCATTACAACTCTGGAACTCGCTGCCAGCTGCTCATCATACGCTCTGTAAATCACTGCCAGCTGATCATTATACACTCTGTAACTCACTGAAAGCTGTTCTTTAAACATTCTGTAACTCACTGCCAGCTGATCATTTTACACTCTGTAACTCACTGAAAGCTGTTCATTACACATTCTATAACTCACTGCCAGCTGTTCATAATACACTGTGTAACTCATTGAAAGCTGTTTACTACACCTTCTATAACGCACTGCAGACTGATCATTTTAAACTCTGTAACTCAAAGCCAGCTGTTCATTCGACAGTCTGGAACTCACTGCCAGCTGTTCATTATACTCTCTGTAACTCACTGACAGCTGTTCATTATACATTCTGGCCTAGAAATTCGGTATGGCCCCGCCAGGTCTTTTGCACCCGAAATTTTGCGCTCGCCAGGATTCCCGTAGCGCCCGCCTAAAATTCAGTTGTGATGGGCCAAGACGGCGGCGGGCGCTATTGCAGGGTTTGGCCGCCTCGCTAGGGGCGATGAATGTCACTTTCAGGCGTCCAGCTGCCGCTGCAGCACCCGATGCGGTGCGGCAGGCTGGGGTACTGCAGGCCTCCTCCTTCTCTTAAGGAGGAGCTGCCTGCAGCCATCAGGTCGCCGGTAGATTCCCCCGGCAAATGAGCCCGGCACCACGGAGAAGTGCCAGGCTCACGGGACTCAGACATCAATGCCGCGGGGGGGTGGTGCAGGAGTCCGGGGAGGGAGGTGCGGGCAGGCGGCCGCCGGGAAAGCGGCCGGCCGCCGCTCCACCTTTATGCGCCGGCCTTTCGGAGCTGCAAGACCCCGTTTCACAAACGCTGTTTGCGGCTGCCACGGGCGAGGCGGCCGCAACTGAATTTGGCCATCGGGCCGGAATAGCATTGCAACCGGGGCGCTGCGCACACCGATGACGTCATCGGTGCCGGCACGGCGCTACCGGCTAATGCCGATGTTAGGGTCCATCTGAATTTCGGGCGATAAAAAACTTCAGGCGCAAACCACTTTATAGCCAATAAGTGGGCGCAAACGCAACTGAATTTCTAGGCCCCTGGGCTAAAAATTCGGCATCGCCGCGCCAGGTCTTTAGTGCCCGAAATTTAGCGCTGGGCTGGATTCCCCTAGCGCCCGCCTGAAATTCAGTAGCGCCACCCCAAGACGGAGGCGGGCGCTATTGGAGGGTTTGGCCGCCTCGTTTGGGGCGAAGAATGTCAGTTTCCGGCGCCCAGCTGCCGCTGCGGCAGCCGATGCGGTGAGGCAGGCTGGGGTACTGCAGGCCTCCTCCTTCTCTTAAGGAGGAGCTGCCTACAGCCGTGAGATCGCCGCTGGATTCCCCCGTCAAATGAGCCCGGCACCACGGAGAAGTGCCGGGCTCGCGGGAGTCACACACCAATGCCGCGGGGGGGTGGTGCAGGAGTCCGGGGAGGGAGGTGCGGCCAGGCGGCCGCCGGGAAAGCGGCCGGCCGCCCCTCCACCTTTATGCGCCGGCCTCTCGGAGCTGTAAGGCACCGTTTTGCAAACGCTGTTTGCGGCCGCGACGGGCGAGGCGGCCGCAACTGAATTTGGCCATCGGGACGGATTACCATTGGAACCGGGGCGCTGCGCACACCGATGACGTCATCGGTGCCGGCGCAGCGCTACCGGCTAACGCCGATGTTAGGGACCAACTCAATTTCGGGCGCTAAAAAACTTCCGGCGCAAACCACTTTATAGCCAATAAGTGGGCGCAAACGCGACTGAATTTCTAGGCCCCTGTATCTTACTGCCAGCTGTTCTTTATAAACTTTGTAACTCACAGTCAGCTGTTCATTACAACTCTGTAACGCACTGCCAGCTGTTCATTATACACTCTGGCCTAGAAATTCAGTCGCATTTGCGCCCACTTATTGGCTATAGAGTGGCTTGCGCCGGAAGTTTTTTAGCGCCCGAAATTCAGTTGGTCCCTAACATCGGCGTTAGCCGGTAGCGCTGCGCCGGCACCGATGACGTCATCAGTGTGCGCAGCACCCCGGTTCCAATGCTATTCCGTGCCGATGGCCAAATTCAGTTGCGGCCGCCTCGCCCGTAGCGGCCGCAAACAGCGTTTGAAAAACGGTGCCTTGCAGCTCCGAGAGGCCGGCGCATAAAAGTGGAGGGGCGGCCGGCCGCTTTCCCGGCGGCCGCCTGGCCGCACCTCCCTCCCCGGACTCCTGCACCACCCCCCCGCGGCATTGGTGTCTGACTCCCGCGAGCCCGGCACTTCTCCGTGGTGCCGGGCTCATTTGCCGGGGGAATCCAGCGGCGATCTCACGGCTGCAGGCAGCTCCTCCTTAAGAGAAGGAGGAGGCCTGCAGTACCCCAGCCTGCCGCACCGCATCGGGTGCCGCAGCGGCAGCTGGACGCCTGAAACTGACTTTCATCGCCCCAAACGAGGCGGCCAAACCCTGCAATAGCGCCCGCCTCCGTCTTGGGGCGGCGCAACTGAATTTCAGGCGGGCGCTACGGGAATCCGGGCGAGCGCAAAATTTCGGGCACTAAAGACCTGGCGCGGCGATACCGAATTTTTAGCCCTCTGTATCTTACTGCCAGCTGTTCATTTATAAACTCAGCAATTCACTGCCAGATGTTCATTACAACTCTGTAACTCACTGCCAGCTGTTCATTTATAAACTCTGTATCTCACTGCCAGTTGTTCATTATCCACTCTGTAGTCACTGCCAGCTGTTCATTACAACTCTGTAACTCACTGCCAGCTGTTCATTATGCACTCTGTATCTCACTGCCAGTTGTTCATTATCCACTCTGTAGTCACTGCCAGATGTTCATTACAACTCTGTAACTCACTGCCAGCTGTTCATTTATAAACTCTGTATCTCACTGCCAGTTGTTCATTATCCGCTCTGTAGTCACTGCCAGCTGTTTATTACACATTCTGTAACTCACTGCCAGCTGTTCATTATACACTCCATAACTCACTGAAAGCTGTTAATTACACCTTCTGTAACTCACTGCAGACTGATCATGTTAAACTCTTAACTCACTGTTAGCTGTTCATTATACACTCTGTAACTCACTGTGAGCTGTTCATTAGACATTCTGTAACTCACTGCCAGCTATTCATAATACATTCTATAACACACTGCCAGGTGTTCATTAGACATTCTGTAAATGACTGCCAGCTGTTCATTAGAGATCGTGTAACACATTGCCAGCTGTTCATTTTAAACTTTGTAACTCACAGCCAGCTGTTCATTACAACTCTGTAACTCACTGCCAGCTGTTCATTATACACTCCTGCCTAGAAATTCAGTTGTTAGCATCAGCCGCTAGCGCCTTAAAAGGCCGAGAAGTGGGGCGCGAGGCGGCTAGCGACCGGGCGCGGCGCGATCTGCGCTTCTCGCGAACTTCAGTCAAGAATTAGCAGCGGCGCAAAACCGCAGTGCCCGCTCAGCTGTGCGCGCAGATCCTGACGACTTTGATGGTGCAATGCCTTTGGTGCGCCCCGAACTGGAACTTCAGTGGCGCCGCCCTTCTGTGCGCCTGGTGCCCCAGCGACTGGTTGAGTGGAATGGTTCCCAGTCGCTGGGAGGCGTGGGTGGCGCTATTTAAAGGGGACTCTTCCTGCATTCTTTGTGGCAGCCATTTTGTTCCACGCCTTCTGTGTGAGAGAGAGAGATTTAGAGAGAGACAAAGGCTTTGACTCAGCGCTCGCACAGGTACTTCTGGCTTCAGGCCAGAGCTTTGCAGTTGGATTTAACTTTCAGTGCCAAAGCCTTGAGTCGCCACATATAATGGGGGCTGCAATTGGTGGAAACGTTGGGTTTCTCCATTGCATTGAAAGGGCTCAGAGATGCCGAGAGAGAGTGCCAATCATGGCCAGACTGAGAAGGGCCAACAGGCGTCGGCACAGGAGGCCTTACCCACCCAGGGCATACCGCCAGCAGTTCTCATATCTCAACATGTCTGAGGAGCAGTGCATTTGGAGGCTGCGATTCAGAAGAGAGGTGGTCACTGAGATCTTCCACCTGCTTCAGAGAGATCTGCAGCCACAGCTGAGGAGCAGGACGTCTCTGTCGGTGGCAGTGAAGGTGACAGTGGCTCTCAACTTCTATGCCACTGGCTCCTTCCAATCCGCTACTGGGGGCATTGCCAATATCTCACAGTTTGCGGTGCATTGCTGCATCCGCCAGGTGACGAATGCCCTCTTCAGAAGGAGACGTCAGTACATTTCCTTCCCCATGACCCTGGACAAGCAGCAAGAGTGCGCAATGGGATTTGCGAGAATAGCGGGCTTCCCCATGGTCCAGTGTGCCATTGACTGCACGCATGTGGCTTTGCGGGCACCTCTACAAAATGCTGAGGATTACCGCAACTGGAAGGGCTACCATTTGCTCAATGTCCAGTTGGTGTGTGACCACAGGCAGCTCATACCAGCTGTCAATGCCCGCTTTCCAGGCAGCAGCCACGATGCCTTCATCCTGTGCCAGACTTCTGTGGCAGACATTTTCGAAGCCCTGGCTCACCCAGGTGGCTGGCTTCTCGGGGACAAGGGCTATCCTTTGTGCACCTGGCTGATGATCCCGCTCCGTGTGCCCAGCACCCCTGCTGAACAACGATACAATGACAGCCATCAAGCGACCAGGAACATCATTGAGCACACAATCGGTGTGCTGAAGCAACCGTTCCGCTGTCTGGACCATTCCGGGGGAGCCCTACAGTACTCGCCTGAGCGAGTCTCCCATTTCGTTGTAGTGTGCTGCATGCTGCACAACCTGGCAATCCTCAGGACCCATCCAATGCCACCAGACATTGGAGGACCACCAGAGGAGGAGGAGGAGGAGGAGGAGGAGCAGGAGGAGGAGCACCCAGACGGGAGGGAGGCACAAAGTGCAAGGGCCGTCCGTCGGCGGCTTATTGCAAGTCGGTTCTAGGCCCCCTCTCAGGGAATGGCTTGTGCCATTGAAAGAACATGAATGGAGCCGCTCCGCAAACCCTGAGGCGGTCAAGGCAACAAATAGTTCAAAGTACAAACATGGACAATCTGAATAAAAAAAAATTTTATTTTACAAACTCTGTTCCCTTCCCTCATGACAAACTAAAACAGAGAACCCCCCCAAAAAACAGTCAGACACATAACTGTCTTTCACAACCTGGTGAAAATCAACAAAACAGTTAAACAAAAATGACCATGATCCTCGGCCTTCATAAAAAACTCACACAACATTCTCGGCCTTCATAAAAAACTCAACATAACATTCTCGGCCTTCATAAAAAACTCAACATTTTGCCACAACTCCTACTTTTTGGCCTGCGAGGGTGATCCGCCTCGCTTGCGCGAATTGCCCCTTCCCGCCCTGCAGCTCCTCCTCAATGGGACCCCAGTGGCTGCAGAAAGGCTGGGGGAAGGCTGCTGAGGGTCACATAGTGAGTCGGCAGATGCCCTTGGGGGACGGCCTGGACCAGCTCTGGGCCTGGAGGGCCCGGCTGCTGACTGCTCCAACTCTGCTTGGGCGGCAGCAGTCTGTCCTACGGGTGGTGGCAGCTGCAGTGGAGGAGTGACTGTGTTGGCAGCAGGTGCGAACCTGACAGAGCACAGGCACTCCCTGGTCGGCCGAGACACTGGCACTCGCACGGGCCAGCACTGAAGCATGCGCAGCAATCTGCTGAAGCACAGACTGCTGGGCTGCTGCGGCGCAGCGAGGGCCCCGGTGATCCCTGGCCGAACCAGCAAGGGTGCCAGCAGTTAGTGCCCATGTGTCCCTGATCTGTGTCTGCATCAGACCAGCCAGTGAATGCACTGCACGACTAAGCACTTGGCTGGAAGCCGCATGTGATGCAGTGATGTCCTGCTGGCTCCTGGCCTGTGCTGCCCTGAAGTCCTGCAGACTCCTGGCCTGTGCTGCCCCGAATTCCTGCAGACTCCTGGCCTGTGCTGCACTGAATTCCTGCAGACTCCTGGCCTGTGCTGCACTGAATTCTTGCAGACTCCTGGCCTGTGCTGCCCCGAATTCCTGCACACTCCTTGCCAGTGACTCTATGGAGTCAGGCATCCTTGACACTGCAGCCATGAGCTCAATGTGCCTGCGCTCAGCCTGGGCGCCCATTTCACCAAGGAGCCGCACCTCCTCTGCGCTCACTGTAGCAGGACTGGAGGCTGCACTCCCCCTCCGGGGAGAAGGCCGCCGAGCATCCCTACCCCTCCCATGATGCTGCAGCCCACTGGGCCCCGGAGCTTCACTGTCATCAGACCCTTCCCCCCTGCTCCCCTCCAGGGAAGACGTGTCCCCATCATGGCCATGGGCTGCCTCGGCTGAGGGTGGCACTGATGGTCCGGCTTCCTCTTCCTCCTCCTCGCCTTCTGAATCACTCACAGTGCCAGCTTGAGGGCCCGCCTCCTCACCTGGCGAATCAGCATCTGAAAGCAGGGAGGCACAAGAGTTGCTTTAGAGTGAGGACAGGGCGGCAGCGAGGGAGCCATGAGTGCTGCAATGCACTGCATTGGTTCGAGAGTGGCAAAGGATGCTGGTGTGAGGCACAAGTGGAAAGAGAGAGGTCAAATAGGTCATGACCTTACCATTGCTGTCCACAACGGGGTCGGCATCTCCAGTGGTGACGTGGCCAATCAGCCGGCCTCCCATCATCTGCTCCACTCGCTGCTCCAGGTCGGTGAGGTCTTTAAGTTCAGGACGGCCTCCCCTGGTCCGTCGCTGCTGCCTCCGATTGTGGGCCAGCCTGCCCTGCAAGAGAAAGGACGGGCTCTCAGTACAGTGTCAAGCCCTGATCTTGCCTGCACTGCCTTCCATGGTGGAATAGCCCTGACAGTGTCAAGCCCTGATCTTGCCTGCACTGCCTCCCATGGTTGAATAGCTCTGACAGTGTCAAGCCCTGATCTTGCTTGCACTGCCTCCCATGGTAGAATAGCCCTGACAGTGTCAAGCCTTGATCTTGCCTGCACTGCCTCCCATGGTTGAATAGCCCTGACAGTGTCAAGCCCTGATCTTGCCTGCACTGCCTCCCATGGTCGAATAGCCCTGACAGTGTCAAGCCCTGATCTTGCCTGCACTGCCTCCCATGGTCGAATAGCCCTGACAGTGTGTAAAGTGGTGAATGTGCATGTGATTTTCATGAGAGTCCCATAGGTATTGGATGAGGGCTGGGCATTGGGGCTTTCAGGACTCTTTGGCCAGAAAGTCAAGTGCACATGCAGGGATGAAGAGGAAACTGGAAAGGGTACTCACCCTGACAACCCGAGTGAGGTCATTGAACTTCTTTCTGCATTGCGTGGGTGTCCTGGGGACCATGCTGCTGGAGGTCACTCTGTTTGCCACCTCCCTCCAAGCTTTCCTGTATTCGCTGGGCAGCGGCCTCCTGCCACTGTCAGGGAAGAGGACAGGTCGCCTGCGCTCCACTGCGACAACCAGAACCTTCAGGGCGCCCTCACTGAAGCGCTGCGCTCGCTCCCTGGCCTTCTCCATGGTCCTGGGCGTTGCGTTGCTGAAGCAAGTCTGTTCAGGCATAGGTTCAGGGCTGCAGTGTGCAGGGCATAGCGGCAAACCAAATCGACCCTCCCCCTTTAAGAGCTGACTGGCGCCAGCATGTCTGCTTGCAATCAATAACTCGCCGCACCTGCGCTGCGCCCGCCCTCAGTGGTAGAGCCTCGGCTCGCCGGCTTAGTGCCTTATGATAGTCGTGCATCGCATGCTTTAGCGCAGCAGCAGCCTCTTGGGGTGATGCAACTCAATTTCGGCGAAGGTGGCGCTAAGTTGCGCCGGGCGCTAAATTTAGCGACCGCCCGGCTGCAGCGCCCCAAACGTGGCGATGCTGAATTTCTAGGCCTCTGTATCTTACTGCCAGCTATTCTTTATAAACTTTGTAACTCACAGCCAACTGTTCATTACAAATCTGTAACTCACTGCCAGCTGTTCTTTATACACTCTGTAAATCACTGCCAGCTGTTCATTGTACACTGTGTAACTCACTGCCAGTTGTTCATAATACACACTGAAACTCATTGCCAGCTGTTCATTAGACATTCTGTAAATCACTGCCAGCTGTTCATTAAACAGTCTGTAACTCAATGCCAGCTGTTCATTAGACATTGTGTAACACATTGCCAGCTGTACATTTTAAACTTTGTAACTCACTGCCAGCTGTTCTTTATACACTTTGTAACTCACAGCCAGCTGTTCATTACAACTGTGTAGCTCACTGTGAGCAGTCCATTAGACATTCTGTAACTCACTGCCAGCTGTTCATTACAACTCTGTAACTCACTGCCAGCTGTTCTTTATACACACTGTAAATCACTGCCAGCTGTTCATTGCACACTGTGTAACTCACTGCCACCTGTTCATTATAAATTCTGTAACTCACTGCCAGCTGTTCATTATACACTCTGTAACTCACTGCCAAATGTTCATTATCCACTCTGTAGTCACTGCCAGCTGTTCATTAGATACTCTGTAACACACTGCCAGCTTTTCATTATAAACTTGGCAAGTCGCTGCCAGCTGTTTATTATACACTCTGTAATTCACTGCCAGCTGTTCATTATACACTCTGTATCTCACTGCCAGTTGTTCATAATACACACTGTAACTCATTGCCAGCTGTGCATTACACACTCTGTAACACCGTGCCAGCTGTTCATTTATACACTCTGTATCTCACTGCCAGTTGTTCATTATCCACTCTGTAACACACTGCCAGCTATTCATTTTAAGTCGGCAAGTCACTGTTAGCTGTTCATTATAAATTCTGTAACTCACTGCCAGCTGTTCATTTCACACTCTGTAACTCAAAGCCAGGTGTTCTTTATACACTTTGTACCTCACTTCCGGCTCTTCATTACAACTCTGGAACTCACTGCCAGCTGCTCATCATACACTCTGTAAATCACTGCCAGCTGATCATATACACTCTGTAACTCACTGAAAGCTGTTCATTACACATTCTATAACTCACTGCCAGCTTTCATAATACACTCTGTAACTCACTTAAAGCTGTTTATTAGACCTTCTGTAACTCACTCCAAACTGTTCATTATATACTGTGTAACTCACTGCCAGCTGTTCATTAGACATTCTGTAAATCACTGCCAGCTGTTCATTTTAAACTTTGTATCTCACAGCCAGCTGTCCTGTATACACTTTTTAACTTACTGCCAGCTGTTCACTATACACTCTGTATCTTACTGCCAGCTGTGCTTTATAAACTTTGTAACTCACAGCCAGCTGTTCATTATAAGTTCTGTATCTCACTGCCAGCTGTTCATTATACACTCTGTAACTTACTGCCAGCTGTTCATTATCCACTCTGTAGTCACTGCCAGCTGTTCATTATACACTCTGTATCTCACTGCCAGTTGTTCATTATACACACTGGAACCCACTGCCAGCTGTTCATTGCACACTCTGTAACATCATGCCAGCTTATCATTTATACACTCTGTAACTCAATGCCAGTTATTCATTATCCACTCTGTGGTCACTGCCAGCTGTTTAGTACAACTCTGTAACTCACTGCCAGCTGTTCATTATACACTCTGTAACTCACTGCCAGCTGTTCATCATCCACACTGTAGTCACAGCCAGCTGTTCATTACAACTCTGTAACATCTTGCCAGCTGTTCATTTATATACTCTGTAACTCAATGCCAGTTATTCATTATCCACTCTGTAGTCACTGCCAGCTGTTCATTACAAATCTGTAAATCACTGCCAGCTGTTCATTATACACTCTGTATCTCACTGCCAGTTGTTCATAATACACACTGTAACTCATTGTCAGCTGTGCATTACACACTCTGTAACACCGTGCCAGCTGTTCATTATACACTCTGTATCTCACTGCCAGTTGTTCATTATCCACTCTGTAGTCCCTGCCAGCTGTTCATTAGACACTCTGTAACACACTGCCAGCTGTTCATTTTAAGTCGGCAAGTCACTGTTAGCTGTTCATTATAAATCCTGTAACTCACTGCCAGCTGTTCATTTCACACTCTGTAACTCAAAGCCAGGTGTTTTTTATACACTTTGTACCTCACTTCCGGCTCTTCATTACAACTCTGGAACTCACTGCCAGCTGCTCATCATACAGTCTGTAAATCACTGCCAGCTGATCATATGCACTCTGTAACTCACTGAAAGCTGTTCATTTCACATTCTATAACACACTGCCAGCTTTCGTAATACACTCTGTAACTCACTTAAAGCTGTTTATTAGACCTTCTGTAACTCACTCCAAACTGATCATTTTAAACTTTGTAACTCACTGTTAGCTGTTCATTATACACTCTGTAACTCACTGCGAGCTGTTCATTATACACTGTGTAACTCACTGCCAGCTGTTCATTAGACATTCTGTAAATCACTGCCAGCTGTTCATTTTAAACTTTGTATCTCACAGCCAGCTGTTCTGTATACACTTTTTAACTTACTGCCAGCTGTTCACTATACACTCTGTATCTTACTGCCAGCTGTGCTTTATAAACTTTGTAACTCACAGCCAGCTGTTTGTTATAAGTTCTGTATCTCACTGCCAGCTGTTCATTATACACTCTGTAACTTAATGCAAGCTGTTCATTATCCACTCTGTAGTCACTGCCAGCTGTTCATTAGATACTCTGTATCTCACTGCCAGTTGTTCATTATACACACTGGAACCCAATGCCAGCTGTTCATTGCACACTCTGTAACATCATGCCAGCTTATCATTTATACACTCTGTAACTCAATGCCAGTTATTCATTATCCACTCTGTGGTCACTGCCAGCTGTTCATTATATACTCTGTAACTCACTGCCAGCTGTTCATCATCCACACTGTAGTCACAGCCAGCTGTTCATTGCAACTCTGTAACATCTTGCCAGCTGTTCATTTATATACTCTGTAACTCAATGCTAGTTATTCATTATCCACTCTGTAGACACTGCCAGCTGTTCATTACAAATCTGTAAATCACTGCCAGCTGTTCATTATACACTCTGTAACTCACTGCCAACTGTTCATCATCCACACTGTTGTCACTGCCAGCTGTTCATTATATATTCTGTAATACACCGCAAGCTGTTCATTTTAAAGTCTGTAACTCACTGCCAGCTGTTCATTAGACATTGTGTAACACATTGCCAGCTGTTCATTTTAAACTTTGTAAATCACTGCCAGCTCTTATTTATACACTCTGTAACTCACTACCAGCTGTTCATTGCAACTCTGTAACTCACTGCCAGCTGTTCATTATACACTCTGTATCTTACTGCCAGCTGTTCTTTATAAACTGTTTAACTCACAGCCAGCTGTTCATTACAACTCTGTAACTCACTGCCAGCTGTCCTTTATACACTCTGTAAATCACTGCCATCTGTTCATTACACATTCTATAACTCACTGCCAGCTGTTCATTACAACTCTGTAACTCACTGCCAGTTGTTCATTACACACTCTGTATCTCACTGCCAGTTGTTCATTATCCACTCTGTAGTCACTGCCAGCTGTACATTAGACACTCTGTAACACACTGTCAGCTGTTCATTTTAAGTTGGCAAGTCACTGTTAGCTGTTCATTATAAATTCTGTAACTCACAGCCAGCTGCTCATCATACACTCTGTAAATCACTGCCAGCTGATCAGTATGCACTCTGTAACTCACTGAAAGCTGTTCATTACACATTCTATAACTCACTGCCAGCTGTTCATTAGACACTCTGTAACACACTGCCAGCTGTTCGTTTTAGGTCGGCAAGCCACTGTTAGCTGTTCATTATAAATTCTGTAACTCACTGACAGCTGTTCATTTCACAATCTGTAACTCAAAGCCAGCTGTTCTTTATACACTTTGTACCTCACTTCCGGCTCTTCATTACAACTCTGGAACTCACTGCCAGCTGCTCATTATGCACTCTGTAACTCACTGAAAGCTGTTCATTACACATTCTGTAACTCACTGCCAGCTGATCATTATACACTCTGTAACTCACTGCCAGCTGTTCATTAGATATTCTGTAAATCATTGCCAGCTGTTCATTAGATATTCTGTAAATCACTGCCAGCTGTTCATTAAAAACTCTGTAACTCACAGCAGGCTGTTCATTAGACATTCTGTAACTCACTGCAGACTGATCATTTTAAACTCTGTAACTCACTGTTAGCTTTTCATTTTACACTCTGTAACTCACTGCCAGCTGTTCATTATACATTCTGTAACACACTGCCTGTTGTTCATTTTAAACTTTGTAACTCACTGCCAGCTGTTTTTATACACTTTGTAACTCACAGCCAGCTGTTCATTACAACTGTGTAACCCACTGTGAGCAGATCATTAGACATTCTGTAACTCACTGCCAGCTGTTCCTTACAACTCTGTAACTCACTGCCAGCTGTTCATTATACACTCTGTATCTTACTGCCAGCTGTTCTTTATAAACTTCGTAACTCACAGCCAGCTGTTCTTTATACACTCTGTAAATCACTGCCAGCTGTTCATTGCACACTGTGTAACTCACTGCCAGCTGTTCGTTATACACTCTGTATCTCACTGCAAATTGTTCATTACACACTCTGTAACTCACTGCAAATTGTTCATTACACACTCTGTAACTCACTGCCAGCTGTTCATTATACACTCTGTATCTCACTGCCAGCTGTTCATTAGACACTCTGTAGCACACTGCCAGCTGTTCATTTATAAACTCTGTAATTCACTGTCAGCTGTTCATGAGACACTCTGTAACTGACTGCCAGCTGTTCATTATAAACTATGTAACTCACTGCCAGCTGTTTATTTTATATATGTAACTCACTGCCTGCTGTTCATTATAAACTCTGTATCTTACTGCCAGCTGTTCTTTATAAACTTTGTAACTCACAGCCAGCTGTTCTTTATACACTCTGTAAATCACTGCCAGCTGTTCATTGCACAATGTGTAACTCAATACCAGCTGTTCATTATAAATTCTGTAACTCACTGCCAGCTGTTCATTATAAACTCGGCAATTCACTGCCAGCTGTTCATTACACACTCTGTGTCTCACTGCCAGTTATTCATTATACATGCTGTAACTCACTGCCAGCTGTTGATTATACACTCTGTATCTCACTGCCAGTTGTTCATTACGCACTCTGTAACACCGTGCCAGCTGTTCATTTATACACTCTGTATCTCACTGCCAGTTATTCATTATCAACTCTGTAACTCACTGCCAGCTGCTCATTATAAATTCTGTAACTCACAGCCAGCTGTTCTTTATACACTCTGTAACTCACTGCCAGCTGTTCATTATACACTCTGTAACTCACTGCCAGCTGTTCATTATAAACTCAGCAATTCACTGCCAGCTGTATATTATATACTCTGTAATTCACTACCAGCTGTTCATTACACACTCTGTGTCTCACTGCCAGTTGTTCATTATACACTCTGAAACTCACTGCCAGCTGTTCATTATACACTCTGTATCTCACTGCCAGTTGTTCATTACACACTCTGTAACACCGTGCCAGCTGTTCATTTATACACTCTGTAGTCACTGTCAGCTGTTTATTAGACAATCTGTAACACACCGCCAGCTGTTCACATATACACTCTGTAATTCACTGTCAGCTGTTCATGAGACACTCTGTAACTGACTGCCAGCTGTTCATTAGACAATCTGTAACTCACTGACAGCTGTTCATTATAAACTTTGTAACTCACTGCCAGCTGCTCATTATACACCCTTTATCTCACTGCCAGCTGTTCATTACAACTCTGTAACTCACTGCCAGCTGCTCATTATACACTCTGTAAAGCACTGCCAGCTGGTCATTATAAACTCTGTAACTCACTGCCAGTTGTTCATTACACACTGTATAAATCTCTGCCAGCTTTCATTATACACTCTGTAACTCACTGAAACCTGTTCCTTGCACAATCTGTAACTCACTGCCAGCTGTTCTTTATACACTTTGTAACTCACAGCCAGCTGTTCATGACAACTGTGTACCTCACTGCGAGCAGTTCATTAGACATTCTTTAACTGACTGCTAGCTCTTCATTATAAACTCTGTAACTCACTGCGAGCTGTTAATTACACACTCTGTAACTCACTGCCAGCTGTTCATTAGGCAATCTGTAACTCACTGCCAGCTGTCCTTTATACACTCTGTAACTCACTGCCAGCTATTCTTTGCACACTGTTTAACTCACTGCCAGCTGTTCATTATACACTCTGTAAATTGCTGCCACCTGGTTATTTGACACTCTGCAACTCAAAGCCAGCTGTTCATTCTAAACTTTGTAACTCAAAGCCAGCTGTTCATTAGACAGTCTGGAACTCACTGCCAGCTGTTCATTTTACAGTCTCTATCTTTCTGCCAGCTGTTCTTATAAATTTTGTAACTCACAGACAGCTGTTCATCACAATTCTGTAACTCACTGACAGCTGTTCATTATACACTCTGTAACACAATGCCAGCTGTTCATTTCTACATTCTGTATCTCACTGCCAGTTGTTCATTATCCACTCTGTAGTCACTGCCAGCTGTTCATTAGACACTCTGTAACACACTGCCAGCTGATCATTTTAAGTCGGCAAGTCACTGTTAGCTGTTCATTATAAATTCTGTAACTCGCTGCCAGCTGTTCATTTCATACTCTGTAACTCAAAGCCAGCTGTTCTTTATACACTTTGTACCTCACTTCCAGCTCCTCATTACAAATCTGGAACTCACAGCCAGCTGTTCATCATATACTCTGTAAATCAATGCGAGCTCTTCATTATACACTCTGTAACTCACTGCCAGCTGTTCATTAAGCACTCTGTAACTCACTGCCAGCTGTTCATTAGACATTTTGTAACACTCTGCCAGCTGTTCATTTTAAACTTTGTAACTCAATGCCAGCTGTTCTTTACAATTATGTAACACACTGCAAGCAGTTCATTAGACATTCTGTAACTCTCTGCTAGGTGTTCATTTCAACTCTGTAACTCACTGCCAGCTGTTCATTAGACACTCTGTATCTCACTGCCAGCTGTTCATTAGACGCTCTGTAATTCACTGTCAGCTGTTCATGAGACACTCTGTAACTGACTGCCAGCTGTTCATTAGACACTCTGCAACTCACTGACAGCTGTTCATTATATATATGTAACTCACTGCCAGCTGTGAATTATACATTCTGTAACTCATTCCAGCTGTTCATTAGACACTCTGTAACTCACTGCCAGCTTTTCATTTATACACTCTGTATCTCACTGCCAGTTATTCATTATCCACACTTGTAGTCACTGCCAGCTGTTCATTACAGATCTGTAACTGACTGCCAGCTGTTCATCATCCACACTGTAGTCACTGCCAGCTGTTCATTAGACACTCTGTAACTCACTGCCAGGTTTTCATTACAACTCTGTAATTCACTGCCAGCTGTTCTTTATACACTCTGTAAATCACTACCAGCTGTTCATTGCACACTTTGTAACTCACTGCCAGCTGTTCATTATTCACTCTGTAACTCTCTGCCAGCTGTTCATTAGACACTCTGTAACACACTGCCAGCTGTTCATTTTAAATCAGCAAGTCACTGTCAGCTGTTCATTAGACAAGCTGTAACACACTGCCAGCTGTTCATTTATACACTCTGTAATTCACTGTCAGCTGTTCATGAGACACTCTGTAACTGACTGCCATCTGTTCATTAGACATTCTGTAACTCACTGACAGCTGTTCATTATAAACTATGTAACTCACTGCCAGCTGTTTATTATATATATGTAACTCACTGCCAGTTATTCATTATCCACACTGTAGTCACTGCCAGCTGTTCATTACAAATCTGTAACTCACTGCCAGCTGTTCATCATCCACACTGTAGTCTCTGCCAGCTGTTAATCATCCACACTGTAGTCAATGCCAGCTGTTCATTAGACACTTTGTAACTCACTGCCAGCTGTTCATTATAAATTCTGTAACTCACTGCCAGCTGTTCATTATTCACTCTGTAACACACTGCCAGCTGTTCATTTATACACTCTGTAATTCACTGTCAGCTGTTCATGAGACACTCTGTAACTGACTGCCAGCTGTTCATTAGACATTCTGTAACTCACTGCCAGCTGTTTATTATATATATGTAACTCACTGCCAGCTGTGCAATATACATTCTGTAACTCATTCCAGCTGTTCATTATAAACTTTGTAACTCACTGCCAGCTGCTCATTATACACTCTTCATCTCACTGCCAGCTGTTCTTATTCACTCTGTCACTCTCTGCCAGTTGTTCATTACATCTATATATATAAAGCGGCTCTTCTGTCTGTCCCGATGTCTGTCCCGATATCTGTCTGTCTGTCCATGTTCTATATGTTTGAAAGTTATAGAGCGTACCGACGCGCGCGTCGCCTCAAAAGAAAGCTTGCCATTCCGGACCGGTCATAGGCATATTTACCTTTCGGCCGGACAAAAATCCCGCCCGCAGTATCCAAAAAACATTCAGCATTCCGCTCATTAGCATCTCATTAGCGACCGTGTGACGTCGAGGTCGACCAATTGGACGGCGGGTTCCTGGCGCGTGCCGTCCTACAGTTGAGTGTCGAGTGACTCGACGATTGACCAATCCTACGCTTCGGTGACCTGACCGGTCGACCAATCGGTGCGTGTGTGGGCGGGCCTTATCCTTCTGAACCGAGGAGAGTGGCCGCCATCTTGATTTTTCACGACTTTTTCCCCCACACTTTCTGTGTGTTAGGGAACTAAGGTAAATATTTGAATTATGTGTTAGGGAATTAATTAACAATTTATTTCAGTTTTATATTGTGTTTAGCAACCCCCCCCTCCTCCTCACCCTCGCGCAGGGGGGACTCGGTGCTGGTCTCCAGGCCCGCTGCAGGCAGGCCTGAAGCTCCAAAAATTTCTCTCCCTCTCTCTCTTCCCTCTCTCTCTCTCCTTCTCCTCTTCCCTCTCTCTCCTTCTCCTCTTCCCTCTCTCTCCTTCTCCTCTTCCCTCTCTCTCTTTCTCCTCTTCCCTCTCTGTCTCTCTCTACTTCCCCCTCTTAGGTTTGACGGTGTCAGGGCCCGAAGTGAGCCGCTCTAACGGCCACCAGCCCGCGGGGTTTCCCTGCCTACTCCCCGCTCTAACGGCCGCCAGCCCGCGGGGTTTCCCTGCCTACTCCCCGCGGGCCGCCTCGCGCCACTGGCACTGACCGCGCATGCGCCGCCCGCCCGCGAGAGCCCGCTCTGGCTTTTTTTAAAACGGCAACCACGCATGCGCACGGCCCGCCACCCCGTGACGCCAGCACGCATCAGTTTAAAAAAAATGAAGAGGCCGCCAATTGCGCAGCCGCCTTGACGCCGGCACGCATGCGCACGGCCCCCGTGACGCCAGCACACAGCCTCGGGAGATCGCGGGGGAGGAGAGCCTCGGGAAATCGCGGGGGGGGGGAGAGACTCGGGAAATCATGGGGGGGGGAGAGCCTCGGGAAATCGCGGGGGGGGAGAGCCTCGGGAAATCGCGGGGGGGGGAGAGCCTCGGGAAATTGCGGGGGGGGGAGAGCCTCGGGAAATCGCGGGGGGGGAGAGCCTCGGGAAATCGCGGGGGGGGTGAGAGCCTCGGGAAATCGCGGGGGGGGGGAGAGCCTCGGGAAATCGCGGGGGGGGGGAGAGACTCGGGAAATCGCGGGGGGGGAGAGCCTCGGGAAATCGCGGGGGGGGGAGAGCCTCGGGAAATCGCGGGGGGGAGAGCCTCGGGAAATTGCTTCTCTGCTCCCCCCCCCAGTCTCTCTCTGTTCCCCCCCGTCTCTCTCTGTTCCCCCCTCCCCCCAGTCTCTCTCTGTTCCCCCCTCCCCCCAGTCTCTCTCTGTTCCCCCCCAGTCTCTCTCTGTTCCCCCCCCAGTCTCTCTCTGTTTCCACCCCCCCCAGTCTCTCTCTGTTCCCTCCCCCCAGTCTCTCTCTGCCGCCCCCCCACCCCCCCAGTCGCTCTCTCTCTCTCTTCCAACAACAACATGCCCTCGAAAAAGCCTCGGCAAAGCCGGGCTCACCCCAGCAAGTACTGTATAAATCACTGCCAGCTGTTCATTATACACTCTGTAACTCACTGAAAACTTTTCCTTACACAATCTGTAACTCACTGCCAGCTGTTCTTTACACATTTTGTAACTCACAGCCAGCTGTTCATTACAACTGTGTAACTCACTGCGAGCAGTTCATTAGACATTCTTTAACTGACTGCTAGCTCTTCATTATAAACGCTGTAACTCACTGCGAGCTATTAATTATACACTCTGTAACTTACTGCCAACTATTAATTAGACAATCTGTAACTCACTGCCAGTTATTCATTGCACGCTGTGCAACTCACTGCCAGCTTTTAATTATATATTCTGTAACTCACTGCCAGCTGTTCGTTAGACACTCTGTAACTCACTGCCAGCTGTTCATTAGACATTCTGTAACACACTGCCAGCTGTTCATTAGACATTCTGTAACACACTGCCAGCTGTTCATTTTAAACTTTGTAACTCACTGCCAGCTGCTCTTTATACACTTTGTAACTCACAGTCAGCTGTTCATTACAAATGTGTAACTCACTGCGAGCAGTCCATTAGACATTCTGTAACTCACTGCCAGCTGTTCTTTATAAACTCTGTAAATCACCACCAGCTGTTCATTGCACACTGTGTAACTCACTGCCAGCTGTTCATTATAAACTCGGCAGGTCACTGCCAGCTGTTTATAATATACTCTGTAACTCACTGCCAGCTGTTCATTATATACTCTGTAACTCACTGCCAGCTGTTCATTAGACACTCTGTAACACACTGCCAGCTGTTCATTTATACACTCTGTAACTGACTGTCAGCTGTTCATTAGACACTCTGTAACTCACTGCCTGCTGTGCATTATACATTCTGTAACTGATGCCAGCTGTTCATTATAAACTTTGTAACTCACTGCCAGCTGCTCATTATACACTCTGTATCTCACTGCCAGCTGTTCATTAAAACTCTGTAAATCACTGCCAGCTGTTCATTATGCACTCTATAAAGCACTGCCAGCTGGTCTTATACACTCTGTAACTGACTGAAAACTTTTCCTTACACAATCTGTAAATCACTGCCCGCTGTTCTTTACAACTGTGTAACTCACTGCGAGCAGTTCATTAGACATTCTTTAACTGACTGCTAGCTCTTCATTATAAACTCTGTTACTCACTGCGAGCTGTTAATTATAAATTCTGTAACTCACTTTCAGCTGTTCATTATACACTCTGTAACTCACTGCCAGCTGTTTATTATACACTCGGAATCTCACTGCCAGTTGTTCATTATACACTCTGTAACTCACTGCCAGCTGTTCATTAGACACTCTGTATCTCACTGCCAGTTGTTCATTATACACTCTGGAATTCAGTGCCAGCTTTTCATTACACAGTCTGTAACACCATGCTAGCTGTTCATTAATATACTGGGTATCTCACTGCCAGTCATTCATTATCCACTCTGCAGTCACTACCAGCTGTTCATTAAAATTCTGTAACTCACTGCCAGCTGTTCATCATCCACACTCTAGTCACTGCCAGCTGTTCATCATTCACACTGTAGTAACTGCCAGCTGTTCATTAGACACTCTGTAACTCACTGCCAGCTTTCCATTAGACATTGTGTAACACACTGCCAGCTGTTCATTTTAAACTTTGTAACTCACTGCCAGCTGTTCATTACAACTGTGTAACTCACAGCGAGCAGGTCATTAGACACTGGCCTAGAAATTCAGTTGCGTTCGCCAGCCGTTAACGCCATAAGAGGGGTAGAATTCCAGCGCTAGGCACTTTGCGCCTGGGCGCAGGCCGGTCTGCGCCAACGCCCAACTTCAGTTGACATTTAGCGCCGGCGCAAAGTGTTTGCGCCCGCTCAGCTGCGCGCGCAGCTTATGACGTCATTTCGTCGTGCAACGCTGTTTGTGCGCCCCAAACCGGAAATTCAGTAGCGCCCGCCCAATGTGGGCGTGGCGCTGTTAAGAACTGTGAAGTGGAACGCAGCAGAGGCCCTGCGGGCCTCGGGGAGCGCTAATTAAAGGGCACTTACACTGAACTATAAAGGCCAGCCATTTTGCTGCAATGACTTTAGTGCTTTGGATTTCTGGACAGAGACCAAGGAACAGACCTTACTGATTTGGGACAACATAGGAGAGTATTTTTGGCTTCTGGCCAGAGCTTGGAAATTTGACTCTTTGTGATTTCACTGTTTGCAAGTTTATTATGGGGGCTGCATGGGGTTCCAACCCTCAGTTCCAGCATTATGTGCGAAGGGCTCGCAGACGCTGTGTGAGAGGCGCAGCCATGCCTAGACGCAGAGGGGCCATCAGGCGTCGGCAACGTAGGCCTTACCCACTCAGGGAATACCGGCAGCAGGTGTCCTATCTCACCATGACTGCCGCGCATTGTGTTAAGAGGCTGCGCTTCAGAATGGAGGTGGTTGCAGAGATCTGCCAGCTGCTTCACAGAGATCTGCGTCCACAGCTGATGTGCAGGACGTCTCTGTCGGTGGAAGTGAAGGTCACGGTGGCTCTGAACTTTTATGCAAGCGGCTCCTTCCAAGCCGCTGCTGGGGACATAGCGAACATCTCCCAGTTCGCCGTCCATCGCTGCATCCGGCAGGTCACCGATGCCCTTTCGTAAGGAGACACCAATTCATCTCCTTCCCCATGACCCTAGAGAGGCAGGAGCAGCGTGCAGTCGGATTTGCCAGGATCGCCGACTTCCCCATGGTGCAGGGCGCCATTGACTGCACGCATGTGGCTATGCGGGCACCTATCGACAATGCCGAGGATTACCGCAACCGGAAGGGCTACCATTCCCTCAATGTACAGCTGGTGTGTGACCACAGGCAGCGCATCCTAGCTGTCAATGCCCGCTTTCCAGGAAGCAGCCACGATGCATTTATCCTGCGCCAGACTACTGTGGCTGACATGTTCGAGGCACAGCCTCCACCAAGGGGATGGCTTATCGGGGACAAGGGCTACCCTTTGTGCACATGGCTCATGACCGCGCTCCACGCGCCCAGGACCCCTGCGGCGGAGGCATACAACGAAAGCCATGAAGCCACAAGGAACATCATAGAGCAAACGATTGGTGTCCTGAAGCAACGGTTCCGCTGCCTGGATTGATCCGGCGGATCTCTACAGTATTCGCCGGATAGAGTCTCCCAGTTCGTCGTCGTTTGCTGCATGCTGCACAACCTGGCTATCCGCAGGACTCAGGCACTGCCACCTCACGTTGGGCCACCACCTCAGGAGGACGAGCAGGAGGACCATGAGGAGGAGGAGGAGGAGGAGGAGGAGTACCAGCCCAGAAGGGAGCCACAAGGTCCAAGGGCCGTCCGCCGGCGGCTTATTGAACGACACTTCTAGGCCCCCTGTCAGGGAATGGCTTGTGGCAATGAACGCACCTGAATGCAGCCGCTCCGCAAGCCCTCAGCCGGTTAACGCAACAACCACTTGAAACATGACACCTGGACAAGCTGAATAAATAAAAAGCTTTATTTAACAAACTCAGGGCCCTTCCCACATGAAACAGAAAAACAGACAAGACCCCCAAAAAACAGTGAAAAACATATCTCACTCCCACAACCTGGGGAGGAATAACAAAACTTGTCAATCCAATTGGCTTTCATCTTCAGCCTTTCCAAAATAAGCCCCCCCCCTCCAGAACACAAACACCCCCATATAAAAAAAACAGTTGCCGACACCCTCTACTTGGTGTGCCGAGAGGGCGAGTCCTTGTGCAGGCTTCTCCGGCCCCTGCCCGACCTGTTGCTCCACCTCAACCTGGGCCCTGTGGGTGTTGGAAGGCTGGGGAAAGGCTCCTGAGGGCCGCAATGCGTAACGGCAGATGCCCTTGGGGGTCGGCCTAGACGAGGTCCGGCCCTGGAGGGTCCGGCTGCTGACTGCTGCAGCTGTGGCTGGGCAGCATCAGTCTCTGCAGCAGCTCGTCGCACCTTGGCTGGGGGAGTGGCAGTGGCGGCTGCAGCAATGGGGGCAAGCTGGCTGATGCCAGGCGCTCGCTGGTCGCCAGAGACATTGGCACTCGGCCGGGCTGGCACTGCAGCAAGCGCAGCAATCTGGTGGAGGCCAGACCGCTGTGCTGCAGCAGGGCGGCGGGTGCCCTGTCGATGCTTCCGTGACACAGCGAGTGTGGCAGAAGTGAGTGCCCGAACTGCTCTGTTCTGTGCCCGCATCAGATCAGCCAGTGTCTGCATGGCACCACTCATGAACTCGCGACTCGCGTCCTGTGCTGCCGCGAGTTGGTCGACACCCCTGGCCTGTGCTGCCGCGAGTTGCTCGACACCCCTGGCCTGTGAGTCCCCGAAAGCGGCCACACTATGAGCCAGGGACTCAATGGCCTGAGGCAACTGTCCCACAACCCCCATGAACTCGTTGTGGTGCCACTCGGAGGCCACGGACATTTCATCAAGGAGGCGCACCTCCTGGGCGAGGACCGTCTCCGGACTGGAGGGCGGACTCTCCATCTGGGGAGAAGGCCGCCGAGCTGCCCGACCCTTCCCGCGTGCCTGGACGCCCCTGGGCCCAGCAACTGCCCTTCCCTTCAACACTTCCCCCCTCTGGGGAGAAGGCAGCCGTGCTGCCCGACCCTTCCTGCCTGCCTGGACGCCACTGGGCCCAGGAGCTGCATCCCCCTGCAACACTTCCCCCTGGCTCTCCTCCAGGCAAGACGTGTCCCCTCCATTGCCATCCCCTGGCGCGGATGAAGGTTCCCCCGATGTGCCGCCTTCCTCTTGGTCCTCGTCGTCCTCCTCTTCCGAGGGACTGGCACTCTCAGCTTCATGGACCTCCTCCTCACCAGCTGAAAGCAGGAAGGCACAAGAGTAGCTTTAGAGTGAGGACAGGGCGTCAGCGAGGGAGGCATGAGTGGTGGCATTATGCGCATTGGTCGGACAGTGGCAAAGGATGTAGATCTGAAGCGCAAGGGGAACGAGAGAGGTCCAAACGGTCATGTCCTTACCATTGGGGCCCAGCACAGGGTCGGCATCTCCAATAGCAACGGGGCCAACCACCCGGCCACGCATGAGTCAAGCCACGCGCTCCTCCAGGTCACTGAGCTCCTGGAACTGGCCACGGCCTCCCCCGGTGACATTCCGGCTCTTCATATTCTGGGCCAGCTTGGCCTGCAAGAGAAAGGACGGCCTCTAAGTACAGTGTGTTGCCCTGTTGTTGTCTGCACTGCCTCCCATGGTCGATTAGCATGGCCAGTGTGGTGCCCTGTTGTTGTGTGCACTGCCTCCCATGGTCGAATAGCATGGCCAGTGTGTAAAGTGCAGAAAGTGCTATTGATGATCATGCCAGTGCCATAGCTGCGGGAGGAGGGATGGCCATTAGGCCTTTGAGGTCCCTTTGCCCTTAATGTGAGGTGCACATGCAAGGATGAGGAGGACACTGGAAAGGGTACTCACCCTGACCATCCGAGTGAGGTCGTTGTATTTCTTGCGGCATTGGTCCGCACTCCTTGGGACATCGCTGGTGGCTGACACCCTGTGGGCGATTTCCCTCCAGGCTCTCCTGTACTGCCTCCTGGGAGCCTTCTTGCCACTGTCCGGGCACAAGATCTCTCTTCTCTTTTCAAAAGCCTTAAGCAGCACCCTCAAAGCATGCTCTGAGAAGCGCTGCGCTCGTTCACGGGCCTTCTGCATGGCTTCAGGCGCTATTTGGGTCCACCAGCAGTGTTCAGGCCTAGCTGCAGGGCTCCACTATCCAGGGCGTGGCAGCAGACAAAGTCGACCCTTCCCCCTTTAAGAGCTGGCCGGCGTCAGGGTGTCTGCTGTCAATCAAAACATGACCACACCTGCGCTGCGCCCGGCCTCGGCGTTATCAGTCCACACCGCCGGCTTAGTGCCTAAAGATAGGAGTGCAACACCAGTTTCAGTGCTCGCCCAAACTCCTTGGCCAAATCTACTGAATTTCGGCGAAGTGGCCTACACTTTCCGGCGGGCGCTAACTTTAGCGCCCGCCCGACTTTAGCGCCCCAGAAGTGGCGCGACTGAATTTCTAGGCCTCTGTATCTTACTACCAGCTGTTCTTTGTAAACTTTGTAACTCACAGCCAGCTGTTCATTACAACTCTGTAACTTGCTGCCAGCTGCTCTTTATACACTCTGTAAATCACTGCCAGCTGTTCATTGCACACTCTGTAACTCACTGCCAGCTGTTCGTTATCCACTCTGTAGTCACTACCAGCTGTTCATTACAACTCTGTAACTCACTGCCAGCTGTTCATTATACACTCTGTAACTCACTGCCAGCTGTTCATTATACACTCTGTAGTCACTGCCAGCTGTTCGTTATCCACTCTGTAGTCACTACCAGCTGTTCATTACAACTCTGTAACTCACTGCCAGCTGTTCATCATCCACACTGTAGTCACTGCCAGCTGTTCATTATCCACACTGTAGTCACTGCCAGCTTTTCATTAGACATTGTGCAACACACTGCCAGCTGTTCATTTTAAACTTTGTAACTCACTGCCATCTGTTCTTTATACACTTTGTAACTCACAGTCAGCTGTTCATTACAACTGTGTAACTCACCGCGAGCAGTTCATTAGACATTCTGTAACTGACTGCTAGCTCTTCATTATAAACTCTGTAACTCACTGTCAGCTGTTCTTTATACACTCTGTAAATCACTGCCAGCTGTTCATTGCACACTGTGTAACTCACTGCCAGCTGTTCGTTAGACACTCTGTAACACACTGCCAGCTGTTCATTATAAACTCGGCAGGTCACTGCCAGCTGTTTATAATACACTCTGTAACTTACTGCCAGCTGTTCATTAGACACTCTGTATCTCACTGCCAGCTTTTCATTAGTCATTGTGTAACACACTGCCAGCTGTTCATTAGACACTCTGTAACACACTGCCAGCTGTTCATTTATACACTCTGTAATTCACTGTCAGCTGTTCATGAGACACTCTGTAACTCACTGCCAGCTGTTCATTTATACACTCTGTAATTCACTGTCAGCTGTTCATTAGACACTCTGTAACTCACTGACAGCTGTTCATTGTAAACTATGTAACTCACTGCCAGCTGTTTATTATATATATGTAACTCACTGCCTGCTGTGCATTATACATTCTGTTAGTGATGCCAGCTGTTCATTATAAACTTTGTAACTCACTGCCAGCTGTTCATTAAAATTCTGTAAATCACTGCCAGCTGTTCATTATACACTCTATAAAGCTCTGCCAGCTGTTCATTATACACTATAAAGCACTGCCAGCTGGTCTTATTCACTCTGTATCTCACTGCCAGCTGTTCATTAAAACTCTGTAAATCACTGCCAGCTGTTCATTATACACTCTATAAAGCACTGCCTGCTGGTCTTATACACTCTGTAACTCACTGCCAGTAGTTCATTATATACTGTATAAATCACTGCCAGCTGTTCATTATACACTCTGCAACTGACTGAAACCTTTCCTTACACAATCTGTAAATCACTGCCAGCTGTTCTTTACAACTGTGTAACTCACTGCGAGCAGTTCCTTAGACATTCTTTAACTGACTGCTAGCTCTTCATTATAAACTCTGTAACTCACCGCGAGCTGTTAATGATAAATTCTGTAACTCACTGCCAGCTGTTTATTATACACTCGGAATCTCACTGCCAGTTGTTCATTAGACACTCTGTATCTCACTGCCAGTTGTTCATTATACACTCTGGAATTCACTGCCAACTTTTCATTACACACTCTGTAACACCATGCCAGCTGTTCATTTATACACTCGGTATCTCACTGCCAGTCATTCATTATCCACTCTGTAGTCACTACCAGCTGTTCATTAAAATTCTGTAACTCACTGCCAGCTGTTCATCATCCACACTGTAGTCACTGCCAGCTGTTCATTAGACACTCTGTAACTCACTGCCAGCTGTTCATTAGACACTCTGTAACTCACTGCCAGCTGTTCATTAGACATTCTGTAACACACTGCCAGCTGTTCATTTTAAACTTTGTAACTCACTGCCAGCTGCTCTTTATACACTTTGTAACTCACAGCCAGCTGTTCATTACAACTGTGCAACTCACAGCGAGCAGATCATTAGACATTCTGTATCTTACTGCCAGCTGTTCTTTATAAACTTTATAACTCACAGCCAGCTGTTCATTACAACTCTGTAACTTGCTGCCAGCTGTTCTTTATAAACTTTATAACTCACAGCCAGCTGTTCATTACAACTCTGTAACTTGCTGCCAGCTGTTCTTTATACACTCTGTAAATCACTGCCAGCTGTTCATTGCACACTGTGTAACTCACTGCCAGCTGTTCATTATAAATTCTGTAACTCACTGCCCGCTGTTCATTGCACACTGTGTAACTCACTGCCAGCTGTTCTTTATACACTCTGTAAATCACTGCCAGCTGTTCATTGCACACTGTATAACTCACTGCCAGCTGTTCATTGCACACTCTGTAACTCACTGCCAGCTGTTCTTTATACACTCTGTAAATCACTGCCAGCTGTTCATTGCACACTGTGTAACTCACTGCCAGCTGTTCATTAGACACTCTGTAACACACTGCCAGCTGTTCATTAGACACTCTGTAACACACTGCCAGCTGTTCATTATAAACTCGGCAGGTCACTGCCAGCTGTTTATAATACACTCTGTAACTCACTGCCAGCTGTTCATTATATACTCTGTATCTCATTGCCAGTTGTTCATTATACACTCTGTAACTCACTGCCAGCTGTTCATTATATACTCTGTATCTCATTGCCAGTTGTTCATTATACACTCTGTAACTCACTGCCAGCTGTTCATTTTAAGTCAGCAAATCACTGTCAGCTGTACATTAGACAAGCTGTAACACACTGCCAGCTATTCATTATCAACTATGTAACTCACAGCCAGCTGTTTATTATATATATGTAACTCACTGCCAGCTGCTCATTATACACTCTTTATCTCACTGCCAGCTGTTCATTAAAACTCTGTAAATCACTGCCAGCTGTTCATTACACACTCTGTAACTCACTGAAAACTTTTCCTTACACAATCTGTAACTCACTGCCAGCTGTTCATTACAGCTGTGTAACTCACTGCGAGCAGTTCATTAGACATTCTTTAACTGACTGCTAGCTCTTCATTATAAACTCTGTAACTCACTGCGAGCTGTTAATTATACAATCTGTAACCCACTGCCAGCTATTCATTACACACTGTGTAAAACACTGCCAGCTGGTCATTATAAACTCTGTAACTGACTGCCAGCTGTTCATTAGACTCTCTGTAACTCAGTGACAGCTGTTCATTATACACTCTGTAAATCACTATCAGCTGTTTATTATACACTCTGTAAATCACTGAGAGCTGTTGTTTAGGCTGTCTGTAACACACTGCCAGCTGTTCATTTTAAACTCTGTAACTTACTGCCAGCTGTTGATTAGACTCTCTGTAACTCACTGCCAGCTGTTCATTATAAATTCTGTAACTCACTATCAGCTGTTTATTATACACTCTGTAAATCACTGAGAGCTGTTCTTTAGGCTGTCTGTAACACACTGCCAGCTGTTCATTTTAAACTCTGTAACTTACTGCCAGCTGTTGATTATACACTGTACTCACGGCCAGCTGTTGGTCATTTTACATTCTGTAACTCTGCCAGCTGTTCACTATACGCTCTGTAATTCACAGCGAGCTGTACATTATACACTCTGGAACTCACTGCCAGCTGTTGGTCATTTTACATTCTGTAACTCTGCCAGCTGTTCACTATATGTTCTGTAATTCACAGCGAGCTGTGTATTATACACTCTGTAACTCACTGCCAGCTGCTCATTATAGACACCGTAACTCTGCCAGCTGTTCATTATAAACTCTGCAAGTCAGTGCCAGCTGTTCATTACATACTCTGTTGCGATGCGATTTTCAGTTTCAGCGCCCTAAGGCGGACGCGGAGCGCCTCGAGCCTCACCCCGTGTCCCTCTTGGGGCGCTCAAGCTGATTTTCCGGCTGTCGCTATTGCTCCAAACGCTGTGCTAAATCCGGCGCCCAGGCGAGCTTGGCATCCCGTTTGCGGCTCCACCCAATTTCTCGCCCTGTGTAAATCACTGCCAGCTGTTAATTATAAATTCTGTAACTCACTGCCAGCTGTTCATTACACACTGGGTAACTCACTGCCAGCTGTTCATTATAAATTCTGTAACTCACTGCCAGCTGTTAATTATAAATTCTGTAACTCACTGCCAGCTGTTCATTACACACTGGGGAACTCACTGCCAGCTGTTCATTATAAATTCTGTAACTCACTGCCAGCTTTTCATTACACACTGGGTAACTCACTGCCAGCTGTAAGATTCGCAATTTTCAGCAAAAATCACGCAAGAAAACTGGATAAAATAAGACTGTTTATTGACCAAAGTAAGCTTGCACAGAAAAACCTTTGATAAAAGGGCATACAAAATGGCCGCCAGGCCCCGTGATCAGTTTCTGAACCATTTTATTTCTGTTACTGCAAGCCAGACAGGCTTGTGGATTGAAGACAGTAAGCCCGCGAAAGCCAGTATCTGGGAACCGAAACTCAGAGAAACAGCATACATATTCAATGGATTCTAAGTACAGGATGGGGCCCATCAAGATATGGGCGGACAATGCAAAAACACTTATACCCATTTATTGTACAAAGGAAAAAACCGTTTAGCAGCCATCAAGGAAAATCTCCGGACAAATCAATGTGCGAACCGAGCCGCAGTGACAATGCAAAGGACATTAAAAGACATTATCGGCCAGGAAGGCCAGTTTAAGTTATCACCGGCTCCGTTACAAGGCAAAGCGCCCCTGCAGAGATTTCTGCCCGCCAAAATTAATACAAAGACAGGACTATGATTTGGCGGGAGATAAGACTGTTCCAAAAGAGTATAACTATGGATTGAAAGTCCATATACGTTACTTCGACTTCTTCAAACTACTTCGGCTTCGACTGGAACAACTTCAAACTTGACTTCACGGCTGCTTCTTCTTGAACGACTTCAGACTTCTACTTCTTCAAGGACTTCTTCGACAAGGAACGAACGAAGGACGGACGGTGCCAGGATCGGCGCCTCTTCCACTTCGGCAGATGCAGAATCGATGAAAACGTTTTCGTCTTTTTAAAGACGGACGGTTTCGGCAAAGGGACAACGTGGCCGGTGTTCAGCCAAACAAGGCTCGGCCACGACGAGAAGACGACGAGGGTGGCCCGGGTACTGGGGTCGGGAGATCATCGACGACCCAGGCCGACGGAGAAGAAACCCTCTGGAGAACCGACCAGGCCGGAGACAAAAGGACAGTCCGGGCCTGACACTTCCGTGCCTCAACATCCCATCTGGTTGTTGGTCTGCTCCATGAACCAAAATCGACAACAGCTTGTAGCTGATCTTCAACCTTGACGAGCGCTCATTGAGGCTGTGTCTACCCCATCGCCTCGAGAGAGAGAGAGAGAGAGAGAGAATATCAACTGCGCCAGAAGTTTCCAAATCCACGTGACGACGGAAAGCGGTGCCAAAAAGGCTGCGAACCCCCTTTCTCACGATTTCGAGAGTGATGAGCATGATCCCAGGTTCCCCAGGTCGAAACTTAGTTTAGGTATAGGGGAGGGAGTTAAGGGAAATCGTAATGTGTGTCCCCTTTTACGATGTGCCGTGTGTTCCCCATTTCCATAGAGTCAAGTTCTTAAATTTGTGCATGATTGTAGTTACTTTAATCTGTGCCTATGACATGTATTTTGTAATGCTTCAAACTGTTTAAAAATAAAAGCATCCATTTTGTGCTATTCAGCCTGGTCTATTGAGTCCTTTCTCTGCACTACTGTTCTCTGCATCTAATTCCAAGGTCTAGAACCGTAGGGGGAGTGGGTCGAACCACTCAAGGGTAATTCTTGCACGAAGCCTGGCAGGAGGCCAGAACGGGCAAGAGAGCAGGAAAAAAAACCCTACAGAAATGGCGACCGCGGCAGGACCTTGGCAGCAGGAACGTAGTGTGTTAGATCAAGATCTGAATAAACGAAATGTGATGGATGAAAGAATAGCAGATTATGTTTTCGGAAAAGTCAACCTCACAAAACAATGGATATCTGATCTATTAAGGGATAGGCGCCCGCTAGACGCAGCCATCAAGTGGACAGCGGGTAGAGAGCATAAGAAATCTGTAGAAAAGGCGGTCTGGCTGATGTGCTACAAGAAGCAAGTCCAGCTTTTGGACCAGGTAGTTGCAGCACAGACAGTCCAGATCAACGGCTTGCTTAAAGACGTAGAGGAAAAGGTTGCGGGTGGTCAAAAGCTGATTGAATCACTTGACACGCTGAATCAGAAACGCTGCTCTGCAATTCGCTGCCACGAAATCCGAGTAGAATATTTAAAATGTCAGGTCGTTGAGGCCAAGGCCAGTGAAGGTAGAATGAGAGAGAGGTGTTTCCGTCTAGCCAAACAAGTAGATGCCCAAGAGGAAAAGCTCCTGGGAGCCAGGGCAGCATATAAGATGGCCATGGAGGATAGATCTGAGAACACCAACCACAGCACTTGCCGCCGGGAGCTAGTGGACCTGAGAAAGGCCCTAGCGAAGGCAAACGGGTTGGTGTGTCTCATAAATCCACCAGCGAGTCAGCTGTTGCTAGCCAAGGAATCCAAAAGACCGATTCCACAAGAGGCAGTTGGGGTACCAACCCCCGAACCCTCTGCGCCTCCTGCTTATGAGGAGTCTTGGACTCCGGGACAGGAGACGGAGACGGTAGAGGAAGAGAGCCCTGAGGTAGAGCAACCCCAGATAGTAGAGTCGGGGCCAGCGCCGTTGTGTCCAACGAGGCACCGGAAGCTCGGTCCAAATGAAGAAAATGGCGATGACGGACCCCTTGAGAGTCAGATCATAATGCCTCATAGCGCACGACAGCTAAGAGAGATGATAAGTCACATCCCAAAACTCTCCGAGTCAGGAGATCCCTCCGTGCATTTCAGGGACGTGGAGCAGACCGCAGCAGTCAATGACTGCGACGGGGTTGAACAGTCTAAAATGCTGCTGTTCTCCCTGGACAGTTCGCTCCTCCAGTGTCTCCCTGACGAGAGCAAGAGAGGGCACAGGGACTATGAGTTGCTACGGGATGAGATTCTGGAGATCATGGGAGAGGGGGACGGAACTCCGTTCCTCCGTTTAGAAAAGACAGTGCAGCTAGAGGGAGAACCCCCACGGGTTTTCGCCGACAGGTTGTGGCCAGTGTATCGGCGCAGCTGCCCGGGCGGGCCGGCCCGGGCCGGGCTGGAGGGTGAACAAAGGGCTCACTGGCTTCGGTGCCTGGTAGCAGGTTGCCTGCCAGTAGTGAAGGAACAGGCCAAAGCATGGTTTGACCCCACCAATGCCCGCTCCACGGAGGATCTAGTGCTAGATCAGCTCACGATCAGTTATAGGAATAACAAGGGCAAGAAAACGCCTGTTGTAAAAGGAAAGGTGCATGAGGTGAGGCCCGCAGCCTCTGCTAAAAGGGAATGGCGTCAGGAGGGAAATCGCCCTCCTCAAGCCAATAACAGTTGTTACGGGTGTGGGAAGGAGGGTCATTGGCGCAAGGACTGTAGGAATCCTTGGAAGGATAAGAGGGAGAGAGCGTTCGCCGCAGCCCAAGATCAAGCCCAAGCCCGAGTCGCCAACGGCCCGAGAGTTTACCCAACACCAGCACAACCACAAGTGCAGGCCGCTGCCCCAACACCAGTCCAGAACCCAACCATAGCCTCTGCCCCGACTAAAGGGGGTGGTGCAGTTGTGGACCCCGCTGCGATCGAGTCAGTCTTGGAGACTATGCGGTCTCTGATGACCTGGCAGGGGAAGGTAGCGGTTGCTAACAGCCCTATCGCCCCCGAGACCCCAGCCGAAACACCTAAATGACTGACGCCCGCGCAGCCCGTCTACTTGTGTCCGCTCCGCTATGGCGCTTGGAGAAGACCTGTGGTGGAGATGGAGGTGGAGAAACAAAGGGGTAGTTACCTGTTGGATACGGGAGCTTTGTGTACCGTGATCCACATGGATAAACCTTTTGCCTCACCTCTGTCCGCCCAGGCTCCATATTTAGTAGCGGGTTTCACAGGTAGAGAACAGGCTGGCGCGTACTCCCTCCCGCTCTCCATTCAGTTGGGAGCACTCCACACCACATGGACGTGCATCCTATTGAAGTGGAATGAGGGGGGGGGGAAAGGCATCCTCGGGGCTGATTTCTTGGTGGAACACGGGATCCTCGTGGACCTGAGAAATCACTGTCTCTGGGGAGCTGAGGGCGGTTTAGGTAAGGTAGTCGTAATCCCGGGGAAGGAAGAAAAGGGGACCCTGTGCACTATGAAGCCGTCAGGAGGTTACGATCTCGAGCTCATGATAACAAACGTCCCAACGGACTTGCAGGCGTGTGTGTCAGAAAATCTGACCGCATTCGCCACCCACAAGCACGACTGCGGGAGAGTCACTGGGTTCGAAGTCAGCGTAGACGGGGACCCCATGATCCGACCCCAAAAGCAGTATAATTTCCCCAAGGAGGCAGAACCCGACATGGAGACAGCAATATCTTCATTGGTACAGCAGGGCTTTTTGAGGACGATAGCCACCCACGTAAACTCCCCATTATGGCCGGTAAAGAAACCGGACAATTCGTGGAGAGCCACGGTGGACTACAGAGTCCTCAATAGTAATATCCCGGCCTGCGCGCCCACGGTAGCAGCAGTTGCAGACTTAATAGGGAGTATTCCAGCATCGGTGACCACATTCACGGTGCTGGACATCTCGAACGGTTTTTGGTCCATTCCGTTGCGGCGGGAGGACCAGTACAAGTTTGCCTTTACATTCAAAGGGCAACAGTACACTTGGAACTGCTTACCACAGGGTTTTCACAACAGCCCCAGCATTTTCCATCAGTGCATGGCGGGGAGTTTGAAAGAGTTTAGCCAGCCCAACCAGATAGTGCAGTATGTGGACGACTTACTCCTGTTCACAGATACAAGGGAGCAGCACGGCCCACTGTTAGCCGAATTGTTGGAACTGTTAGAAAGGAAGGGTTTCAAAGTAAACCCAAAGAAAGCCCAGATCGGCCAGCAGGAAGTCAAATTCCTGGGTCTGGCCATCCGCGAGGGAGAAAGAGCCATAGATAAGGCCAGGCGGGAATCTATACAAGATCTGCCGATTCCCAACACAGTAACGGGTGTAAGGTCCTTTTTGGGATTGACCGGGTACTGCAGAGATTTCATCGAGGACTATGCTGCCACAGCGGCCCTGCTACTTCAACTCTTACACAAGGGAGTCGAGTGGTCTTGGGACGAGGGGTGCCAGGCAGCATTCGAGAAGTTGAAAAGAGATCTGCAGATCGCGCCAGCCCTAGGGGCCATAGATGGGGGAGAGGAGTTCTTTCTGGAGGTGGCCGCTAGTGGGGACAGCCTGAGCGCAGTGCTGCTCCAAGAGCGGCACGGCAAGCTAAGACCAGTAGTTTATTCCTCCAGGGTGCTCATGGATGTGGAGAGGAGTTTCTCCAATTGCGAACGGCATCTCCTGGCCACGCATTGGGCTGTGAACAGATCAGTGATCTTCACAGGGACCTCTCCCATTACGCTCCTCACCCATCACACCCCCACGAAGATGCTTCTGGATGGGAGGATTAAGGATGGGACTGTAAGCAGCGCTCGGATTGCGCGCTGGACCCTCCTCCTTTCCCAGATGGATCTCAAAGTTAAATGCCTCTGCGCGCCAAGGCTCGCAGCCAATATGGCATATCCCGGGACAGCCCATCAATGTTCCGTAGAAGGGGTATGGGAAGTTAACATAGGTTTACGGGCCGGGATACATCCCACAGGCCGCGAGATCTACGTAGACGGTTCTAGCACTGTATCTGACGGCAAGCGACTCACAGGGTGTGGAGTTTATGACCCTGCGGCAAACATTGCCCTGGCAATTAAGCTCCCCAGCACTATGAGCGCGCAGCAGGCTGAACTGTCCACGGTGGCGTACGTGGTTACCCACCCCGAGATTTTCCCAACCCCATACACGATTTGCTCAGACAGCATGTTCACGTGCAATTCGTGTACAGAGTACCTCGCCATCTGGTCCCGACGCGGGTACACCTCCGCGGACGGGCGGCCTTTAACAGTTAAGCCCTTGCTGGAGAAGATCCTAGCAGCTGTGGGGGAGAAAGGAGAGGTGTTCATCCATAAGGTGAAGGCTCACTCCACCACAGAACCCCGCAGTCAGGGCAACCAGCAGGCGGATGCGCTAGCCAGGGAGGGTGCCCGCAACGGCATTCTCTGGGACCCATACGAACCCGGACCCGTGGCGTCGATCCAAGGCAGGGAGGGAATTCCCGGGAACACAGGGGTGACACCGCCCCCAGACCTAAAGACCGTCCAAACCCTGGATCCCGCCCTAAAAGCAGTCCAAAAAGCCATCACAGAAGGCAAACAGGTAGAAGGTCCGTACAGTACGGCAGCCCTCACAGTCAAAGAAGGTATGCTGTTCCGAGAGGAGCAGTGGGTTGTGCCGCAGCAGCACCGGAGGGAATTCCTGCAATTGGCCCACGAGGGTCCAGGAGCGGGACACCCCGGACCTGAGGTCACCTGGGAACGGGTAGAGCAGGCGGGATGGTGGCCGGGACTTCGGGACGATGTCCGCGAGTTCTGCGCAAGCTGTCTTGTGTGTGCTGCTAACAACCCAGACCCCCACAAAAGGAAGGTGCCCATGGGGCACATCAGGAGGGTAGAGGGACCATGGCAGTCGATTCAGGTCGACTACATAGGGCCCCTGCCCGCCGCCCAGGGAGGCTATAAGTACTGCCTTGTCCTGGTAGATGTGTTCACCAAATGGGTAGAAGCCTTCCCGTGCAGAACAGCTACGGCACTGGGTACTGCTAAGATCTTGATTCGGGAAGTGTTCTCACGGTGGGGACTCCCCCGTTTTGTAGAGTCCGACCAAGGGAGTCAGTTCACCGGTCAAGTAATGCAGAACGCCCTCATGCTCTTGGGCATTGAGGGAAAGTGGCACATAGCATACAATCCCCAGTCATCCGGGATTGTTGAGCGTATGAATCGGACCCTCAAGGAAAAGCTGAGGAAAGAGACAATGGGCTCGCCCCAGAAATGGGCGGAGGTCCTGCCTTTAGTCCTCATGGGGATCCGAGCCAGCCAGTCCAAAAGCACGGGGTATTCCCCGCACGAGTTAATGACTGGAAGGATCATGCGAACACCCACCCATGTGCTAGCCCCGGTGCTCACTGAGGGCCAGCTCCGAGAGGTGAAACGGGACAAATTCGCCCAAACCCTCTTGGAGCGCCTGAGACAGATTTATGGGCAGGCGGCTGGGAACATGGGAAGACAGCACCAGGGAAATAAACTGTTGTTGGAACCTCGGAAACAACAAGAGTGGGTAGTCGGAGACCAGGTCATGGTCCGAAACTACGCCTGGGTAGGGAGTTTTGAACCACTGTACATGGGGCCCTACAGCATTGTGGACAAGGCCAGCCCCATGGTTTATGCAGTGAAAACGCCCCGACGTACCAAATGGTTTCACATCAACCAGTGTAAACTATTTAAATCGGGTGCACAAGGGCCATCAAAGGGGACCAGGTCGGAGAACAAAGATCCTCAGCCTGTAACAGAGTCACAGACCACACAGGCTGGAACCGTAGCCTGCGTAAAGGGAGAGGCCATCCCATTGGAGTGGGAGGTCTCATCTTTTGAATGGGATTTATGCAGGAGAGAGCACGAACAGCTCGACCCCGCCTTAGACCCAGTCATGGAGGAGGAAGAGTCAGAGGGCGACGATCCCGCCCTCGACTCAAGCTTGGGGGAGGTAGGGAATGGGGGCGGAGACCCACTACCTGTAGGGACAGGTGAGGTGGAGTCAGAAGCCACAGATCCCGACCCCGGGGGGGTGGAGCCTGAGCAAGGATGAGCTGGAGCCGGCAGCTGTGGAGAAACCACAGGCTGTGACGGTAACAGTCCCAACCCGGGACGGCAGCACGGTGACATAGTGGTTAGCACAGTTGCCTCACAGCGCCAGAGACCCGGGTTCGAATCCGGTCTCGGGTGACTGTCTGTGTGGAGTTTGCACATTCTCCCCGTGTTTGCGTGGGTTTCCTCCGGGTGCTCCGGTTTCCTCCCACAGTCCAAAGATGTGCGGGTTAGGTTGATTGGCTATGATAAATTGACCCTTAGTGTTAGGGGGATTAAATACGTGGGGTTACGGGGATAGGGTGGGATATGTGTTGGTGTAGGGGTTACGGGGATCGGGTGGGATATGTGTCGGTGCAGGCTCGATGGGCCGAAATGGCCTCTATCTGCACTGTGGGGTTTCTGTGATTTCTGTGAACCCCCGGTCCATCGGCCCCGGGAGCCCGACCCAAAGCAGCCCCTCGTAGGTCGGCTCGAGCGCCACAGCCCAGAAAATTTTGGCCAGATTCTCCCCATCCTTCCCAACCACGGTTTAGAGCAGCCCCAGGAAGGCATGATCCCCGTTCAGCAGCGACAGGCTGCGGGGGATCAAAGCCAAAGATCAATGCAGCCCCACCGCAGGGTGTGGCACACGACAGGCCTCACAGGGATTCAGAAAGCCGCCCCACGGAGGGCGGCGCTGTACATAAGTTAAGTTAGGTAATTATGGTCATAGTTTTAAGGAATGTAAAGTATATGGTGTTAAGAGCACAATTTTGAGGTCTGACCGGTATGTGTGTTTGTGAGGGAGCGGGGTCCAGGAACCCGCACGTCCAATTAATTTAGGCCAGCACCTATCGGGAGCCCGGCTACATCATTTTGTTGGTTACAGAAACCTGGGATATGATGGAAAGGATTTTCATCGCGTTCATGGCGATCGGGTGCGGGTGGGCCTACCGAGGCCGCACCAAGGACGTCATCATTTTCGGATGCTCCGGGGACACGGCCCCCATCGCAACGGATGGGACGGGGAAGCGAGAGGTTGAGGAAAACGCCACCTACTTCCACCAAGGGAGATGGCCAGGTTGGTTGGGAACAAATTCCACGGAATATTCCAGCAATTTCGGTTTTGCCTACCAAGAGACTTCGTTAACGTGCCCTCGAGTGAGGATCCTTGCGCCCAGAGTCAGCGTCACCGTGGGAAAGAGGATTTGTCTGGTGTGCAATGGGAACGTACCACTAAGGCGATGGTGGTGGCTACGAAAGCTGGGAAAGGACATGAGAAACTCTACGGTCGAGTGGGAGCGACTGGGTAATAATACCCATCGGACTATTACGGGAACTCACGGACAAGTACGTGTGTGTTGGGACAAATGGTGGGAACCAGATGAGGGAATATATGTCTGTATGTGGGGTTCGAGACACGTCTGCCCCAAGGACGTATCCATCTTCTTCCAGAGGCAGTGGCAGGATGAAGGGAAGGGGATGAGATGGGATGTTAGCACTCGAGCGTGCGGAGCCCCTTACTCCCCTATTCCGGTGAACGCCACTGAACTCATCACCCGCCCACGCAAGCCCCTGCCCACGCTTCCGGTAGCACTAGCCCAGAAAGGAGGGTGCCCAACCACCACCAAGGGACCCGGGAACGGTTTAGTATTGGTACCCACCGGTCAGGTGCTGTACCAAGGGGTACACTACGCGGTGGCCTCAGTGATTTTAAATCTCACTGAGGTAAGATTGCCGGAGTGGTGTCCCAAAGAAACGGAACAATTATACCAGGTCCTGTTAACCCGTATGTTTAGACAATTTTACGAATTTGACTTTGCCGACATCGACAGAGACAAATTATACACCACACCGCCAGAAGTTTTGGATCGAGTCGGGAGGCAAAGAAGGGGTACTGTAAATGACATATTCACTGCTTTTAATACCGGGACATCTGTTGTCAACGCTCTAGATAACGTGGAGCTGCAGACACAGATCAACGGTTTAAAAGCCCAGTTAAGGAACATATTGACAGACGAAAACAAGGTAGTGGGTTCTGAGTTGCATGAGGACCAGGCCATGACACTACACTTTAAGGACATAATTGCTGAGCTGGAGAAACACGCGAGAACGGTAAATGCACTCATTAAGGAGGATCGGAATGCGTCCGATCAAGCTGCGCAAAATGAGGCCTGTGTGCTGTACGGGGCGTGGTTACTGGGCGAGGGCCGCAGTAATCTTGAGGATTTAAAACAGGGTTTGGTCCCGTCCTGGATCAGCAACAAGCACTTGCAAGCGCTCCACCCTTTTGAGAATGCAGTAAGCCCGTGCCAGCTCAGACTAGCCGCAGAAGCATACCCAGTCCCAGTGGACTGCGGACATTCAAATCACACTATTATGGGAATAGTAGTAAGAATGCCGGTGTTGGGTCCCGCAGCAAAGCCCGCCCCGGTGTACAGAGTAGAGAACATTGGAGTCACTCGGGGGGGCGCACACATTCGTTACGCAGCGGTCCCGCCTTACGTCATCAGATGGGAGCGTACGATGACAGGCACCGACCTCTCGGGATGTCGGAGCCGGGGAGCACACATCATCCTGTGTCCCCAGCACTTGAACGCCTTTCTGAAACCACAGTGCGGGTTCAGGACTGCTAGCGCAAAGCCGGTGAATTGCACCATGGAGGCAATGGCAGAGGACCATGTGCCCCCACAGGTAGCATATATCGGGGGTGGGACATACTGCGTCACCACTGCAGCGCCTCAGTACCGATATGGACAACACGAGCGGTGTTCGGTCGGTGATAGCAGTTTCTGTTTCAAACCCAGGGCCGAGGTTCAAGCGGCACAACAACGAATTGTTCCCATTCCTGCGCCCTCCACCGTTCACATCACTATCAAAGAGAATTTCACAGACTTACAACGATTTGTCGCGCATTTTGGTTATGTCATTCCCCCTCTTCCCAAACACCTCACCAAGATTTTAAAAGCCGCTATAGTTTCACAGAAACATTTCTACACACTGGAGCAGAAGACTTTAGAGATAGGAAAAGACATATTGGACATAACCATCCCACCATGGTGGGACTTGTTCACCAACATAGAGGTCCCCGCCTGGATTAGAATAGCATCCCATATCCTAGTAGTATGTCAGGTTTTAATTGTGATATTTTTGCTCTTCGTGCATTGCAAAAGAGGCAAACGCCTCCAGAGGCACGAGAACACAGGAGAATGGAGAGAACGCTATGTGCGAATGGGGGAAGCTGATACCCCACTCTAAGCTGCTAGTATAAGATTAAGCGTCCCTCCATTTTAAATTTTTTTTGTGATTGTTTTGGGTTATAAGGAAATAAGTATTGTTATGTTATTAGTCGTTCTTAAGTTTTTTGGATTAATAAAAGATGCATGCAGATGGTGCCAGGGGGTATCAACCCCCGCACATCTGACAAGTGAATGTGTTATAGTTTAAAATACGCTGTCTATGATTGTCCAAATGTACAAAAGGTAATTTTCGTTTTCTGCGGAAATGGGAACTGCATGTGTCGTGAGGGTCATAGATAGCTAAGTGCCAGGAATGTTTGGATGTGGGGAATCAGGGAAAATTTGCTCATCAAGGATTATTGATACTTTAAGCAAGCTATCAGTATCACAGGGGGGCCTGTAAGATTCGCAATTTTCAGCAAAAATCACGCAAGAAAACTGGATAAAATAAGACTGTTTATTGACCAAAGTAAGCTTGCACAGAAAAACCTTTGATAAAAGGGCATACAAAATGGCCGCCAGGCCCCGTGATCAGTTTCTGAACCATTTTATTTCTGTTACTGCAAGCCAGACAGGCTTGTGGATTGAAGACAGTAAGCCCGCGAAAGCCAGTATCTGGGAACCGAAACTCAGAGAAACAGCATACATATTCAATGGATTCTAAGTACAGGATGGGGCCCATCAAGATATGGGCGGACAATGCAAAAACACTGGGGTCGGGAGATCATCGACGACCCAGGCCGACGGAGAAGAAACCCTCTGGAGAACCGACCAGGCCGGAGACAAAAAGACAGTCCGGGCCTGACACTTCCGTGTCTCAACATCCCATCTGGTTGTTGGTCTGCTCCATGAACCAAAATCGACAACAGCTTGTAGCTGATCTTCAACCTTGACGAGCGCTCATCGAGGCTGTGTCTACCCCATCGCCTCGAGAGAGAGAGAGAGAGAGAGAGAGAATATCGACTGCGCCAGAAGTTTCCAAATCCACGTGACGACGGAAAGCGGTGCCAAAAAGGCTGCGAACCCCCTTTCTCGCGATTTCGAGAGTGGTGAGCATGATCCCAGGTTCCCCAGGTCGAAACTTAGTTTAGGTATAGGGGAGGGAGTTAAGGGAAATCGTAATGTGTTTCCCCTTTTACGATGTGCCGTGTGTTCCTCATTTCCATAGAGTCAAGTTCTTAAATTTGTGCATGATTGTAGTTACTTTAATCTGTGCCTATGACATGTATTTTGTAATGCTTCAAACTGTTTAAAAATAAAAGCATCCATTTCGTGCTATTCAGCCTGGTCTATTGAGTCCTTTCTCTGCACTACTGTTCTCTGCATCTAATTCCAAGGTCTAGAACCGTAGGGGGAGTGGGTCGAACCACTCAAGGGTAATTCTTGCACGAAGCCTGGCAGGAGGCCAGAACGGGCAAGAGAGCAGGAAAACCCCCCCTACAAGCTGTTCATTACACACTGGGTAACTCACTGCCAGCTGTTCATTATAAATTCTGTAACTCACTGCCAGCTGTTCATTACACACTGGGTAACTCACTGCCAGCTGTTCATTATAAATTCTGTAACTCACTGCCAGCTGTTCATTATAAATTCTGTAACTCACTGCCAGCTGTTCATTATAAATTCTGTAACTCACTGCCAGCTGTTCATTATACACTCTATCTCACTGAGAGCTGTTCATTAGACAGTCTGAAACACACTGCCAGCTGTTCATTTTAAACTCTGTAACTTACTGCCAGCTGTTGGTTATACACTCTGTACTCACTGCCAGCTGTTCATTAAAAAATCTGTAACTCACTGCCAGCTGTTGGTAATTTTTCACTCTGTAACTCTGCCAGCATTTCACTATACATTCTGTAATTCACTGCCAGCTGTTCATTTAACACTCTACAACTCACTGCTGCTGTTCATTACACAATCTACTACTCACTGCCAGTTGTTCATTATAAACTCTGTAACTCTGCCAGCTGTTCATTATAAACTCTTCAAGTCACTGCCAGCTGTTCATTACATACTCTGGAACTCACTGCCAGCTGTTCATTATACCCTCTGTAACTCACTGCCAGCTGTTCATTAGACACTCTGGGGGAGAAATTGGGTGAGTAGCGCTACCTGTTAGTGCCTAAAGAGGCAGTCAGTGGCTGTAGCGTCACTGGCTGCATCACCAGCGATATTCAGCAGGGAGGGAAGGGGCCGACCGCGAAAGAGAAGTCATTCTCCATCAAGGGGCCAGCAGTAGAGGGAGGTGCTGAGATGTTTCTTTGGCCAAAATCAAGGAGACCCTCACCTGTTGGAATTGTTGGAAATAGTTTGTTTAGTTTTGCGGCTTTGCCGAAGAGTTAACTGTTATTTTGTTAGTTATGGTTTCTGTTGACATGACGTTGTTTTGCTGTAATGAAAGACTTTTGCCCCTTCCACTTTCAGGAGCCCTTCCATCTTCCTCCTCCTCCTCCTCCTCCTCCTCGTCCGCATGCTCCTCCTCCTCCTCCTCCTCCGCCTGCTTCTCCAGGGTCTGAGGGAAGGTGATGAATTGACGCCTTCGCCTATAAAGGGCAGCTGTAACTTGTCGGATGCAGCAGTGGACTGCAACCTGAGAGATATTCGCAATGTCCCCAGTGGCTCACTGAAAGGATCCGTTGCCATAAAAATTGAGGGCAACAGTCAGTTTAGCGGCCACCGACAGAGAGGTCATGCACCGTTGACGCGGCTGCAGATCCTCAGCAAGCAGGTGGCACAGCTCAGTAACAACGTTCCTCCTGATTCGGAGCCTTCGCACACACTGCTCCTCCAACATGTCAAGGTATGACACTTGCTGCCTAAAGACCCTCGCAGCATACCCTCGGATTGACCGACCTCCATTGCCCCTCCTCCTTCTGGCCAATCCCAGCCCACTCTCCCGCCGTCTCTCTGCCCCTTCATAGTGTTCGGCCATGAGGCCGTCGCCCTCCAAAGCATCTCCCATTCCGATGCCAGTTGGTCAAAAGGCTGTTAGGTCTAGTGCTCCAACTGCTCCGGACAGGTTTGAGGGTCCCAAGTACTCTAATGCTAAATTCCAAAAACTCTGCTCCACAGTAGCTCACCAACTCTCTCCACCAACGGTCGCAATGAACAGGCCAAGTGACTGAAGCTTCTATACTAGAGCTGTCCCCTTTAAATAGCGCCCCCCGACTCCGAGAAGGGCCTGCTAATGCTCCTTCGAACTGTCACTAATAGCGCAAGGCGTAAAGGCTCCGGGCGCCACACAATATCCGCTCAGGCGCCCCTAAAAGGCGTTGCACAATGAAATGACGTCATGATCTGCTTGCGCTCACGGGCGCGCGCAAACACTTAGCGCAGGCGTTAAATGTATAGTCAATGTGGGAGTTGTTGCTATCTTCATTGCGCCCGCCCCAACATTAGGTAACGCCCCAATTCTCGGTCTCTTTAGGCGCTAACCGCTGGCGCAAACAACTGAATTTCTAGGCCTGTAACTCAATGCCAGCTGATCATTATACACTCTGTAACTCACTGCCAGCTGTTCATTATACATTCTGTAACTCACTGCCAGCTGTTCATTATACACTCTGTAACTCACTGAGAGCTGTTCATTAGACAGCCTGTAACACAATGCCAGCTGTTCATTTTAAACTCTGTAACTCACTGCCAGCTGTTGATTATACATTCTGTAACTCACTGACAGCTGTTCATTATACACTCTGTAACTCACTGAGAGCTGTTCATTGAACAGTCTGTAACACAATGCCAGCTGTTCATTTTAAACTCTGTAACTCACTGCCAGCTGTTCACTATACGTTCTGTAATTCACCGCCAGCTGTTCATTACACACTCTACAACTCACTGCCAGTTGTTCATTATAAACTCTGTAACTTACTGTCAGCTGTTCATTATACACTCTGTAACTTACTGTCAGCTGTTCATTATACACTCTGTAACTTACTGTCAGCTGTTCATTAGACAATCTGTAACACACTGCTAGATGATCATTTTAAACTCTGTAACTCACTGCCAGCTGTTCATTTCACACTCTGTAACTCAAAGCCAGCTATTCTTTATACACTTTGGGGTCGATTTTCATTCAGGTGCGGGGAATTGGCGGTTTCTCTGAATTTAGTGATTCCGACACGATTGTAAATGGGTCTGTGAGATTGTTGCAAATTTAACACAATTGGCCAATTGATTTCCATCGTGTGGGAAGCCTTGGCAATTGAGTATTTCCAGTCAGAAAGTCGCAGAATAGGACGTCATCATTGCTGCTGCTTTAAGGTCCACAGCAAGCCTTGCTTCCTCTGCAGGCTTCCAACCTTCCACATTAAGATGACACAGGAGCCTGCAGGAAGAACGGCCAGCGGGAGGGCCAGATCTGCACCCAAATTTGATGAGGCTTCACTACAGGCATGGGAGGAAGGCGTCCTGGAGATTGCCGGGGCTGACCGAGATGTGGACGTTGGGGAAGGACAGGCAGGAGCTTCCCCGCAAGCTGGTGACAGAATAGTTTTCCATCTCTCTCATTGGCATTGCATGAGTCGCTGATAATGATTCTGAAGCTACATCATAAGAACTTATGATCATCTGCAGAATGCAATGTGCATGTAACCTTGGCATCACATCTCTAACTTTTTCCTTGACTCCCCCACAGGACCATCGAGAGCCCCCGTCCCCACTCTGCAGGAGGAAGAGCCAGACTCCTCAGAGGAATCTGCAACCTCTGAGGGCGCAGCATCATCAGCAATAAGCGCACCAAGCACCAGCGCAGACACTCACACCTCGGTGGGACCTTCAGGTCATAGAGTAGAGTTGTCACCTGTTGTATCACAGCTCACAAGTGAGCATCAGCAGACTGTGGAGACAGGGACAGCAGTGTAGAGTCCTCGTCGGAGGGCGCAGGACTCTGCCAGCTCGGCTCAGCTGCGTGTTGACCCTCTGCCTCTGGGTCCATCTGTAAGATCAGAGGTGATGGAACTCCAGGCACAGATGCAGGAGTCTCTGGCAGGTTTTGTCTCTAGGGTCGCTGCAAGTGTGGAGCGAATGGAGGAGTGCATAGCGAACATGAGCAGAGCCTTTGTGGAGTCATTGGTGCATGAACGCATCACCACGGAAAGGATGGCAACCTCAGTGGAAAGGATGGCTCCAGTAGAGGAGAGGCTGGCTATGGCCATGGAGGAGCTAAGTTGCCAGAGTGTTGAAAACATGGTGAGTGTTCAGAATAGACTGACATCTCTGGAGGAGCGATGGTCAGCTATTGAACAGAGAAACCAGACCTTCATGGCAGGCCCTGTGAGTAGGACTGCCATTGTAGAAACGGGTCCCCATGGCCCCCCTGATGTGCAGCAAGCTGCTCTCAAGCCACTTGCAGGCACTGAGGGGGATCTGACCCATGAGAGGGAGGTTGGTGGCAGACCTCAAGTGGGGGTTCCTCTCCAAGGGCTCACACTTCCATGCCACTGCAGAGCCCTCAGTCAGAGCCCTGCCAGAGTCCACACCCAACGGAGATAGAGGTCTCAACCCCTGCACAGCCGCAGGAGCAGCAGACTGCTGGTGAGCCCTCACAGGCTCGCCATCCTAAGGACGCCCACCAAAGGTGTCGAGACAAGAGCAGCAGGAAAGTGAGCAAGGGGCCTCCACATCTGCTGAAGCCACAGGGGAACCACTACATAGGAGGAAAATAAAGTACTAATAGTCACAAGGGTATACCTTGGGTGAAATGTTGTGTTTATTTTTAAAATGCCATCAGTTGGTTATTGTAAATAAAATTTCTGATTGCAACTTCTGCAGTTGTGGCGTGCGTCATTTCCCGAATGGGGCTGGAGGTCCTCTAATGCCAAGAGGGGAAGGAAAAAAAGGCCTCCCATGCTTCTGGTAGGTGCCTCAATTGAGGAAGCGCTGAGTGAGGGTGGCGAGAGGGGTCTCGCAGGAGGACACACTGGGGATGGGTGTGAGGCTCCAAACTTCCACAGCTGTGGTTATGCCTTCTAAAAGTTCCCCCAGGCCTGAGACAACAAAGCCCTGCCGCCTGCAAATGATGACTGATCAAATATCCTCTTTAATGTTGGACCTGCAGCTGATAGTCAGCAAGCTAATAGTGTTCACGCCAGGTTTCACAGGCGTCATCCCCACCAGGCGCGTTTTGCGTGGGAAAAGGATTAAACAGGCAAGGGCCTGTTAAAATGGGATTATAAAGGCCAGTCAGTGCTGCTGAAGAGCTCTAAAGACCAGTCCTGCCTGTTGCAGGCGGGACTGATTCGGGTCAATCAGACACACCTAGGTTAAAATGGCGTGGAGGTGAGAACCAGGCGGGGGGGTCGCAACCCCCAGGTTTTGCGATTTTAACCCCCCGCACGCCTAAAAGCCCGCCTCACGGCCCAATGAAAATTGAGGCCTTTGTATCTCACTGCCATCTGTTCATTATACACTCTGTAACTCACTGCCAACTGTTCATTAGACATTCTCTAACACACTGCCAGATGTTCATTATACGCTCTGTAACTTACTGCCAGCTGTTCATTAGACAGTCTGTAACACACTGCCAGCTGTTCATTATAAACTCGGCAAGTTACTGCCAGCTGTTCATTACACTCTCTGTAACTCACTGCCAGCTGTTCAATATCACGATCTGAAACTCAAAGCCAGCTGTGCTTTATAAACTTTGTATGTCACTGACAGCTGTTCATTATACACTCTGTAACTCATTGCCTGCTGTTCCTTATACACTCTGTAACTCACTGCCAGCTGTTCATTATACATTCTGTAACTCACTGCCAGCTGGGCATTATACAATCTGTAACTCACTGCCAGCTGTTCCTTATACACTCTGTAACTCACTGCCAGCTGTTCATTATACACTCTGTAACTCACTGCGAGCAGTTCATTAGACAGTCTGTAACTCACTGCCAGCTGTTCATTCTACACGCTGTAACTCACGGCCAGCTGTTCAATGCACTGTGTAACTCACTGCCAGCTTTTCATTAGACAGTTTGTTACACACAGCCAGCTGTTCACTATAAACTCAGCAAGTCACTGCCAGCTGTTCATTATACATTCTGTAACTCACTGCCAGCTGTTCATTATTAGCTCTGTAACTCACTGTCAGCTGTTCCTTACACAATGTATAACTCACTGCCAGCTGTTCATTATACATTCTGTAACTCACTAAAAGCTGTTCATTTTGCACTCTGTAACTCACTGCCAGCTGTTCATGAGACACTCTGTAACTCACTGCGAGCTGTTCATTAGACACTCTGTAACTCACTGCCAGCTGTTCATTATACACTCTGTAACTCACTGCCAGCTGTTCATTAGACAGTTTGTAACACACTGCCAGCTGTTCATTATAAACTCAGCAAGTCACTGCCAGCTGTTCATTATACATTCTGTAACTCACTGCCAGCTGTTCATTACACACTCTGCAACACACTGCCAGCTGTTCATTATAAACTCAGCAAGTCACTGCCAGCTGTTCATTATACATTCTGTAACTCACTGCCAGCTGTTCATTATTAGCTCTATAACTCACTGCCAGCTGTTCATTACACACTCTGCAACTCACTGCCAGCTGTTCATTATAAACTCAGCAAGTCACTGCCAGCTGTTCATTATTAGCTCTGTAACTCACTGCCAGCTGTTCATTATTAGCTCTATAACTCACTGCCAGCTGTTCATTACACACTCTGCAACTCACTGCCAGCTGTTCATTATATACTGTTTCTCACTGCCAGTTGTTCATTATACACTCTGTAACTCACTGCCAGCTGTTCATTATTAGCTCTGTAACTCACTGCCAGATGTTCATTTCACACTCTGTAACTCAAAGCCAGCTGTTCTTTATACACTTTGTATCTCACTGCCAGCTGTTCATTATATACTCTGTTACTCAAACCAGCTCTTTATATACACTCTTTAACTCACTGTCAACTGTTCATTATACCCCTGTAACTCCCTGCCAGCTGTTCATAATATATCTGTAACTCACTGCCAGCTGTTCATTACAGAATGTGTAACACACAATGGCCCAGAAATTCGGGTCCCAACGCGTGAGTACAGACGGAGTACTCACGCGTGGACCCGATGGAAGTGCCGGAATCTTGCATGCTTTATGCATGCGCAGGAAACCGGCTCTTCCGATCCTCTGAACCAAGGGATTCAGAGGTCGAACGAGTGCGCGCGGGAGGCTGCGCGTGCGCGTTGAACTTCCTTTTTTTCAGCTTTTAAGGTGCGGGTAAGTCTGTACATTTTAGAAATGTAAAAAGCAGCCATAAGGACTTCATTTTCAAAGGTAAGTGGTCAATTATTTAAAATTTAAACATTTTTTCCACAGGTTTTTTACTTTTAAATACTTTAAAGCAAGGTAAGTTTATTTTTAGCCCTGTTTTTCTATAAAATTAATTTTTTCAAAAATTTAAATTTTTGTTTAAAATAGTTATTTAATGTCATTTATAGTTTATTGACAAAGTGTGATTTTTTAAAAAATTTATTTGAAGGTAAAGTACAGTTTTACAGCCTCAGCATTTATACGTTTTGACAGGTCTATCTGTCAAGACTTATGAATGGAGCATTCCCTGCTCCGATTGGCTGCCTGTTGCTCACGTGATCCCAGGGGACGCTTTGCACTAACTACGCCCCTGGGACACGCCAGCATAGCGTGCTGGCCTCTGGGACAGGCCTCAGAGAGGAATTCCACGCAGGCCAAGAGGTCAACTGCCTGCGCGCTAGGTAAGTGTAGGTCGGGGGCTTGCACCCGCGGGAAGCCCCGACCCGAATTTCTGGGTCAATATAGGTAAAAACCAGGATGAGCTCCTAAATGCTGAATATAGGGAGTTAGGAGGTAAATTAAAAAATAGGACCGCAAAGGCAGTAATCTCAGGGTTGCTACCAGTGCCACGTGCTAGTCAGAGTAGAAATAGAAGGATATTTCAGATGAATACCTGTCCAGAGGAATGGTGCAAGGGGGAGGGATTCAAATTCCTGGGTCATTGGAACCGGTCTGGGGGAGGTGGGACCAGTAGAAACTGGATGGTTTGCACCTGGGCAGGACCGGGACCGATGCCCTAGGGGGAGTGTTTGTTAGTGCTGTTGGAGAGGGCTTAAACTGAAATGGCAGGGTGTTGGGTATCTGTGCAGGAAGACGGAGGAAAGGGAAGCAAGGAAAGAAGCAAACGACAGGAAGTGGAAAGGAAAAGGGGCAGTCAGAGAAATCAAGGGTTTAAATCAAACATGGCCACAGTAAATAATAATTCTAAAAGGACTAAGGCCTAGAAATTCAGTATAGCCACGTTTGGGGCGCTACAGCCGGGCGGCCGCTAAAGTTTGCGCCCGGCGCAACTTCGCACCACCTTCGCCGATATTCAGTGGCATCGCCCCAAGAGGTTGCTGCTGTGCTAAAACAGGCGATGCACGACTATCATTAGGCGCTAAGCCGGCGGCCTGGGGCGAAACCCCCGAGGGCGGGCGCAGCACAGGTGCGGCGAGCTGCTGATTGACGGCAGACACTCTGGCGCCGGTGAGCTCTTAAAGGGGGAGGGTGGATTTGTTTTTTTGAAAGGCCGAGACTGGTGTATTTGTGCTTTTTGAAAGGCCGAGACTGCTCGATTTGTGTTTTGGGGGGTGGGCTTCTCTCCATTAGTTTGTTATGTGGGAAGGGCACAGAGGTATCAAAGTAATAAATGTTCTTAAATCGCACTGTCCATGCTTCCTTTTGGAAGTCCTGGCTGCCCTGCTCAGCTGAGGGCTTGTGGAGCGGCTACATTCATCTTGTGCCAAGCCATTCCCTGAGAGGGGGCCTAGAACCAACGTTCAATAAGCCGCCGACGGGCAGCCCTTGCACTTTCTGCCTCCCTCCTGTGCAGGTCCTCCTCCTCCTCCTCCTCCTCCTCCTCTGGTGGTCCTCCAATGTCTGGTGGCAGTGGCTGAGTCCTGCGGATAGCCAGGTTGTGCAGCATGCAGCACACGAGCACGAAATGGGAGACTCGCTCAGGCGAGTACTGTAGGGCTCCTCCGGAACGATCCAGACAGCGGAACCGTTGCTTCAGGACGCCGATTGTTTGCTCAATGAGGTTCCTGGTTGCTTGATGGCTGTCATTGTGTCGCTCTTCAGCAGGGGTGCTGGGCGCATGGAGCGGGGTCATCAGCCAGGTGCACAAAGGATAGCCTTTGTCCATGAGAAGCCATCGTCATGGGTGAGGCTGGGCCTGGAACATGTCTGCCACAGAAGTCTGGCGCAGGATGAAGGCATCGTGGCTGCTGCCTGGAAAGCGGGCATTGACAGCTAGGATGATCTGCCTGTGGTCACACACCAACTGCACGTTGAGCGAATGGTAGCCCTTCCGGTTGCGGTAATCCTCGGCATGCTCTAGAGGTGCCTGCAAAGCCACATGCGTGCAGTCAATGGCGCCCTGCACCATGGGGAAGCCCGCTAATGCTGCAAAGCCCATTGCACGCTGTTGCTGCTTGACAAGGGCCATGGAGAAGGAGATGAACTGACGTCTCCTTCTGAAAAGGGCATTGGTCACCTGGCGGATGCAGCAATGTACGGCAAACTGGGAGATGTTGGAAATGTCCCCAGCAGCGGATTGGAAGGAGCCGGTGGCATAGAAGTTGAGAGACACCGTCACCTTCACTGCCACCGACAGAGACATCCTGCTCCTCAGCTGTGGCTGCAGATCTCCGCGAAGCAGGTGGCAGATCTCAGTGACCACCGCCCTTCAGAATCGCAGCCTCCGAACACACTGCTCGTCAGACATGTTCAGATATGGGAACTGCTGGCGGTATACCCTGGGTGGGTAAGGCCTCCTTAGCCGACGCCTGTTGCCCCTTCTCCCTCTGGCCATGACTGCCACTCTCTCACGGCGTCTCTGAGCCCTTTGAATGCAATGGAGAAGGCCAACATTTGCACCCATTGCAGCCCCCATTATATGTTTCCAGCCAATGCTATGGCTCTGAAGTTAAAGACAAGTGCAAAGCTGTGGCCTGAAGCCACAAGTACCTGTGCGAGTGTTGAGCCAAACCAGAAAGCTCTCTACCTTTGTCTCTCTGCAAAGATCCGTCTCTCACAAAGAAGGAGTGTTGCAAAATGGCTGCCATTTCTACTGCAGGAGGAGTGCCCTTTAATTAGCGCCCCCCGCACCCCGCAGCGACTGGGAACCGTTCCCCTCTACCAGTCGCTAGGGGCGCCAGGCGCGCAATAGGCCGGCGCCAATGAATTTCCGGTTTGGGGCGCACAAAGGGCGTTGCACGATGAAATGACATCAGGATCTGCGCGCGCAGCTGAGCGCGCGCAAAGGTTTTGCGCCACCGCTAAATCTTGAGTGAAGTTGGGGAGAGGCGCAGATCGCGCAGCGCCCAGCCGCTAGCCGCCCAGCGCCCCACATCTCCTCCTCCTAAGGCGCTAGCGGCTGGCGCAAACAACTGAATTTCTAGGCCATAGAGTTTTAAAAAAACAAACCTGAAGGCTTTGGTCTAGAAATTCAGTATAGCCACTTTTGGGGCGGTAAAGTCGGGCGGCCGCTAAAGTTTGCGCCCGCCGGAAAGTGGAGGGCAGTTCGCTGAAATTCAGTAGCTTTGGCCAAGGAGTTTGCTCGAGCGCTAAAACTGCTGATGCACGGCTATCTTTAGGTGCTAAGCCGGCGGTGGAGACTGATACCGCCGAGGCCGGGCGCAGCGTGTGATGAAATATTCCATTCATCACTGCCTGTGACTGTGGTCGGTTTCAGTGTCATTTCCCTTCCCCCAGTCCTCATTGTATTGTTTATTGGAATGTGCTGGAATGTGCTGTGTGTGTAGGGCTCCGCCCATACCTGGCACCTTTTGTAAGCTAGCTCAGTCTGGCCTCAGTCTCCAGAAGGAAGATACCTCTCTCTCTTACGTGTTACTTTCTAAGTTAATAAAAGCCTTGTTTTGTTTCGCTAACATCGAGTCTCGGAATTATTGAGGCACATCAATTTTATTAACTTATTTTTCAACACTATTGATCAACTCCTGAAACCCGAACGTTTGGATTTGGATCAACATGCTCCGGACGCATCAGCACGCTTCGGACACTGGTTTGAGTGTATGGAATTCTTCCTGGACAATTCCGCAGCCGTCAAAGACGCTACGGACGCTGCGAGGATGAGACTCGGAATTCTGCGGAATTGGGTAAGCCACCGGGTTTACCCACTCATCCAAGACGCCGATACGTACCTGGCCGCCTGCGACATCTTAAAGGCGCATTACCAGCAGCCTACGAATGAGGTGTATGCTAGGCATCTGCTCGCTACTCGCGCACAGCGACCTGGGGAATCGGTGGAGGAGTTCCTAAGCACCCTGAAAATGCTTGGCAAAGACTGCAAGTGCCGAGATGTAAAAGCCGCAGTGTACACTGACGAGCTTGTTCGCGATGCCTTTATCACAGGCCTCAGCTCCACTTACATCCGGCAAAGACTGCTGGAAAAAACGGGGTTGGACCTGAAACAGGCTGCGGACACCGCGCGATCCCTGGATGTGGCCCAGAGAAACTCGGACGCCTACTCTTCAGCCCGCGCCGTCCACGCCGCCACGTGTGCACCGAGGGCACCGCCATCTTGGAAGGCATCTTCCCCGCCCGGCAGCCCGACACCGGCAGGGCCCCGCTCTCCCCCCAGGAGCCCTACGACTGCCGCGACGCATCAGGGACCCAACTGCTACTTCTGCGGGCAGCCAAAACACACCAGAAACCTGTGCCCGGCGAAAGGCACCACCTGCTTTAAGTGCGGTAAGAAGGGGCACTTCGGGAAGGTGTGCAGAGGGAACCCCGCCGGAAAACCAACCGCCGGAAAACCCGCCACCGCCGCGTGTGCGCCGTGGGAGCGGCCATCTTGGACGCCATCTTGCCCGACCTCGTGGGGTCCGCCATCTTATGAGCAGACAGCGTGGACGCCATCTTGTATCGATCAGGGCCCTACAGTGGCATCGGTCACAGTGGACCAGACCAGGCCGCACCCGCTATCCAAATCAATGGTGGACATCGAGGTAAACGGGTGCCGGGTTAAATGTTTAATTGACAGTGGAAGCACGGAGAGTTTTATCCACCCTGAACTGGTACAGCAACTCTCCCTAAAGGTGGTCCCTGCTCAGGGTACCATCTCTATGGCTGATAAAACCCAGACATCGACCATTCTGGGTTACTGCACGGCACAATTGGGCGTTAACGGAACTGTATACGATAATTTTAAAGTATTAATCATGAAGAACCTATGTGCGAGCGTGATCTTGGGCCTGGATTTCCAGTGCAACCACCAAAGCATCACGCTCAAGTACGGTGGGTCCCAGCCGCCCCTCACAGTGTGCGGTCTGGCTACCCTGAAGGTAAAGCCGCCTTCGCTATTCGCGAACCTTACACCTAACTGCCGGCCAATAGCGACCAAAAGCCTGAGGTACAGCTGGGAGGACAGGCGGTTTATCGCGACCGAGGTAGACAGGCTCCTGAAAGAGCGCATTATTGAATGCAGCAACAGCCCGTGGCGCGCCCAAGTGGTAGTGGTAAGGGGTAGCGAGAAGAAACGGATGTTGATCGACTATAGTCAAACGATCAACAGGTACACCCAACTAGACGCCTACCCGCTACCCCGCATATCAGAAATGGTGAACCAAATCGCCCAATACCGGGTGTTCTCCACCATCGACCTCAAGTCAGCGTACCAGCAGCTCCCTATCAGACCAGAGGAACGCCCGTACACCGCCTTCGAGGCGAACGGACGCCTCTACCAATTCCTCAGAGTCCCCTTTGGGGTGACGAATGGGGTCTCGGTTTTTCAGAGGGAGATGGACCGCATGGTCGATGACCACCACTTGCAGGCAACCTTCCCCTACCTCGACAACGTCACCATCTGCAGCCACAATCAGCAGGATCATGACTCGAACCTCGAGAGGTTCCTGGAAACCGCACAAAAACTCAACCTCACCTACAACGAGGACAAGTGCGTTTTCAACACCACGCGCCTCTGCATACTAGGCAGCGTGGTGGGGAATGGGGAAATCGAACCAGACCCCGACCGATTGCGCCCCCTACGGGAGCTGCCCCTGCCCAACACTCCCAAAGCCCTGAAAAGGTGCCTGGGGTTATTTTCTTATAATTCCCAATGGGTCCCCAACTACTCCGACAAAGCCCGCCCCCTCTTGAATGCATCCTCTTTTCCGCTCTCTGCTGAGGCCCACGCCGCCTTCAAAAGCATTAAGCAGGATATTGAGCGGGCCACGCTACAGGCAGTGGACGAGAACATTCCATTTCAAGTGGAAAGTGATGCGTCTGACTTCGCCTTGGCGGCCACCCTCAACCAGGCGGGGCGACCCGTAGCTTTCTTCTCGAGGACCCTCCAAGGGCCCGAGATCAGACACTCCTCCGTGGAAAAGGAGGCCCAAGCCATCGTGGAGGCAGTGCGCCACTGGCGCCACTACCTAGCCGGCAAATGCTTCACCCTACTTACCGACCAGCGGTCGGTAGCGTTTATGTTCAATAATAAACAGAGGGGGAAGATTAAAAATGATAAGATTCTTAGGTGGCGGATCGAGCTCTCCACCTTTGAGTACGACATCATTTACCGGCCAGGGGCCCTTAACGAATCCCCTGACGCCCTCTCATGAGGGATGTATGCCAGCGCCACCGGGGATCGGCTACAGACCCTCCACAACGACCTCTGCCACCCAGGGGTCACGCGGCTGTTCCACTTCATAAAGTCCCGTAACTTATGCTACTCGATTGAGGAAGTTCGGTCTCTGACCAGGAACTGCCGCACTTGCGCTGAGTGCAAGCCTCGGTTCCACCGCCCAGATAGAGCCCACTTAATCAAAGCAACACGGCCCTTTGAGCGGCTCAGCTTAGATTTCAAGGGCCCCCTCCCGTCCGTCGACCGCAATGTTTACTTCCTGAACATTGTGGACGAATACTCCCGGTTCCCATTCGCCTTCCCCTGCCCAGACATGACCAGCGCCACGGTCATTAAATGCCTCAACAGCCTGTTCTGCCTGTTCGGTATGCCGAGCTACATCCATACGGATAGGGGGGCGTCCTTCATGAGTGAAGAGCTACGCCAGTACATGCTGTCCAAGGGGATCGCCACGAGCCGTACCACCAGCTACAACCCCCGGGGTAACGGCCAAGTGGAGCGAGAGAACGGGACAGTATGGAAAGCAGTCACTCTAGCTCTAAGGACCAAGGGCCTCCCTATCTCCCGCTGGCAGGAAGTCCTCTCGGGTGTGCTCCATTCGATACGGTCGCTATTGTGTACGGCCACTAATGCCACGCCTCATGAACGAATGTTTGTCTTTCCCCGGAAATCCACCTCAGGCGTATCCATGCCGTCATGGCTCTCCACCCCAGGTCCGGTACTCGTGCGAAGGCATGTGAGGGGCCACAAGATGGACCCTCTCGTGGAGCCAGTACACCTACTCCACGCCAACCCCCAATACGCATATGTCCGGCACGACGGAAGGGAGGACACCGTGTCCATAAAAGACGTCGCCCCAGCCAGCATCGACAACAACCACGGCAATAGCAGCAACAACGATCACAGCAACTCTTACCCACCCACTACTCTTTCATCACCCCCGGAAGAACATCGACCAACGGCACCCCCACCAACTACCCCTTCAACAACCCTGGCGGCACCCCCGGCAGAGACCCAGGAGACTACCGGGGACACCCAGCCGACACCCACGGCACCACAACAGCCACGTCGGTCGCAGAGGACTATCAAACCCCCGAACAGACTAAATCTATAGAAGGGGTGAATGTGATGAAATATTCCATTCATCACTGCCTGTGACTGTGTAACTCATTGACATCTGTTCATCATACAATCTGTAAATAACTGCAAGCTCTTCATTATACATCTCTAACTCACTGCCAGCTGTTCATTATTAACTTACAGACAGCTGTTTATTATAAAGAATGTAACCCACTGCCAACTGTTCATTATACACTCAGTGTCTCCCTGCCAGCTGTTCATTACATACTCTGTAACACACTGCCTGTTATTCATTACACCCCCTGTAATTCAATGCAAGCTGTTCATGATACGTTCTGTAACTCACTGCCAGCTGTTCATTACACACTCTGTAACTCACTTCCAGCTGTTTATTATACACTCTGTAACTCATTGCCTGTTGTTCATTATACACTCTGTAACTCACTGCAAGTTGTTCATTATATGTCTGTAACACACTGCAAGCTGCTCATTATCCATCTGTAACTCACTGACACTTGTTCATTGGGCATTAAGGAACACACTGCCATCAGTTGATTAGATACTCTGTAACTCACTGCCAGCTGTTCCTTATGCAATCTGTAACTCACTCCCAGCTGTTCATTACACACTCTGCAACTCACTGCCAGCTGTTCATTAGAAACAATGTATCTCACGGCCAGCTGTAGATTATGCATTCTGTAACTCACTGCCAGCTGTTCTTTATACATCTGTAACTCACTGCCAGCTGTTCATTATACTTCTGTAACTCACTGCCAGCTGTTCCTTATATACTCTGTAACACACTGCCAGATGTTCCTTATGCACATCTGTAACTCTCTGCCAGCTGTTCATTGTACATCTGTAACTCACTGCCAGCTGTTCATTATACATTTTGTAACTCACTGCCAGCTCTTCATTATACACTCTGTAACTCACTGCCAGCTGTTCATTACACATCTGCAACTCTCTGCCAGCTTTAAACTATACACTCTGTAACTCACTGCCAGCTGTTCATTCCACAATCTGTAACTCACTCCTAGCTGTTCCTTACAAACTCTATAACTCACTGCCAGCTGTTCATTATACACTCTGTAACTCACTGCCAGCTCTTCATTATAAACAATGTATCTCACGGCCAGCTGTAGATTATGCATTCTGTAACTCACTGCCAGTTGTTCTTTATACATCTGTAACTCACTGCCAGCTGTTCATTATACGCCTGTAACTCACTGCCAGCTGTTCCTTATACACTCTGAAACACACTGCCAGCTGTTCCTTATACACATCTGTAACTCACTGCCAGCTTTTCATTATACATTCTTTAACAAACTTCCAGCTGTTCATTACTCACGTAGTAAATCACTGCCAGCTGTTCCTTATACACTCTGTAACTCACTGCCAGCTGTTCATTACTCACATTGTAACTCACTGCCAGCTGTTCATTATACCGTCTTTAACTTACTTTAAGCTTCTTATTATAAACAATGTAACTCGCTGCCAGCTGTTCATTGTGCACTCTGCAACTCACAGCAAGTTGTTCATTATATATTCTGGAACTCACTGCCACCCATTCATTAGACACTCTGTAACTCACTGACAGCTGTTCTTTTTACAATCTGTAATCACTGCCAGCTGTTCATTACACAATCTGTAACTCACTGGCATGCTGTTCATTATAAACAATGTATCTCATGGCCAGCTGTAGATTATGCATTCTGTAAATCACTGCCATGTGTTCTTCATACATCTGTAACTCACTGGAACTGTTCATTATACGTCTGTAACTCACTGTCAGCTGTTCCTTATACACTCTGTAACTCACGGTCAACTCTAGATTATGCATTCTGTAACTCACTGCCAGCTGTTCTTCATACATCTGTAACTCACTGCCAGCTGTTCATTATACATCTCTAACTCACTGCCAGCTGTTCGTTATACACTCTGTATCTCACGGCCAACTCTAGATTATGCATTCTGTAACTCACTGCCAGCTGCTCTTTATACATCTGTAACACTCTGCCAGCTGTTCATTTTACAATCTCTAATCACTGCCAGCTGTTCATTACACAATCTGTAACTGACTCCCAGCTTTTCAGTACACATTCTGTAACTCCCTGCCAGCTGTTCATTATATACTCTGTAACTGGCTGCATGCTGTTCATTATAAACAACCTAAATCACTGCCAGGTGTACATTATCCATTGGTAACTCACTGACACTTGTTCATGGGCACTAAGGAACATACTGCCATCTGTTGATTAGACACTCTGTAACTCACTGCCAGCTGTTCATTACACAATCTGTAACTCACTCCCAGCTTTTCATTACACACTCTGTAACTCACTGCCAGCTGTTCATTATAAACAATGTATCTCACGGCCAGCTGTAGATTATGCATTCTGTAACTCACTGCCAGCTGTTCTTTATGCATCTGTAACTCACTGCCAGCTGTTCATTATACGTCTGTAACTCACTGCCAGCTTTTCCTTACACACTCTGTAAAAACTGCCAGATGTTCCTTATACAAATCTATAACACACTGCAAGCTGTTCATTATACATCTGTAACTCACTGCCAGCTGTTCATTATACACTCTGTAACTCACTGCCAGCTGTTCATTATACACTCTGTAACTCACTGCCAGCTGTTCATTATACGTCTGTAACTCACTGCCAGCTCTTCCTTATACACTCTGTAACTCACTGCCAGCTGTTCATTATACATTCTGTAACTGACTGCCAGCTGTTCATTATATACTCCGTAACTCACTGCCAGCTGTTCATTATACATTCTGTAACTCACTGCCAGCTGTTCATTATAGATCTGTAACTCACTGCCACCTGTTCATTATACACACTGTAACTCACTGCCAGCTGTTCATTATACATTCTGTAACTCACTGCCAGCTGTTCCTTATAAACTCTGTAACTCACTGCCAGCTGTTCATTATACATCTGCAACTCTCTGCCAGCTGTAAACTATACACTCTGTAACTCACTGCCAGCTGTTCATTATACACTCTGCAACTCTCTGCCAGCTGTAAACTATACACTCTGTAACTCACTCCAAGCTGTTCATTACACACTCTGTAACTCATTGCCAGCTGTTCATTATACACTCTGTAACTCACTACCAGCTATTCATTATACACTCTGTAACTCACTGCCAGCTGTTCATTATACACTCTGCAACTCTCTGCCAGCTGTAAACTATACACTCTGTAACTCACTGCCAGCTGTTCATTATACACTCTGTAACTCGCTGCCAGCTGTAAACTATACACTCTGTAACTTACTGCCAGCTTTTCATTACGCAATCTGTAACTCACTCCAAGCTGTTCATTACACACTCTGTAACTCACTGCCAGATGTTCATTATGCACTCTGTAAGTCACTGCCAGCCCTTCATTATAAACAATGTAACTCACGGCCAACTGTAGATTATGCATTCTGTAACTCACTGCCAGCTGTTCTTTATACATCTGTAACTCACTGTCAGCTGTTCATTATACGCCTGTAACTCACTGCCAGCTGTTCTTTATACACTCTGAAACACACTGCCAGCTGTTCCTGATACACATCTGTAACTCACTGCCAGCTGTTCATTATACATTCTTTAACAAACTGCCAGCTGTTCATTACTCACGTAGCAACTCACTGCCAGCTGTTCATTAGTCACTTTGTAACTGACTGCCAGCTCTTCATTATAAACAATATATCTCACGGCCAGCTGTAGATTATGCATTCTGTAACTCACTGCCAGCTGTTCTTTATACATCTGTAACTCACTGCCAGCTGCACATTATACGCCTGTAACTCTATGCCAGCTGTTCTTTATACACTCTGAAACACAATGCCAGCTGTTCCTGATACACATCTGTAACTCACTGCCAGCTGTTCATTATAAATTATTTAACAAACTTCCAGCTGTTCATTAGTCATGTTGTAACTCACTGCCAGCTGTACATTATACTGTCTTTAACTTACATTAAGCTTTTTGTCATAAACAATCTAACTCACTGCCACCTGTTCATTAGACACTCTGTAACTCACTGACAGCTGTTCATTATAAACAATGTATCTCACGGCCAGCTGTAGATTATGCATTCTGTAACTCACTGCCATGTGTTCTTCATACATCTGTAACTCACAGCAGCTGTTCATTATATGTCTGTATCTCACTGCCAGCTGGTCCTTATACACTCTGTAATTCACGGTCAACTCTAGATTATGCATTCTGTAACTCACTGTCAGCTGTTCTTTATACATCTGTAACTCTCTGCCAGCTGTTCATTATACAACCTGTAATCACTGCCAGCTGTTCATTACACAATCTTTAACTGACTCCCAGCTGTTCAGTATACATTGTGTAACTCACTGCCAGCTGTTCATTATATACCCTGTAACTCACTGCCAGCTGTTCATTATACACAATGTAAATCACTGCCAGCTGTTCATTATCCATCTGTAACTCACTGACACTTGTTCATTGGCCACGAAGGAACACACTGCCGTCTGTTGATTAGACACTCTGTAACTCACTGCCAGCTGTTCATTATGCAATCTGTAACTCACTCCCAGCTGTTCATTACACACTCTGTAACTCACTGCCAGCTGTTCATTACAAACAATGTATCTCACGGCCAGCTGTAGATTATGCATTCTGTAACTCACTGCCAGCTGTTCATTATATGTCTGTAAATCATTGCCAGCTGTTCCTTATACACTCTGTAACACACTGCCAGCTGTTCATTGTACATCTGTAACTCACTGCCAGCTGTTCATTATACATCCAAAACTCTCTGCCAGCTGTAAACTATACACCCTGTAACTCACTGCCAGCTGTTCATTATGCACTCTGTAACTCACAGACAGCTGTTCCATATACACACTGTAACTCAGTGACAGTTGTTCATTATACATCTCCATCTCACTGCCAGCTTTTCATTACACACTCTGTAACTCACTGCCAGCTGTTCATTATACACTCTGTAACTCATTGCCAGCTGTTCCTTATGCACTCTTTAACTCACGGCCAACTCCAGATTATGCATTCTGTAACTCACTGCCAGCTGTTCAGTACACATTCTGTAACTCACTGCCAGCTGTTCATTATATACTCTGTAACTCACTGCCAGCTGTTCATTATAAACAATGTAACTCACTGCCAGCTGTTCCTTATACATCTGTAACTAACTGACACTTGTTCATTGGGCACTAAGGAACACAGTGCCATCTGTTGATTAGACACTCTGGCCTAGAAATTCAGTTGCGTTCGCCAGCCGTTAACACCATAAGAAGGGTATATATCCAGCGCGAGGCACTTAGCGCCCGGGCGCAGGCCGATCTGCGCCTACGCCCAAATTCAGTAGACATTTAGCGCCAGCGCAAAGTGTTTGCGCCCGCTCAGCTGCGCGCGCAGCTTATGACGTAATTTTGTCATGCAACGCTGTTTGTGCGCCCCAAACCGGAAATTCAGTGGCGCCCGCCCAATGTGGGCGTGGCGCTGTTAAGAACTGTGAAGTGGAACGCAACAGAGACCCTGTGGGCCTCGGGGAGCGCTAATTAAAGGGCACTTACACTGACCTATAAAGCCCAGCCATTTTGCTGCAATGACTTTACTGCTTTGGATTTCTGGACAGAGACCAAGGAACAGAGCTTACTGATTTGGGACAACATAGGAGAGGTATTTTTGGCTTCTGGCCAGAGCTTTGACATTTGAATCATTGTGATTTCACTGTTTGCAAGTTTATTATGGGGGCTGTATGGGGTTCCAACCCTCAGTTGCAACATTATGTGCGAAGGGCTCGCAGACGCTGTGTGAGAGGGCCAGCCATGCCTAGTCGCAGAGGGGCCATCAGGCGTCAGCAACGTAGGCCTTACCCACTCAGGCAATACCGGCAGCAGGTGTCCTATCTCACCATGACTGCGGCGCATTGTGTTAAGAGGCTACGCTTCAGAAGGGAGGTGGTTGCAGAGATCTGCCAGCTGCTTCACAGAGATCTGCGTCCACAGCTGATGTGCAGGACGTCTCTCTCGGTGGAAGTGAAGGTCACGGTGGCTCTGAACTTTAATGCAAGCGGCTCCTTCCAAGCCGCTGCTGGGGACATAGCGAACATCTCCCAGTTCGCCGCACATCGCTGCATCCGGCAGGTCACCGATGCACTTTTCGCAAGGAGACACCAATTCATCTCCTTCCCCATGACCCTAGAGAGGCAGGAGCAGCGTGCAGTTGGATTTGGCAGGATCGCGGACTTCCCCATGGTGCAGGGCACCATTGGCTGCATGCATGTGGCTATGCGGGCACCTATCGACAATGCCGAGGATTACCGCAACCGGAAGGGCTACCATTCCCTCAATGTACAGCTGGTGTGTGACAACAGGCAGCGCATCCTAGCTGTCAATGCCCGCTTTCCAGGAAGCAGCCACGATGCATTTATCCTGCGCCAGACTACTGTGGCTGACATGTTCGCGGCACAGCCTCCACCAAGGGGATGGCTTATTGGGGACAAGGGCTACCCTTTGTGTACATGGCTCATGACCCCGCTCCGCGCGCCCAGGACCCCAGCCGAGGAGGCATACAACGAAAGCCATCAAGCCACAAGGAACATCGTAGAGCAAACGATTGGCGTCCTCAAGCAACGGTTCCGCTGCCTGGATCGTTCCGGCGGATCTCTACAGTATTCGCCGGATAGAATCTCCCAGTTCGTCATCGTGTGCTGCATGCTGCACAACCTGGCTATCCGCAGGACACAGGCACTGCCACCTGACGTTGCACCACCACCTCAGGAGGACGAGCAGGAGGACCATGAGGAGGAGGAGGAGGAGCAGTACCAGCCCAGGAGGGAGCCACAAGGTCCAAGGGCCGTCCGCTGGCGGCTTATTGAACGACACTTCTAGGCCCCCTGTCAGGGAACGGCCTGTGGCAATGAACGCACCTGAATGCAGCCGCTCCGCAAGCCCTCAGCCGCTTAACGCAACAACCACTTGAAACATGACACCTGGACATGCTGAATAAATAAAAAGCTTTATTTTACAAACTCAGGGCCCTTCCCACATGAAACAGAAAAACAGACGAGACCCCCAAAAAACAGTCAAAAACATCTGTCACTCCCACAACCTGGGGAGGAATAACAAAACTTGCCCATCCAATTGGCCTTACAAAAATAAGCTCCCCCCTTCACAACACAAACACCCCCATAAAAACAAAAAATGCCTTCATCTTCGGCCTTACCAAAATAAGCCGCCCCCAGAACACAAACACCCCCATATAAAAAAAACCACTATCACCACACTCTACTGGGTGTGCCGAGAGGGTGAGTCCTTATGCAGGCTTCTCCGGCCCCTGCCCGACCTGCTGCTCCACCTCAACCTTGGCCCTGTGGGTGTGGCAAGGCTGGGGGAAGGCTCATGAGGGCCACAATGCGTGACGGCAGATGCCCTTGGGGGTCGGCCTAGACGAGGCCCGGCCCGGGAGGGGCTGGCTGCTGACTGCTGCAGCTGTGGCTGGCCAGCATCAGTCTCAGCAGCAGCTCGTCGCACCTTGGCTGGGGGAGTGGCAGTGTCGGCTGCACCAATGGGGGCAAGCTGGCTGATGCCAGGCGCGCGCTGTCCGCCAGAGACACTGGCACTCGGCCGGGCTGGCAGTGCAGCAAGCAGAGCAATCTGGTGGAGGCCAGACCGCTGTGCTGCAGCAGGGCGGCGGGTGCCCTGGCGATGCCTCCGCGCCACAGCGAGTGTGGCAGAAGTGAGTGCCCGAACTGCCCTGGTATGTGCCCGCATCAGATCTGCCAGTGTCTGGACGGCACCACTCATGGACTCGCGACTCGCGTCCTGCGCTGTCGCGAGTTGCTGGACACCCCTGTCCTGTGCTGCCGCGAGTTGCTGGACACCCCTGTCGTGTGCTGCCGCGAGTTGCTCGACCCCCCTGGCCTGTGATTCCCCGAAAGCGACCACACTCTGAGCCAGGGACTCAATGGCCTGAGGCAACTGTCCCACAACCCCCATGAACTCCTTGTGGCGCCGCTCCGATGCCGCGGACATCTCATCAAGGAGGCGCACCTCCTGGGCGAGGACCGTCTCCGGACTGGAGGGCGGACTCTCCCTCTGGGGAGAAGGCCGCCGTGCTGCCTGACCCTTCCCGCGTGCCTCGACCCCACTGGGCCCAGGAGCTACACACCCCTGCAACACTTCCCCCTGCCTCTCCTCCAGGCCAGACGTCTCCCCTCCATTGCCATCCCCTGGCGCGGATGAGGGTTCCCCCGATGTGCCGCCTTCCTCCTGGTCCTCGTCGTCCTCCTCCTCCAAGGGCCTGGCACTCTGAGCTTCAGGGACCACCTCCTCCTCACCAGCTGAAAGCAGGAAGGCACAAGAGTAGCTTTAGAGTGAGGACAGGGCGTCAGCGAGGGAGGCATGAGTGGTGGCATTATGCGCATTGGTCGGACAGTGGGAAAGGATGTAGATCTGAAGCGCAAGGGCAACGAGAGAGGTCCAACCGGTCATGTCCTTACCAGTGGGTCCCAGTACAGGGTCCGCATCTCCAATGGCAACAGGGCCAGTCACCCGGGCACGCATGAGTCGAGCCACGCTCTCCTCCAGCTCACTGAGCGCCTGGTACTGGGGACGGCCTCCCCCAGTGGCAGACTGGCTCCTCAAATTCCGCGCCAGCTTGGCCTGCAAGAGAAAGGACGGCCTCTAAGTCCAGTGTGGTGCCCTGTTGCTGTGTGCACTGCCTCCCATGGCCGAATAGCTTGGCCAGTGTGGTGCCCTGTTGCTGTGTGCACTGCCTCCCATGGTCGAATAGCTTGGCCAGTGTGGTGCCCTGTTGCTGTGTGCACTGCCTCCCATGGTCGAATAGCTTGGCCAGTGTGTTAAGTGCAGAAAGTGCTATTGATGATCATGCCAGTGCCATATCTGCGGGAGGAGGACTGGCCATTAGGCCTTTGAGGTCCCTTTGCCCATAATGTGAGGTGCACATGCAAGGATGAGGAGGACACTGGAAAGGGTACTCACCTTCACCATCCGAGTGAGGTCGTTGTACTTCTTGCGGCATTGGTCCGCACTCCTGGGGACATCGCTGGTGGATGACACCCTGTGGGCGATTTTCTTCCAGGCTCTCCTGTACTGCCTCCTGGGAGCCTTCTTGCCACTGTCCGGGCACAAGATCTCTCTTTTCTTTTCCACACCATTAACCAGCACCCTCAAAGCATGCTGGGAGAAGCGCTGCGCTCGTTCACGGGCCTTCTCCAAGGCTTCAGGCGCTATTTGGGTCCACCAGCAGTGTTGAGGCCTAGCTGCAGGGCTCCACTATGCAGGGCGTGGCAGCAGTCAAAGTCGACCCTTCCCCCTTTAAGAGCTGGCCGGCGTCAGGGTGTCTGCTGTCAATCAAAACATGACCGCACCTGCGCTGCGCCCGGCCTCGGCGTTATCAGTCCGCATCGCCGGCTTAGCGCCTGAAGATAGCAGTGCAACGCCAGTTTCAGCGCTCGCCCAAACTCTTGGCCAAATCTACTGAATTTCGGCGAAGTGGCCTACACTTTCTGGCGGGCGCTAACTTTAGCGACCGCCCGACTTTACCGCCCCAAAAGTGGCCAGACTGAATTTCTAGGCCTGTGTATCTCACTGCCAGCTGTTCATTGTACATCTGTAGCTCACTGCCAGCTGTAAACTATATACTCTGTAAATCACTGCCAGCTTTTCATTACGCAGTCTGTAACTCACTCCCAGCTGTTCATTACACACTCTGTAACTCACTGCCAGCTATTCATTATAAACAATGTATCTCACGGCCAGCTGTATATTATGCATTCTGTAACTCACTGCCAGTTGTTCATTATACGCCTGTAACTCACTGCCAGCTGTTCCTCATACACTCTGAAACACACTGCCAGCTGTTCCTTATAAACATCTATAATCACTGCCAGCTGTTCATTAGACAATCTGTAACTCACTGCCAGCTGTTCATTATAAACAATGTATCTCACGGTCAGCTGTAGATTATGCATTCTGGAACTCACTGCCATGTGTTCTTCATACATCTGTAACTCACAGCAGCTGTTCATTATATGTCTGTATCTCACTGCCTGCTGGTCCTTATACACTCTGTAACTCATGGTCAACTCCAGATTATGCATTCTGTAACACTCTGCCAACTGTTCATTATACAATCTGTAATCACTGCCAGCTGTTCATTACACAATCTTTAACTGACTCCCAGCTGTTCAGTATACATTGTGTAACTCACTGCCAGCTGTTCATTATGCACTCTGTAACTCACAGACAGTTGTTCCATATACACGCTGTAACTCAGTGACAGCTGTTCATTATACATCTGTATCTCACTGCCAGCTTTTCATTATACACTCTGTAACTCACTGCCAGCTGTTCATTATACACTCTGTAAATCACTGCAGCTGTTCATTATACACTCTGTAACTCACTGCCAGCTGTTCCTTATACACTCTGTAACTCACGGCCAACTCTAGATTATGCATTCTGTAACTCACTGCCAGCTGTTCTTTATACATCTGTAACTCTCTGCCAGCTGTTCATTACACAATCTGTAATCACTGCCAGCAGTTCATTACACAATCTGTAACTGACTCCCAGCTGTTCAGTACACATTCTGTAACTCACTGCCAGCTGTTCATTTTATACTCTGTAACTCACTGCTGGCTGTTCATTATAAACAATGTAACTCACTGCCAGCTGTTCCTTATACATCTGTAACTAACTGACACTTGTTCATTGGGCACTAAGGAACACACTGCCATCTGTTCATTAGACACTCTGTATCTCACTGCCAGCTATTCACTGTACATCTGTAACTCACTGCCAGCTGTAAACTATACACTCAGTAAATCACTGCCAGCTTTTCATTACGCAGTCTGTAACTCACTCTCAGCTGTTCATTACACACTCTGTAACTCACTGCCAGCTGTTCATTATACACTATGTAACTCACTGACAGCTCTTCATTATAAACAATGTATCTCACGGCCAGCTGTACATTATGCATTCTGTAACTCACTGCCAGTTGTTCATTATACGCCTGTAACTCACTGCCAGCTGTTCCTCATACACTCTGGAACACACTGCCAGCTGTTCCTTATAAACATCTGTAACTCACTGCCAGCTGTTCCTTATATATTCTTTAACGAACTGCCAGATGTTCATTACTCATGTAGTAACTCACTGCCAGCTGTTCATTATACCATCTATAACTTACTTTAAGCTTTTTATTATAAACAATGTAACACGCTGCCAGCTGTTCATTAGACACTCTGTAACTCACTAACAGCTGTTCATTATACAGTCTTTAACTTACTTTAAGCTTTTTATTATAAACAATGTAACTCACTGCCACCTGTTCATTAGACACTCTGTAACTCACTGACAGCTGTTCTTTTTACAATCTGTAATCACTGCCAGCTGTTCATTATACACAATGTAAATCACTGCCAGGTGTACATTATCCATCAGTAACTCACTGACACTTGTTCATTGGGCACTAAGGCACACACTGCCATCTGTTGATTAGACACTCTGTAACTCACTGCCAGCTGTTCATTATGCAATCTGTAACTCACTCCCAGCTGTTCATTACACACTCTGTAACTCACTGCCAGCTGTTCATTACAAACAATGTATCTCACGGCCAGCTGTAGATTATTCATTCTGTAACTCACTGCCAGCTGTTCTTTATACACCTGTAACTCACTGCCAGCTGTTCATTATATGTCTGTAAATCACTGCCAGCTGTTCCTTATACACTCTGTAACAAACTGCCAGAGGTTCCTTATACACAACTGTAACACACTGCCAGCTGTTCATTGTACATCTGTAACTCACTGCCAGCTGTTCATGATACACTCTGTACCTCACTGCCAGCTGTTCATTATATATCCAAAACTCTCTGCCAGCTGTAAACTATACACCCTGTAACTCACTGCCAGCTGTTCATTATACGCTCTGTAATTCACTGACAGCTGTAAACAATACTCTCTGTAAATCACTGCCAGCTGTTCATTATGCACTCTGTAACTCACTGCCAGCTGTTCATTATACACTCTGTAAATCACTGCAGCTGTTCATTATACACTCTGTAACTCACTGCCAGCTGTTCTTTATACATCTGTAACTCTCTGCCAGCTGATCATTATACAATCTGTAATCACTGCCAGCAGTTCATTACGCAATCTGTAACTGACTCCCAGCTGTTCAGTACACATTCTGTAACTCACTGCCAGCTGTTCATTATATACTCTGTAACTCACTGCCAGCTGTTCATTATAAACAATGTAACTCACTGCCAGCTGTTCCTTATACATCTGTAACTAACTGACACTTGTTCATTGGGCACAAAGGAACACACTGCCATCTGTTGATTAGACACTCTGTATCTCACTGCCAGTTGTTCATTATACGCCTGTAACTCACTGCCAGCTGTTCCTCATACACTCCGAAACACGCTGCCAGCTGTTCCTTATAAACATCTGTAATCACTGCCAGCTGTTCATTAGACAATCTGTAACTCACTGCCTGCTGTTCATTATAAACAATGTATCTCACGGCCAGCTGCAGATTATGCATTCTGTAACTCACTGCCATGTGTTCTTCATACTTCTGTAACTCACTGCAGCTGTTCATTATATGTCTGTATCTCACTGCCTGCTTGTCCTTATACACTCTGTAACTCATGGTCAACTCCAGATTATGCATTCTGTAACTCACTGCCAGCTGTTCTTTATGCATCTGTAACTGCATGCCAACTATCCATTATACAATCTGTAACACTCTGCCAACTGTTCATTATACAATCTGTAATCACTGCCAGCTGTTCATTACACAATCTTTAACTGACTCCCAGCTGTTCAGTATACATTGTGTAACTCACTGCCAGCTGTTCATTATATATTCTGTAACTCACTGCCAGCTGTTCATTATACACAATGTAAATCACTGCAGCTGTTCATTATACATCTGCATCTCACTGCCAGCTTTTCATTATACACTCTGTAACTCACTGCCAGCTGTTCATTATACACTCTGTAAATCACTGCAGCTGTTCATTATACACTCTGTAACTCACTGCCAGCTGTTCATTATACACTCTGTAAATCACTGCAGCTGTTCATTATACACTCTGTAACTCACTGCCAGCTGTTCTTTATACATCTGTAACTCTCTGCCAGCTGTTCATTATACAATCTGTAATCACTGCCAGCAGTTCATTACACAATCTGTAACTGACTCCCAGCTGTTCAGTACACATTCTGTAACTCACTGCCAGCTGTTCATTATATACTCTGTAACTCACTGCCAGCTGTTCATTATAAACAATGTAACTCACTGCCAGATGTTCCTTATACATCTGTAACTAACTGACACTTGTTCATTGGGCACAAAGGAACACACTGCCATCTGTTGATTAGACACTCTGTATCTCACTGCCAGTTGTTCATTATACGCCTGTAACTCACTGCCAGCTGTTCCTCATACACTCTGAAACACGCTGCCAGCTGTTCCTTATAAACATCTGTAATCACTGCCAGCTGTTCATTAGACAATCTGTAACTCACTGCCTGCTGTTCATTATAAACAATGTATCTCACGGCCAGCTGCAGATTATGCATTCTGTAACTCACTGCCATGTGTTCTTCATACTTCTGTAACTCACTGCAGCTGTTCATTATATGTCTGTATCTCACTGCCTGCTTGTCCTTATACACTCTGTAACTCATGGTCAACTCCAGATTATGCATTCTGTAACTCACTGCCAGCTGTTCTTTATGCATCTGTAACTCCATGCCAACTATCCATTATACAATCTGTAACTCTCTGCCAACTGTTCATTATACAATCTGTAATCACTGCCAGCTGTTCATTACACAATCTTTAACTGACTCCCAGCTGTTCAGTATACATTGTGTAACTCACTGCCAGCTGTTCATTATATACTCTGTAACTCACTGCCAGCTGTTCATTATACACAATGTAAATCACTGCCAGCTGTTCATTATCCATCTGTAACTCACTGACACTTGTTCATTGGGCACTAAGGAACACACTGCCATTTGTTGATTAGACACTCTGTAACTTACTGCCAGCTGTTCATTATGCAATCTGTAACTCACTCCCAGCTATTCATTACACACTCTGTAACTCACTGCCAGCTGTTCATTATGAACAATGTATGTCACGGCCAGCTGTAGATTATGCATTCTGTAACTCACTGCCAGCTGTTCTTTATACATCTGTAACTCACTGCCAGCTGTTCATTATGTGTCAGTAAATCACTGCCAGCTGTTCCTTATACACTCTGTAACAAACTGCCAGATGTTTCTTATGCACAACTGTAACACACTGCCAGCTGTTCAATGTACATCTGTAACTCACTGCCAGCTGTTCCTTACACACTTTGTAACTCACTGCCAACTGTTAATTATACATCCAAAACTCTCTGCCAGCTGTAAACTATACACCCTATAACTCACTGCCAGCTGTAAACTATACTCTCTGTAAATCACTGCCAATTGTTCATTATGCACTCTGTAACTCACAGACAGCTGTTCCATATACAGGCTGTAACTCAGTGACAGCTGTTCATTATACATCTGTATCTCACTGCCAGCTTTTCATTATACACTCTGTAACTCACTGCCAGCTGTTCATTATAAACTCTGTAACTCACTGCAGCTGTTCATTATACACTCTGTAACTCACTGCCAGCTGTTCCTTATACACTCTGTAACTCACGGCCAACTCTAGATAACATATTCTGTAAATCTCTGCCAGCTGTTCATTATACAATCTGTAATCACTGCCAGCTGTTCATTACACAATCTGTAACTGACTCCCAGCTGTTCAGTACACATTCTGTAACTCACTGCCAGCTGTTCATTATATACTCTGTAACTCACTGCCAGCTGTTCATTATAAACAATGTAAATCACTGCCAGCTGTTCTTTATACATCCGTAACTCAGTGATTTGATACTCTGCAACTCACTGCCAGCTGTTCATTATGCAATCTGTAACTCACTGCCAGCTGTTCATTATACACTCTGTAACTGACTGCCAGCTCTTCATTATAAACAATATATCTCACGGCCAGCTGTAGATTATGCATTCTGTAACACACAGCCAGCTGTTCTTTATACATCTGTAACTCACTGCCAGCTGCACATTATACGCCTGTAACTCTCTGCCAGCTGTTCTTTATACACTCTGAAACACAATGCCAGCTGTTCCTGATACACATCTGTAACTCACTGCTAGCTGTTCATTATAAATTCTTTAACAAACTTCCAGCTGTTCATTAGTCACATTGTAACTCACTGCCAGCTGTACATTATACTGTCTTTAACTTACATTAAGCTTTTTATTATAAACAATGTAACTCGCTGCCAGCTGTTCATTGTGCACTCTGCAACTCACAGCCAGTTGTTCATTATATATTCTGGAACTCACTGCCACCTGTTCATTAGACACTCTGTTACTCACTGACAGCTGTTCTTTATACAATCCGTAATCACTGCCAGCTGTTCATTAGACAATCTGTAACTCACTGCCAGCTGTTCATTATAAACAATGTATCTCACGGCCAGCTGTAGATTATGCATTCTGTAACTCACTGCCATGTGTTCTTCATACATCTGTAACTCACTGCAGCTGTTCATTATATGTCTGTATCTCACTGCCAGCTGGTGCTTATACACTCTGTAATTCACGGTCAACTCTAGATTATGCATTCGGTAACTCACTGTCAGCTGTTCTTTATACATCTGTAACTCTCTGCCAGCTGTTCATTATACAATCTGTAATCACTGCCAGCTGTTCATTACACAATCTTTAACTGACTCCCAGCTGTTCAGTATACATTGTGTAATTCACTGCCAGCTGTTCATTATGCAATCTGTAACTCACTGCCAGCTGTTCATTACAAACAATGTATCTCACGGCCAGCTGTAGATTATGCATTCTGTAACTCACTGCCAGCTGTTCATTATGCGTCTGTAAATCACTGCCAGCTGTTCCTTATACACTATGTAACAAACTGCCAGATATTCCTTATACACAACTGTAACACACTGCCAGCTGTTCATTGTACATCTGTAACTCACTGCCAGCTGTTCATTATACATCCAAAACTCTCTGCCAGCTGTAAACTATACACCCTGTAACTCACTGCCAGCTGTTCATTATACACTCTGTAATTCACTGCCAGCTGTAAACTATACTCTCTGTAAATCACTGCCAGCTGTTCATTATGCACTCTGTAACTCACAGACAGCTGTTCCATATACACGCTGTAACTCAGTGACAGCTGTTCATTATACATCTCTATCTCACTGCCAGCTGTTCATTATACACTCTGTAACACACTGCCAGCTGTTCTTTATACATCTGTAACTCTCTGCCAGTTGTTCATTAGACAATCTGTAATCACTGCCAGCAGTTCATTATACAATCTGTAACTGACTCCCAGCTGTTCAGTACACATTCTGTAACTCACTGCCAGCTGTTCATTATATACTCTGTAACTCACTGCCAGCTGTTCATTATAAACAATGTAACTCACTGCCAGCCATTCCTTATACATCTGTAACTAACTGACACTTGTTCATTGGGCACTAAGGAACACACTGCCATCTGTTGATTAGACACTCTGTATCTCACTGCCAGCTGTTCATTGTACATCTGTAACTCACTGCCAGCTGTAAACTATACACTCTGTAAATCACTGCCAGCTTTTCATTACACACTCTGTAACTCACTGCCAGCTGTTCATTATACACTCTGTAACTAACTGACAGACCTTCATTATAAACAATGTATCTCACGGTCAGCTGTACATTATGCATTCTGTAACTCACTGCCAGTTGTTCATTATACACCTGTAACTCACTGCCAGCTGTTCCTCATACACTCTGAAACACACTGCCAGCTGTTCCTTATAAACATCTGTAACTCACTGCCAGCTGTTCCTTATATATTCTTTAATGAACTGCCAGATGGTAATTACTCACATAGTAACTCACTGCCAGCTGTTCATTATACCGTCTTTAACTTACTTTAAGCTTTTTATTATAAACAATGTAACACACTGCCAGCTGTTCATTAGACACTCTGTAACTCACTGACAGCTGTTCTTTTTACAATCTGTAATCACTGCCAGCTGTTCTTCATACATCTGTAACTCACTGCCAGCTGTTTATTATACATCTGTAACTCATTGCCAGCTGTTCCTTATACACTCTGTAACTCACGGCCAGCTGTTCATTATACACTCTGTAATTCACTGCCAGCTGTTCCTTATACACTCTGTAACTCAAGGCCAACTGTAGATTAAGCATTATGTAACTCACTGCCAGCTGTTCATTATACAATCTGTAATCACTGCCAGCTGTTCATTACACAATCTGTAATCACTGCCAGCTGTTCATTACACAATCTGTAATTGACTCCCAGCTGTTCAGTACACACCCTGTAACTCACTGCCAGCTGTTCCTTATACACTCTGTAACTCACTGCCAGCTGTTCATTATACATCTGTAACTCACTGACAATTGTTCATTGGGCACTAAGGAACACACTGCCATCTGTTCATTGGACACTCTGTAACTCACTGCCAGCTGTTCATTACGCAATCTGTAACTCACTGCCAGCTCTTCATTATAAACAATGTATCTCACGGCCAGCTGTAGATTATGCATTCTGTAACTCACTGCCAGCCATTCTTTATACATCAGTAACTCACTGTCTGCTGTTCATTATACATCTGTAACTCACTGCCAGCTGTTCTTTATACTCTCTGCAACACACTGCCAGCTGTTCCTTATACACATCTGCAACTCACTGCCAGCTGCTCCTTATACATTCTATAACAAACTGCCAGCTGTTCATTACTCATGTAGTAACTCACTGCCAGCTGTTCATTATATCATCTTTACCTTACTATAAACTGTTTGATATAGACAATGTAACTCACTGCCAGCTGTTCATTATAAACTCTGTAACTCATGGCCAACTCTAGATTATGCATTCTTTAACTCACTGCCAGCTGTTCTTTATACATCTGTAACACTCAGCCAGCTGTTCATTATACAATCTGTAATCACTGCCAGCTGTTCATTACACAATCTGTAACTGACTCCGAGCTGTACAGTACACATTCTGTAACTCACTGCCAGCTGTTCATTATATACTCTGTAATTCACTGCCAGCTGTTCACTATAACCAATGTAAATCACTGCCAGCTGTTCATTATCCATCTGTAACTCACTGACACCTGTTCATTGGGCACTAAGGCACACACTGCCATCTGTAGATTAAACACTCTGTAACTCACTGCCAGCTGTTCATTACGCAATCTGTAACTCACTCCCAGCTGTTCATTACACACTCTGTAACTCACTGCCAGCTGATAATTATAAACAATGTATCTCATGGCCAGCTGTAGATTATGCATTATGTAACTCACTGCCAGCTGTTTTTATACATCTGTAACTCACTGCCAGCTGTTCATTATACACTCTGTAACTCACTGCCAGCTGTTCATTATACATCTGCAACGCTCTGCCAGCTTTAAACTATACAATCTGTAACTCTCTGCCAGCTGTAAACTATACACGCTGCAACTCACTGCCAGCTGTTCCATATACACTCTGTAACTCACTGACAGCTGTTCATTATACATCTGTAACTCACTGCCAGCTGTTCCATATACACTCTGTAACTCACTGACAGCTGTTCATTATACATCTGTAACTCACTGCCAGCTGTTCCATATACACATCTTTAACTCACTTCCAGCTGTTCATTATACATCTGTAACTCAATGCCGGCTGTTCATTATACACTCTGTAACTCACTGCCAGCTGTTCCTTATACACTCTGTAACTCACGGCCAACTGTAGATTACGCATTCTGCAACTCACTGCCAGCTGTTGATTTTATACTCTGAATCTCACTGCCAGCTGTTCATTATAAACAATGTAACTCACTGCCAGCTGTTCATTATACATCTGTAACTCACTGACACTTGCTCATTGGGCACTAAGGAACACACTGCCAACTGTTCATTAGACACTCTGTAACTCACTGCCAGCTGTTGATTACACAATCTGTAACTCACCTCCAGCTGTTCATTACACACTCTGTAACTCACTGCCAGCTGTTCATTATACATCTGTAACTCACTGCCAGCTGTTCATTATACACTCTGTAACTCACTGCCAGCTGTTCATTTTACACTCTGTAACTCATTGCTAGCTGTTCATTATATGTCTGTAACTCAATCGACCTTTACATTATACACTCTGTAAGTCACAGCCAGCAAGTCACAGCCAGCTGTACGTTATACACTCTGTAACTCACTGCAAGCTGTTCATTATAGACTCTGTGAATCACTGCAAGATATTCATTATATGTCTGTAACTCACGGCCAGCTGTTCATTATACATCTGCAACTTGCTGCCAGCTTTAAACTATACACTCTGTAACACACGGCCAGCTGTTCATTATAGGCTCTGCAACTCACTGCCAGCTGTTATTTATACATCTGTAACTCACTGCCAGCTGTTCATTATACATCTGTAACTCACTGCCAGCTGTTCATTATACACTCTGTAACTCATTGCTAGCTGTTCATTATATGCCTATAAATCAATCGAAATTTACATTATACACTCTATTGATCACTGCCAGCTGTACGTTATACACTCTGTAACTCACTGCAAGCTGTTCATTATAGACTCTGTAAATCACTGCAAGCTATTCATTATATGTCTGTAACTCATGGCCAGCTGTTCGTTATACATCTGCAACTCGCTGCCAGCTGTAAACTATATACTCTGTAACTCACGGCCAGCTGTTCATTATAGACTCTGTAAATCACTGCCAGCTGTTCATTTTACACTGTGTAACTCACAACCAGCGGTAGATTATGAATTCTGTAACTCACTGCCAGCTGTTCTTTAAACATCTGTAACTCACTGCCAGCTGTTCATTATTAACTTACTGACAGCTGTTTATTATAAACAATGTAACTCACTGCCAGCTGTTCAGTATACACTCAGTATCTCCCTGCCAGCTGTTCATTACATACTCTGTAAGTTACTGCCTGTTATTCATTATACCCCCTGTAACTCAGTGCAAGCGGTTCATGATGCGCTCTGTAACTCATTGCCTGTTGTTCATTATATACTCTGTAACTCACTGCCAGCTGTTCATTATACCGACTTTAACTTACTGTAAGCTGTTTATGATAAAAAATGCAACTGACTGCCAGCTGTTCCTTATACACTCTGTAACTCACTGCCAGTTGTTCATTGTACACTCTGTAACTCAGTGCCAGCTTTTCATTATACATCTGCAACTCTCTGCCAGCTGTAAACTATACACTCTGTAAATCACTGCCAGCTGTTCAATATGCACTCTGTAACTCACTGACAGCTGTTCATTATACATCTGTAAATCACTGCCAGCTGCTCATTATACACTCTGTAACTCACTGCCAGCTGTTCCTTATACAGTCTGTAACTCACAGACAGCTGTTCATTATACACTCTGTAACTCACTGCCAACTGTAGATTATGCATTCTGTAACTCACTGCCAGCTGTTCTTTATACATCTGTAACTCTCTGCCAGCTGTTCACTATACCATCTGTAATCACTGCCAGCTGTTCATTACACAATCTGTAACTGACTCCCAGCTGTTCAGTACACATTCTGTAACTCACTGCCAGCTGTTCATTATAAACAATATATCTCACTGCCAGCTGTTCATTATACATCTGTAACTCACTGACACTTGTTCATTGGGCACTAAGGAACACACTGCCAACTGTACATTAGACACTCTGTAACTCACTTCCAGCTATTCATTACACACTCTGTAACTCACTGCCAGCTGTTCATTATACACTCTGTAACTCACTGCCAGCTGTTCTTTATACATCTGTAACTCACTGCCAGCTGTTCATTAAACATCTGTAACTCACTGCCAGCTGTTCATTATACACTCTGTAACTCACTGCCAGCTGTTCATTATACACTCTGTAACTCATTGCTAGCTGTTCATTATATGTCTGTAACTCAATCAAACTTTACATTATACACTCTGTAAGTCAATGCCAGCTGTACGTTATACACTCTGTAACTCACTGCAAGCTGTTCATTATAGACTCTATAAATCACTGCAAGCTATTCATTATATGTCTGTAACTCATGGCCAGCTGTTTGTTATACATCTGAAACTTGCTGGCAGCTGTAAACTATATACGCTGCAACTCACTGCCAGCTGTTCATTATAGACTCTGTAAATCACTGCCAGCTGTTCATTATACACTGTGTAACTCACAACCAGCTGTAGATTATGCATTCTGTAACTCACTGCCGGCTGTTCTTTATATATCTGTAACTCACTGCCAGCTGTTCATTACACAATCTGTAACTCGCACCCAGCTGTTCAGTACACACTCTGAAACTCACTGCCAGCTTTTCATTATACTATCTGTTAATCACTGCAAGCTCTTCATTATGCGTCTGTAACTTAGTGCCAGCTGTAAACTATACACTCTGTAACTCACTGCCAGCTGTTCATTATAAATAATATAACTCACTGCCAGCTGTTCATTATACACTCTAACTCACAGGCAGCTGTTCCTTATACACTCTGAAACTCACTGCCAGCTGTTCATTACACATACTGTAACTCACTGCCAGATGTTCATTATACACTCTGCAAATCACTTCCAGATGTTCATTATACACACTGTACAATCTGTAACTCACTGCCAGCTGTTTATTATACACTCTGTATCTCATTGCCAGCAGTTCATTACACATTTTTTAACACACTGCCAGCTGTTCATTATACACTCTGTAACTCATTGCCAGCTGTTCATTACACACTCTGTAAATCACTGCCAGCTGTTCATTATTAACTTACTGACAGCTGTTTATTATAAACAATGTAATTCACTGCCAGCTGTTCATTATAAAGCCAGTATCTCCCTGCCAGCTGTTCATTACATACTCTGTAACTCACTACCTGTTATTCATTATATACTCTGTAACTCACAGCCAGCTGTTCATTTTACATTCTGTAACTCACTGCCTTTTTTTCATTATATACTCTGTAACTCACTGCCAGCTATTCATTATACACTCTGAAACTCACTGCAAGCTGTACATTATATGTCTGTAACTCACTGCAAGCTGTCCCATATACACTCTGTAACTCACTGCCAGCTGTTCATTACACACTCTGTAACTCATTGCCTGTTGTTCATTATATACTCTGTAACTCACAGCCAGCTCTTCATTTTACACTCTGTAACTCACTGCCTTTTTTTCATTATACACTCTGAAACTCACTGCAAGCTGTACATTATATGTCTGTAACTCACTGCAAGCTGTTCCATATACACTCTGTAACTCACTGCCAGCTGTTCATTATACATCTGCAACTCTCTGCCAGCTGTAAACTATGCACTCTGTAAATCACTGCCAGCTGTTCATTCCTCAGATTGTAACTCACTGCCAGCTGTTCATTATACCGTCTTTAACTTATTTAAGGTGTTTATTATAAACAATGTAACTCACTGCCACCTGGTCATTAGACAATCTCTAACTCACAGCCAGCTGTTCCTTAAACACTCTGTAACTCACTGCCAACTGTTCATTATACAATCTGTAATCACTGCCAGCTGTTCATTACTCTCTCTGTAACTCTCTGCCAGCTGTTCCTTATACACTCTGTAACTCAATGCCAGCTGTTCCTTATACACTCTGTAACTCACTGACAGCTGGTCATTATAAACAGTGTAACTCACTGCCAGCTTTTCATTATACACTCTGTAACTCACGGCCAGCTGTTCGTTATGCATTATGTAACTCAATGGCAGCTGTTCATTATACAATCTGTAACTCACTGCCAGCTGGTCATTATAAACTCTGTAACACACTGCCAGCTGTTCGTTATACACTATGTAACTCAATGCCAGCTTTTCATTATATGTCCGTAACTCACTGCCAGCTGTTCATTATACACTCTGTAACTGGCAGACAGCTGTTCCATATACACTCTGTAACTCACTGCCAGCTGTTCCTTAAAAATTCTGTAAATCACTCCCAGCTGTTGATTACACACTCTGTAACTCACTGACAGCTGTTCATTATACAATCTGTAATCACTGCCAGCTGTTCCTTAAAAATTCTGTAAATCACTCCCAGCTGTTGATTTTACACACTGTAACTCACTGCCAGCTGTTCATTTTACATCTGTAACTCACTGCCAGCACTTCATTATTCACTCTGTAACTCACTGCCAGCTGTTCATTACACACTCTGTAACTCACTGACAGCTGTTCATTATACAATTAGTAATCGCTGCCAGCTGTTTATTACACGCTCTGTAAGTCACTGCCAGCTGTTCATTATACACTCTAACTCACTGCCAGCTGTTCATTATATACAATGTATCTCACGGCCAGCTGTAGATTAGGCATTCTGTAACTCCCTTCCACCTGTTCTTTATACATCTGTAACTCACTGCCAGCTGTTCATTATACGTCTGTAGCTCTCTGCCAGCTGTTCCTTATACACATCTGTAACAAACTGCCAGTTGTTCATTATACCTGTAACTCACTGCCAGCTGTTCATTATACACTCTGTAACTCACTGCCAGCTGTTCGTTATACACTCTGTAACTCACTGCCAGCTGTTCATTATACATCTGCAACTCTCTGCCAGCTGTAAACTATACACTCTGTAACTCACTGCCAGCTGTAAACTATACACTCTGTAAATCACTGCCAGCTGTTCATGATACACTGTAACTCACAGAAAGCTGTTCCATATACACTCTGTAACTCACTGCCAGCTTTTCATTATACATCTGCAACTCTCTGCCAGCTGTAAACTATACACTCTGTAAATCACTGACAGCTGTTCATTACTCACATTGTAACTCACTGCCAGCTGTTCATTATACCATTTTTAACTTACTTTAAGCGGTTTATTATAAACAATGTAACTCACTGCCACCTGGTCAATAGACAATCTGTAACTCACTGCCAGCTGTTCCTTATACGTTCTGCATTCACTGCCAACTGTTCATTATACACTCTGTAACTCACTGCCAGCTGTTCATTACACTCTCTGTAACTCACTGCCAGCTGTTCCTTATACACTCTGTAACTCACTGCCAGCTGTTCCTTATACACATCTGTAACTGAGAAGCCAGCTGCTCATTGTACATCTGTAATTCTCTGCCAGCTGTTCAATATACACTCTCTAACTCACTGACAGCTGTTCATTATAGACTATGTAACTCAATGCCAGCTGTTCATTATACTTCTTTAACTCTCTGCCAGCTGTTCATTATACACTCTGAAACTCACTGCCAGCTGTTCGTTATACACTATGTAACTCAATGCCAGCTGTTCATTATGTGTCCGTAACTCACTGCCAGCTGTTCATTATACACTCTGTAACTGACAGGCAGCTGTTCCATATACACTCTGTAACTCACTGCCAGCTCTTCATTATGCACTCTGTAACTCACTGCCAGCTGTTCGTTACACACTCTGTAACTCACTGACAGCTGTTCATTATACAATTAGTAATCACTACCAGCTGTTCATTGCACGCTCTGTAAGTCACTGCCAGCTGTTCATTATACACTCTGTAACTCACTGCCAGCTGTTCATTATATACAATATATCTCACGGCCAGCTGTAAATTAGGCATTCTGTAACTCCCTTTCAGCTGTTCTTTATACATCTGTAACTCACTGCCAGCTGTTCCTTATACACATCTGTAACACACTGCCAGCTGTTCATTATACCTGTAACTCACTGCCAGCTGTTCATTATACACTCTGTAACTCACTGCCAGCTGTTCGTTATACACTCTGTAACTCACTGCCAGCTGTTTGTTATACACTCTGTAACTCACTGCCAGCTGTTTGTTATACACACTGTAACTCACTGCAAGCTGTTCATTATACACTCTGTAACTCACTGCCAGCTGTTCATTATACATCTGCAACTCGCTGCCAGCTGTAAACTATACACTCTGTAAATCTCTGCCAGCAGTAAACTATACACTCTGTAAATCACTGCCAGCTGTTCATGATACACTGTAACTCACAGAGAGCTGTTCCATATACACTCTGTAACTCACTGCCAGCTGTTCATTATACACTCTGTAACGCACGGCCAGCTGCTCATTATACACTCTGTAACTCACTGCCAGCTGTTCATTATACACTCTGTAACGCACGGCCAGCTGTTCATTATACACTCTGTAACTCACTGCCAGTTGTTCCTGATACACTCTATAACTCACGGCCAGCTGTAGATTATGCATTCTGTAACTAACTGCCAGCTGTTCTTTATACATCTGTAACTCACTGCCAGCTGTTCATTATACAACCTGTAATCACTGCCAGCTGTTCATTACATAATCTGTAACTCGCTCCCAGCTGTTCAGTACACACTCTGTAACTCACTGCCAGCTGTTAATTATATACACTGTAACTCACTGCCAGCTGTTCATTATAGACTCTAACTCACAGACAGCTGTTCCTTACACACTCTTTAACACACTGCCAGCTGTTCATTACTCAGATTGTAACTCACTGCCAACTGTTCATTACTCACGTTGTAACTCACTGCCAGCTGTCCCTTATACACTCTGTAACTCACTGCCAGCTGTTCATTATGCAGCTGTTACTCACAGCCAGCTGTAGGTTATGGATTCTGTAACTCACTGCCAGCTGTTCTTTATGCATCTGTAACTCTAAGCTAAGCATGTCCGTAGCAGTTCTGGGACATCACATTGCACTGCACAAGTGGCTGCAGGGCCCACATCCAAAAGCAATGAGCCAGAATGTTGCAGCAGAGAGCATTCATGCAGATACTTCAGGGTTAGTTGCAGTTGGAGGGCCTTCTGAATCACAAGGCAGGATGCCAGTCACACGTTTCTGCTATATGATTGCTTCCTGACCCAGTGTGTTCTGGTGCCCACTAGGGACAATTCATATCTAGACCTAATGACAAGTGATTAGAATAACATCAGGAAAATGGAAATAAAGGAGGCTTTGGAGACTTGTGACTGCAGTATGATTAAATTGAGGTCTGCAGGGTTGGTGGGTGAGTGCACAGGTCATCAGGTGGGGGGGATGCTAAGGAGTTTTGGGAGAATGGGCGAGAAGAGTCAGGAAATCTGTCAATAAAAGAAAAAAAAGTGTGATGAAAAGGACTGACAGTGTAATGGAGGAAGTCTTGGGGTGGACTACTAACCTTCACAGTTATTGGGCCTCATGTTGAGAGGCAGTTTCGTAGTAATGAGGTACGGTGGCATAGTGGTTAGCACTGTTGCCTCACAGCGCCAGGGACCCGGGTTCGAATCCGGCCTCGGGTGACTGTCTGTGTGGAGTTTGCACATCCTCCCCGTGTTTGCGTGGGTTTTCTCCGGGTGCTCCGGTTTCCTCCCACAGTCCAAAGATGTGCGGGTTAGGTTGATTGGCTACGATAAAAATTGACCCTTAGTGTTAGGGGGATTAAATATGTGGGGTTACGGGGATAGGGTGGGATATGTGTTGGTGTAGGGGTTACGGGGATCGGGTGGGATATGTGTCGGTGCAGGCTCGATGGGCCGAAATGGCCTCTCTGCACTGTGAGGTTTCTGTGATTCTGTGAATGTATTCTGTACTGAAACACTGGAAACACTCAAATATCAGATGTCCTAAAACACTGCGTGCACTGAAACACCACCCAGAGGATTTGGGGACAGATGTGGAAGAAGGATGGGACATTTTTAAGGAATCTGGCATGGTGAGACTATATAAGGTAGGTGACAAAAGATTTGGAGGGCCACAAAATATTGCCTGTGTACCTCTTCCATATTTACTCCTTTCCCATTCCAAGCCCTCATACAACTTTACAGCTCTTTCATTGCATCTAATACAGACTCATACTTTGGTATTTTGAGCATCCGACCACATATCCACAGCATAATTAAGGCCGCCTATTTCCATCTCAGTAACATTGCCCGTCTCCGCCCTTGCCTCAGCTCATTCGCTGCTGAAACCCTTATCCATGCCTTTGTTACCTCTAGACTTGACTATTGCAACACGCTCCTGGCTGGCCTTCCACGTTCTACCCTATGTAAACTTGAGGTCATCCAAAACTCGGCTGCCCGTATCCTAACTCGATCCAAGCCCCATTCACCCATCACCCCTGTGCTCGCTGGCCTACATTGGCTCCCAATTAAGCAATGCCTCGATTTCAAAATTCTCATCCTTGTTTTCAAATCCCTCCATGGCCTCGCCCCTCCCTATCTCTAATCTCCTTCAGCCCCACAACCCCCCGAGATAGCTGCGCTGCTTTAATTCTGCCCTCCTGCGTATCCCTGATTATAATCGCTCAACCATTGGTGGCCGTGCCTTCTGTTGCCTAGGCCCTAATTCCCTGCCTAAACCTCTCCACCTCTATCTTCTGTTAAGATGCTCCTTAAAACCTACCTCTTTGACCAAGCTTTTGGTCACCTGCACTAATTTATCCTTATGTGGCTCGGTGTCAAATTTGTTGTCTTAAAATACTCCTGTGCAGCGCCTTGGGACGTTTTACTACGCTAAAGGCGCTATATAAATACAAGCTGTTGTTGTAGGGCACACATTCAAGCTGCAACTTACAATTTAAAGCTTTGTCACACAAGGTTTCACATATCAACCTTAGCAGCACACCCCTGCTAAAGGCTATATGGTCACTTGCTGACACACTGGCCATTGTTGTGTAGGTGGTCCTTCAACTTACACATCAAGACTGTAAGACTTGAGTGATCCACACATGGACTGATTGTCACGGGGCCGTGCATTCACAGGGCCGTTTTGCTAGGGTTTCGGTAGTAGACCCAAGCGCAGGGAACCTATCCAAGGACTCGAGACCAGGTAGAACTCGAAAAATGCTTCCCTGAGACTCGAGAACATAGAAACAGGGTAACACTCGAAAGGAGATTCAGTTGAGACTCGAAAACACAGAAAGACACGAGAACGCCAGAGACACAGCAAGAGCTGTGTCTTCCAGGCAGGTGAACCCAGGACTGAGCCAAGAGGACAGGAAACAGGAAGCTTAAATACAGGCCAGAGTGGTCATGTGACATAATTAATCAAATGAGACAGGAGACAAATACATTAACAAGACACAGGTGAAGCCAGAGGCATAGAGACAAAAGAGGGACAAAACCAAACAACTTTATTAACTAGCCTGATTACTCTGATGAGACCAATTACTTGAGAAACAGGTGAGGAGGGGGGCCCAAAAAGGCACAGCAGCAGCGCACCGAAGCCTCAAAAACCACCCTCGGGCAGTGAGCAGAGGGAAGTGCCGCTGAAGCCGTTACAGTACCCCCCCCTTTTAGGGACAGCACCTGACGTCCCAGATGCCTAAGATGATCCCAATTTTATTTTATTTTTTTAATACTTTTTTTTTAAGCGAGACTCGAGAATTAAACACAAAAAACACAGTGGGAGCTCGGGAGCGCTCAAGAGTTCAACAGCACAAAACACAGCAAAAGCCCAAATATTTGCCCAAGATAACTTGAGAGTGTATCTTATCCAGGAGAACTCGAGAGTTTAACTTGTCCAGGAGAGCTTGAGAGTTTATCTTGTCCAGGAGAGCTCGAAAGTTTCTTATCCAGGAGAGCTCGAAAGTTTCTTATCCCGGGGAGCTTAAAAGTGTCTTATCCAGGGGAGCTTGAGACTCTTATCCAGGAGAGCTCGAAAGTTTCTTATCCAGGGGAGCTCGAAAGTTTATCGATACCAAAGCCAAAGAGTTGGAGAGTTTATTTTGTCCCAGGGAGCTCGAAAGTTTATTAATTTGCCCAGGAGAACTGGAAAACTCCTTTTCTTCTTTCTTTTCTTTACTCTATCTTGTCCAGGAGAGCTCGAAAATTAAACTTCTCCAAACCAGGAGGGTAGCAAACACAGCGGGGGTCCTCTTCCTAGGAGACTCGAAAAATATACACAAAAACACAGGGGGGAGTCCTCTTCCTAGGAGACCAAACATTTGCCCAAGAGTGCTCGAGAGTTTAACACAACGAAGGCCCAGGAAGCTTGAGAGTTGACTTGAGAATTTAACACAGTAGATGCCCAGGAAGCTTGAAAGTTAACTAGAAAGTTAGCACAATGAAAGGCCAGGAAATTTGAAAGTTCACTCGAAATTTTAACACAATGAAGGCCCAGGAGGCCTGAGAGTTCACTTGGGGGTCTAACACAGTAGAGGCCCAGGAAGCTTGAGAGTTGACTTGAAAATATAACACAACGAAGGCCCAGGAAACTTGGAAGTTGACTTGAGAATTTAACACTACGAGGCCCAGGAGACTTGAAAGTTCACTTGAGAATTTAACACAGTAGAGGGCCAGGAAGCTTGAGAGTTAAACACAATGAAGGTCCAGTAGACTTGAAAGTTCACTCGAAAATTTAACACTATGAAGACCCAGGAAACTTGAAAGTTGACTTGAAAGTTTAACAACGGGAGGCCAGGAAACTTGAAAGTTGACTCAAAAATCTAACACTATGAAGGCCAAACAGGAGGCCTGAGAGTTCACTTGGGGGTCTAACACAATAGAGGCCCAGGAAGCTTGAGAGTTGACTTAACTAGAAAGTTAGCACAATAGAAGTCCAGGAAATTTGAAAGTTCACTCAGAAGTTTAACACAATGAAGGCCCAGTAGACTTGAAAGTTCACTCGAAAATTTTACAAAATGAAGGCCCAGGAGACTTGAAAGTTGACTTGGAAGTTTAACACAATGGGAGGCCAGGAAATTTGAAAGTTGACTTGAGAATTAAACAATGAAGGCCCAGGAAACTTGAGAGTTCACTTGAATTTAACATAGAAGACTTGAAAGTTCACTCGAAAATTTAACACAGTAGAGGGCCCAGGAGCCTTGAAAGTTTTACTTGAAAGTTTAACACAACAGGAGGCCCAGAAAACTTGAAAGTTGACTCAAAAATTTAACACACAGGGGGTCTTCTTCCTAGGAGACTCAAAAATTAAACACAAAGACACAGCGGGGAGTCTTCTTCCTAGGAGACCAAATATTGCCCAAGAGAGCTCGAAAATTAACTCGAGAGTTTTCAAACCTTGGCTGGTTGGTTTCTGCTGGGTCCATGTATGGCTCAGTCCTACTGTCATGGGGCCGTGCATTCACGGGGCCGTTTTGCTAGGGTTTCGGTAGTAGACCCAAGTGCAGGGAACCTATCCAAGGACTCGAGACCAGGTAGAACTCGAAAGATGCTTCCTTGAGACTCGAGAACATAGAAACAGGGTAACACTCGAAAGGAGATTCAGTTGAGACTCGAAAACACAGAGACATGGTAACACTCGAAAGGCGATTCAGTTGAGACTCGAAAACACAGAGACATGGTAACACTCGAAAGGCGATTCAGTTGAGACTCGAAAACACAGAGAGACACGAGAACGCCAGAGACACAGCAAGAGCTGTGTCTTCCAGGCAGGCGAACCCAGGACTGAGCCAAGAGGACAGGAAACAGGAAGCTTAAATACAGGCCAGAGTGGTCACGTGACATAATTAATCAAATGAGACAGGAGACAAATACATTAACAAGACACAGGTGAGGCCAGAGGCATAGAGACAAAAGAGGACAAAACCAAACAACTTTATTAACTAGCCTGATTACTCTGATGAGACCAATTACTCGAGAAACAGGTGAGGAGAGGGGCCCAGAAGGCACGGCAGCAGCGCACCGAAGCCTGACCTCATTCTGTTCCAGCTCTGAGAGGAGCAGGTTGTGCTTTTGAGCTGCTCCTGCTGCTGAGAGAGTGTGGTTGCCTTGGCCTGGGTGTGGAAGGAGGGAGTGACCCCAGGCCACCACCACTACAAACAACATAATCTACAGAGGTGCCTGGAGAGGGAGGAGGAGAGGGCAGAGGAGGAGGCCAGCTTCCACTTTTCACAGAGGCCTTTACATCACTGCCTCCAGCTTGGCCCCCAGCCTAGGAGAGGGAGAGAGGATACAACTAAACAGCTCCACTTGGAAGGAGGGGAGGAGCTGCAACTTGACTAACTGCAGGTGGGTGTCTCTGTGTACTCCTCGAAAGACTTTACATTCTAGGTGGGGGGGGGAAAGAAGACGGGCCGAAAGCCTGGCCTGGGTTGGCTGGAGCCTGCCCAGGTGAAGCTTGTTCCCCTGCATTAAGAAGACCTGGTGTGGGCTGAGCCTGGGCTTTTTCCAGCCTACCCAGGTGAAGACATCTTCTCCCCCTGCCCGAAGAACATCTTAAGACTTTATTACACCATCAGGGGGAGTGCACCCTGCTGACACCCACCCAGCGAACAACACCCTGAGTGGGGACCCTGCCTTTTCGGCTCCCCCTCTCCTTCCCGTCCCCCTCTTTCTCTCTCCTTGTCCTCTCTGCCTCTGCCTCTCCAAAAGGCATCTCTTTTTAGACTTACTAATTGCCAATTGAGCAGAGGGAGGGAAGGGCCCTCTCCCAATTAACATCATCAGGGGGAGAGGCTGCCCAGTTAATTTACACTCCCTCTGCTCAGGACTCTTTTCCCTGAGGCCTTTAAACACCTTCAGGCCTGTGACTTTTGGGGTGTGTGTAGCTCTTCCAAATCCGCCCCACTATGGCGTCTACATCTGCGGCGGCGGCGGGGCCGGCGAGGACATACGCGGCGGTGGCGACGAAAGCCGCGGCCGCTCCCGCTTCCGCTGCTGCCCCGTCGCCGTTCCGACTAATGACCATGAAGCTCGGGGTGAAGAGCTACACCCACCCCAACATGACTATTGAGGCATGCGTGAAGGCTATGGCCGGGGTTGTCGGCCCTCCGGCCATAGTGGCCGCCTCAAAAATGTACGGGAAGGCTGTCTTCTTCCTGGAGTCCGAGCGGGCGGTGGCCCTGGCCATCGCTCAGGGGCTCACCGTGGGCGGGACTTTCCTGCCGGTGGACCCGCTGGACGCCACCGCGCAGAGGGTGGTTTTATCGAACGTCCCGCCCTTTATCACCAGTGAGCTCCTCCTCCCCCACCTACACCAACTCGGGGAAGTGAGGTCGGGGATTTCCCCGATCCCGCTCGGACTCCGGGAGAGCAGTCTTCGCCATGTCTTCTCCTTCCGGCGCCAGGCCTTTATCCAGCTGGCGCGGGAGGGGGAGACGGACGGGGCTTTCACGGTCCTCCACGGGGGGACCTCGTACCGCGTCTTCTGGACGTCGGACGGCGTGCGGTGCCACGCCTGTAGGGAGGTGGGGCACGTGCGGAAAAACTGCCCCGCCTCCAAGGCCGCCAAGTCATCTGGCGTGGCCAAGGCTGGCGCCGTCGCCGCTCCTCCTTCCGGGTCTAGCCGCGCCCCCGCTCAATCGAATGCTACCGGGGCGCGGTCGTCGTCGGAGGCCAACGACATCCAGGCCTCCGGCGGGGGGGAGGAGGGAGGTCCGGTCAGAAAGAAGGCGCGGGACAAGACCAGAAACCGTAGGGTGGGTCCCCCCGCGGAGGGCGTCCCCCTGAATTTGGAGGCCCTGACGCCCGAGCGCGTAATCGCGATAATCGCGGAGTGCGGAGGTGGGGGGGACCTCGTGCCCGAGCCTGTGGCCGCGACCGCCGAGGCGGTCACGCCAGAACCTGCGGCCGGGCTCGGGCCCGGGGGACCCAAAGAACTCGCTCCACCAGAAGGAGCAGGGGAGGCCCCTGAGGAAATGGAGGCCTCCCTTTACCCCTCCGCGCTGAAAAGAAGGCGCGACCCCCTGGATGAGGAGGAGGACCGGGAGGAGGAAGGTCCCTCCGGTCAGGGGGAGTCGTCGCCCGCCGCGGGCACTGCGCCCCACCCCACCGCTAACACCATTACGGGCGAACGGCAGGGGTCGCCTGTCCCTGGGGAGGCTGAGGCAGAAGCGTCTGCCCAGCTCGTGCCTCCCGAGGATGGGGACGAGACCCTGCCCGTGGGGGGGGTCGCGGAACAACCCGCGGCAGTTATTGAGCCATTGCTGGTGGCATTGCCCCTCGACGGGTCGGGCGGCCAGGGGACCGGGTCGGGCGAGTCGTTTGAGGACGAGCTCGCCCAGAACGACCCGGATTTTTCCCAGGTGCTGCTCGACCTCGTCGAGGTGTGTCAGAATTTTCCCCCGTCTGCTGGGTCAGAGGCCGGTGGCGTCGCTGAGGAGGGCCCTCGGTCTGTGTCTCTGGCGCCGGGCGACTTGGAGGAGGTCCGGTTTTTGTATTCTCCGGTCTCTCCGGCCTCTCCGGTCGTTCCGGCGCCTGGGGCGGAGGGGGTCTCCGAACCGCCGCCGCCTGCTGGCCCGGCCCCCCTAGAGGAGCCCGGGGGGGAATCCTCCGCTACCGATCCTGGGGGTGGGATCCGGGCGGAGGCGGGGCCGGCTGTCGCGGCCGGGCCGCCCGATGCGCATTGCGTGGTGGACGGTTCGGCCGCCGGTGGCGACCCCCCGGAGGAGGACGGGGACTCGGTGGTGGGGGCGGAGGAGGACTTAGAGTCCGTCGCCGACGAGGCGATGGATGACCTCGCGCCCCTCGCCGGGACCCCCCTCGTTCTTATTCCCATCAGGGAGCTCCGGGAATTTGTGGCCACGAGCCAGGGTCGCCGCAGGACCCAGCAGGCCCTCGACAGATGGTCGGGGCTGGCGCTGCTCATCGGGTCGGCCCGCGTCGCCTACAAGACCATGGGTGCGGACGCGGGCGTGAGCCCGTCCGAGCTGTGTCGGTTCCGGGCATTCCTCACCGGGCTGCTAAGGGAGTGGCGGTCGGCTAGCGGCCGCCCTCCCTTCCCCCGTTAGGTTTAAGTAGGGGTTGGTTGTGCTTCTGAAATGAAGATAACCATAGCCAGCCTCAACGTCAACGGCAGCAGGGAGGCTAGCCGCAGATTTAATAACTTTTCGGTCCTTCGGGACGGGAAGTATGCGGTGTGCTTCCTGCAAGAAACCCACACCGTTCCGGGAGACGAGGCCACGTGGCTCCTGGAGTGGCAAGGAGGGGTCAACATGAGTCACCTCTCCAGTGTTTCCAGTGGGGTGGCTATCTTGTTGGCCCCGCATTTTCAGCCGGAGATCTTGGGGGTCAAGGAGCTCGTGCCGGGCCGCTTGCTCCAGGTCACTGTTCGCCTGGGGGGCGTGCCGTTCCATCTAGTGAACGTGTACGCCCCTCAGGCTGGTGCGCAGCAAGCGCGCTTCTTTGAAGAAGTGTCCACTCTTTTGGGCTCCATCGACGCGGGCGAGTGCGTCATCCTCGGGGGGGATTTTAATTGTACCCTCGAGGCGAGGGACCGCACGGGTACCCAGCCGTGCCCAGCGGCGATGGGGAAGCTGAGGGACCTGGTCGGGTCCCTCGACTTGGTGGACGTCTGGCGTAATCTCCAGACTTTTGTGAGGTCTGGGGGAGGAGCGTCCAGGATCGACCGCCTCTACATTTCCCGGGCGTACGTCTCCTGCGTTCCGGCGGCTTCCGTGCGGCCGGTGCCGTGCACGGACCACCACCTGGTGTGGGCGGAGCTCGTGCCGCCGCGCGCCGGGGGGGGGGTCCACGTACTGGCACTTTAACAACCTGCTGCTGGAGGACGCGCGGTTCCGGGATTCGTTCGGTCGGTTCTGGGCCGGCTGGAGAAGGAAGCAGGGAGGCTTCCCCTCCTTGAGGCTATGGTGGGATGTGGGCAAGGCTCACATCCGTCTCTTCTGTCAGGAGTACGCGAAGGGGTCGACCAAGAGGCGGGAGGCCCGGGTCGGGCATTTGGAGAAGGAGGTGCTCGACCTGGAGTCCCGTCTCGGTCAAGTCGCCGAGGACCCGGCCCTGCGGCTGGCGTACGAAGAGAAGAAGGGCGCGCTGAAGGACCTGCAGCTCGTCGGGTCCCGAGGCGCGTACGTGAGGTCGCGGATCCAGTTCCTGCGGGACCTGGACCGCGGCTCCCCCTTCTTCTACTCGCTGGAAAAAAGACGGGGGGTCCGTAAGCAGCTTTTGGAGCTGCTGGCCGACGACGGATCTCCGGTCTCGGATCCGGAGGGAATCCGCGCGGAGACCCGCGTCTATTACGGGGCTCTGTTCTCTCCGGATCCGTCCAGCGAGGAAGCGCGCAGAGTTTTGTGGGAGGACCTGCCGAAGGTCGGCCTGGAGGGCGCCGAAAAATTGGACGCTCCTCTGAGTTTGGAGGAGCTGTCCGGCGCCCTCCGCCAGCTCTCTAGGGGGAAGTCCCCGGGGTTGGACGGGCTGACCGTGGAGTTCCACAGGGCGTTCTGGGGCGTCCTGGGGGGCGACTACGTGCGGGTCCTGAGGGAATGTTTGGCGACCGGGGAGATGCCCCTCTCGTGGCGCAGGGCGGTGATCGTCCTGCTGCCTAAGAGGGGTGATCTCCGCCTCCTTAAGAACTGGCGCCCGGTCTCCCTCCTCAGCACGGATTACAAAATCTTTGCCAGGGCCATGTCCGTTCGCCTTGGCACCGTGCTGGCCCACAGGATCCATCCCGACCAGTCCTACACGGTCCCGGGCCGGACCATTCACGATAACATCCATCTGGTCCGGGACCTGGTCCACCATTCCCAGAGGGCTGGTCTGTCGGTCGCCTTCCTTTCCCTGGATCAGGAGAAGGCGTTCGACAGGGTGGATCACGAGTATCTTTTCGGGACTCTGCGCGCATTCGGGTTCGGGACGCATTTCGTCGCCCGGATCCGACTTCTGTACGCTGCCGCGGAGTGTCTGATTAAAGTTAACGGGTCCTTGACGGCGCCCCTTCGCTTCGGGAGGGGGGTGCGTCAGGGATGCCCCATGTCCAGCCAGTTATATGCCATTTGCGTGGAGCCTTTCCTGCGCCTCTTGCGGAAGAGGTTGGCGGGATTGGCTCTGCAAGGGCCGGGCGTGGAGGTGGTCCTCTCAGCTTACGCCGATGACGTGCTCCTCATGGTCACGGATCCCGTTGACCTGCGGAGGATGCGGGAATACCAGCAGATTTACTCGGACGCATCCTCCGCCAGGATCAACTGGGGGAAATGTTCTGGACTCCTGGTGGGTCAGTGGCAGGTGGACTCTCTGCCGGAGGAGTTCAGGCCCTTCGCCTGGAGTACGACGCACCTCCTCTACTTGGGAGTCTACCTCAGCCCGGCCGAGGACGCCTGGCCGGCGAACTGGCACGAGCTAGAGGCCAAAGTCACCGCTCGCTTAGGACGCTGGACAGGATTGCTCCGAGTGTTGTCCTACAGGGGTCGGGCGTTGGTCATAAACCAACTGGTGGCCGCCATGTTGTGGTACCGGTTGGTTACTCTGATCCCCCCCCCTGCGTTTGTCGCCAAGATACAGAAGAAGCTCGTCGACTTCTTCTGGAACAATAGGATACACTGGGTCGCTGCCGCGGTTCTGAGTCTCCCGCTTAGGGAGGGCGGTCAGGCGCTGGTGTGCCTTCGCACCCAGGCTGCGACTTTCCGTCTTCAGATGCTGCAGAGATACCTGTACGTCGAGAATCCTCCCAGATGGTGTGCGCTGGCGACGTATTTCTTCCGCCAGCTGCACGGCCTCAATTACGACATGCAGCTCCTGTTTCTGGAAGTGGGCAGCAGGCGTGCCAGCCTGCAGGAGCTGCCTGTCTTTTACCAGGAACTGCTATGGGTTTGGAACTCCATCGCCTCCAGGCGGAGCTCTCCCCCGTCAGGAATGGCGGCTGTCCTTCGAGAGCCGCTGTTCAGGAATCCGCACCTCCGCGTCCGTGAGTTCGGGCGGCTGGCGGAGCGGAGGGCTGTGCCTGGCAGGGTGACTAGAGTCGGGGACCTACTCGATGGCGGAGGAGCGGGCTGGATGGCGCCGGAGGAGTTGGCGCGGCGTATGTCGTGGGGCAACGTCCGGCTCGCGGTCGATGCCATCGAGGCGGTGAAGGCGAGGTTGCGCCCTGGCGCCACGAGGTGTATCGAGGCGGCTCAAGCGCGTGGGGCGATCCCGCCCGGGCTTACTCCCGTTCGGACGGAATTCCATATCGGCGCCCTGCCCCAAAGCTCCCCTAGGGGTTTGGTGCCTCACAACTTGAGCCGTCTCGAGGAGACGCCCTCCGTGCCTTTCCATTCTGCGCGGAGGGGTTTCCTGTACGGGCTGCTGTTGCACACCTTCCACTTTGCCATCTTCGCCTGCCGTCCGGACACGCCGTGGCGTGCCGTTTTACCTTCCGGCGGAGGCGGAGGTCCCCAATGGGGGGCTCTCTATGCGGGAGTCTTCCCTTGTTCTATTGGGGACTTGGCCTGGAGGGTGTTGCACAGAGCAGTCCCGTGCAATAGGTTTTTAAGTAGGTTCACGGATTCCCGGGCCGCCTGTTTGTTCTGCGGTCTGGAGGAGTCCGTGTTCCATGTGTATGTCGAGTGTGGGAGGTTGCAGCCCCTCTTTCACTATTTGAAGGGGCTGCTCCTCAAATTTTGGTTGCACTTCAGTCCCACGCTCTTGATCTACGGTCACCCGGTGCGGAGGGGAGCGGGCAGGTCGGAGGACCTCCTCGTGGGCCTGCTCCTGGGCCTGGCCAAGAAAGCCATTAATTGGTCCAGGCAGCGGGCGGCCGAGGGGGTCGTCCGGCCGGATTGCCTCCCTCTCTTCCGCGGCCATGTTCGCGGCCGGGTGGCCCTGGAGATGGAGCACGCGGTGTCCGCCGGCATGCTCGAGCTCTTTCGTGACCGGTGGGCGCCGCGGGGACTGGAGTGCGTAATCGATTTAAGAGGCCAAATTTTAATTTGATTAATCGGGTCATTTAAAGGGTTTATTTGTTTAAGGGTTTATTTTTGGGTTTATAAAAAAGAGGACAAAACCAAACAACTTTATTAACTAGCCTGATTACTCTGATGAGACCAATTACTCGAGAAACAGGTGAGGAGAGGGGCCCAGAAGGCACGGCAGCAGCGCACCGAAGCCTGACCTCATTCTGTTCCAGCTCTGAGAGGAGCAGGTTGTGCTTTTGAGCTGCTCCTGCTGCTGAGAGAGTGTGGTTGCCTTGGCCTGGGTGTGGAAGGAGGGAGTGACCCCAGGCCACCACCACTACAAACAACATCATCTACAGAGGTGCCTGGAGAGGGAGGAGGAGGAGAGGGCAGAGGAGGAGGCCAGCTTCCACTTTTCACAGAGGCCTTTACATCACTGCCTCCAGCTTGGCCCCCAGCCTAGGAGAGGGAGAGAGGATACAACTAAACAGCTCCACTTGGAAGGAGGGGAGGAGCTGCAACTTGACTAACTGCAGGTGGGTGTCTCTGTGTACTCCTCGAAAGACTTTACATTCTAGGCGGGGGGGGGAAAGAAGACGGGCCGAAAGCCTGGCCTGGGTTGGCTGGAGCCTGCCCAGGTGAAGCTTGTTCCCCTGCATTAAGAAGACCTGGTGTGGGCTGAGCCTGGGCTTTTTCCAGCCTACCCAGGTGAAGACATCTTCTCCCCCTGCCCGAAGAACATCTTAAGACTTTATTACACCATCAGGGGGAGTGCACCCTGCTGACACCCACCCACCGAACAACACCCTGAGTGGGGATCCTGCCTTTTCGGCTCCCCCCCTCCTTCCCGTCCCCCTCTTTCTCTCTCCTTGTCCTCTCTGCCTCTGCCTCTCCAAAAGGCATCTCTTTTTAGACTTACTAATTGCCAATTGAGCAGAGGGAGGGAAGGGCCCTCTCCCAATTAACATCATCAGGGGGAGAGGCTGCCCAGTTAATTTACACTCCCTCTGCTCAGGACTCTTTTCCCTGAGGCCTTTAAACACCTTCAGGCCTGTGACTTTTGGGGTGTGTGTAGCTCTTCCAAATCCGCCCCACTATGGCGTCTACATCTGCGGCGGCGGCGGGGCCGGCGAGGACATACGCGGCGGTGGCGACGAAAGCCGCGGCCGCTCCCGCTTCCGCTGCTGCCCCGGCGCCGTTCCGCCTAATGACCGCAAAACTCGGGGTGAAGAGCTACACCCACCCCAATATGACAATTGAGGCGTGCGTGAAGGCTATGGCCGGGGTTGTCGGCCCTCCGGCCATAGTGGCCGCCTCAAAAATGTACGGGAAGGCTGTCTTCTTCCTGGAGTCCGAGCGGGGCGGTGGCCCTGGCCATCGCTCAGGGGCTCACCGTGGGCGGGACTTTCCTGCTGGTGGACCCGCTGGAGGCCACCGCGCAGAGGGTGGTTTTATCAAACGTCCCGCCCTTTATCACCTGTGAGCTCCTCCTCCCCCACCTACACCAACTCGGGGAGGTGAGGTCGGGGATTTCCCCGATCCCGCTCGGACTCCGGGAGAGCAGCCTTCGCCATGTCTTCTCCTTCCGGCGCCAGGCCTTTATCCAGCTGGCGCGGGAGGGGGAGACGGACGGGGCTTTCACGGTCCTCCACGGGGGGACCTCGTACCGCGTCTTCTGGACGACGGACGGCGTGCGGTGCCACGCCTGTAGGGAGGTGGGGCACGTGCGGAAAAACAGCCCCGCCTCCAAGGCCGCCAAGTCATCTGGCGTGGCCAAGGCTGGCGCCGTCGCCGCTCCTCCTTCCGGGTCTAGCCGCGCCCCCGCTCAATCGAACGCTACCGGGGCGCAGTCGTCGTCGGAGGCCAACGACATCCAGGCCTCCGGCGGGGGGGAGGAGGGAGGTCCGGTCAGAAAGAAGGCGCGGGACAAGACCAGAAACCGTAGGGTGGGTCCCCCCGCGGAGGGCGTCCCCCTGAATTTGGAGGCCCTGACGCCCGAGCGCGTAATCGCGATAATCGCGGAGTGCGGAGGTGGGGGGGGACCTCGTGCCCAAGCCTGTGGCCGCGACTGCCGAGGCGGTCACGCCAGAACCTGCGGCCGGGCTCGGGCCCGGGGGACCCAAAGAACTCGCTCCACCAGAGGGAGCAGGGGAGGCCCCTGAAGAAATGGAGGCCTCCCTTTACCCCTCCGCGCTCAAAAGAAGGCGCGACTCCCTGGACGAGGAGGAGGACAGGGAGGTGGAAGGTCCCTCCGGTCGGGGGGAGTCGTCGCCCGCCGTGGGCGCTGCGCCCCACCCCACCGCTAACACCATCGGCGAACGGCAGGGGTCGCCTGTCCCTGGGGAGGCTGAGGCAGAAGCGTCTGCCCAGCTCGTGCCTCCCGGGGATGGGGACGAGACCCTGCCCGTGGGGGGGGTAGCGGAACAACCCACGGCGGTTATAGAGCCATTGCTGGTGGCATTGCCCCTCGACGGGTCGGGCGGCCAGGGGACCGGGTCGGGCGAGTCGTCTGAGGACGAGCTCGCCCAGAACGACCCGGATTTTTCCCAGGTGCTGCTCGACCTCGTCGAGGTATGTAAAAATTTCACCCCGTCTGCTGGGTCGGAGGCCGGTGGTGTCGCAGAGGAGGGCCTTCGGTCTGTGTCTCCGGCGCCGGGCGACTTGGAGGAGGCCCGTTTTTCGTATTCTCCGGTCTCTCCGGCCTCTCCGGTCGTTCCGGCGCCTGGGGCGGAGGGGGTCTCCGAACCGCCGCCGTCTTCTGGCCCGGCCCCCCTAGAGGAGCCCAGGGAGAAATCCTCCGCTACCGATCCTGGGGGTGGGGTCCGGGCGGAGGCGGGGCCGGCCGTCACGGCCGAGCCGCCCGATGCGCACTGCGTGGCGGACGGTTTGGCCGACGGTGGCGACCCCCCGGAGGAGGACGGGGACTCGGTGGTAGGGGCGGAGGAGGATCTAGATGCCGTCGCCGAGGAGGCGATGGATGACCTCGCGCCCCTCGCCGGGACCCCCCTCGATCTCATTCCCGTCAGGGACCTCCGGGACTTTGTGGCCACGTGCCAGGGTCGCCGCACCACCCGGCGGGCCCTCGACAGATGGTCGGAGCTGGCGCTGCTCATCGGGTCGGCCCGCTTTGCCTACAGGACTATGGGCGAGGACGCGGGCGCGGACCCGCTCGAGCTGCGTCGGTTCCGGCTGTTTCTCACTGGGCTGCTGAGGAAGTGGCGGTCGACTAGCGGCCGCCCTTCCTTACCCCGTTAGTCATAAGTAGGGGTTGGTTCTGCTTCTGAAATGAAGGTAACCATAGCCAGCCTCAACGTCAACGGCAGCAGGGAAGCTAGCCGCAGGTTTAATAACTTTTCGGTCCTTCGGGACGGGAAGTATGCGGTGTGCTTCCTGCAAGAAACCCACACCGTTCCGGGAGACGAGGCCACGTGGCTCCTGGAGTGGCAAGGAGGGGTCAACATGAGTCACCTCTCCAGTGTTTCCAGTGGGGTGGCTATCTTGTTGGCCCCGCATTTTCAGCCGGAGATCTTGGGGGTCAAGGAGCTCGTGCCGGGCCGCTTGCTCCAGGTCACTGTTCGCCTGGGGGGCGTGCCGTTCCATCTAGTGAACGTGTACGCCCCTCAGGCTGGTGCGCAGCAAGCGCGCTTCTTTGAAGAAGTGTCCACTCTTTTGGGCTCCATCGACGCGGGCGAGTGCGTCATCCTCGGGGGGGATTTTAATTGTACCCTCGAGGCGAGGGACCGCACGGGTACCCAGCCGTGCCCAGCGGCAATGGGGAAGCTGAGGGACCTGGTCGGGTCCCTCGACTTGGTGGACGTCTGGCGTAATCTCCATCCCGACTCCAGCGCCTTCACTTTTGTGAGGTCTGGGGGAGGAGCGTCCAGGATCGACCGCCTCTACATTTCCCGGGCATACGTCTCCTGCGTTCCGGCGGCTTCCGTGCGGCCGGTGCCGTGCACGGACCACCACCTGGTGTGGGCGGAGCTCGTGCCGCCGCGCGCCGGGGGGGGTCCGCGTACTGGCACTTTAACAACCTGCTGCTGGAGGACGCGCGGTTCCGGGATTCGTTCGGTCGGTTCTGGGTCGGCTGGAGAAGGAAGCAGGGGGGCTTCCCCTCCTTGAGGCTATGGTGGGATGTGGGCAAGGCTCACATCCGTCTCTTCTGTCAGGAGTACGCGAAGGGGTCGACCAAGAGGCGGGAGGCCCGGGTCGGGCAGTTGGAGAAGGAGGTGCTCGACCTGGAGTCCCGTCTCGGTCAAGTCGCCGAGGACCCGGCCCTGCGGCTGGCGTACGAAGAGAAGAAGGGCGCGCTGAAGGACCTGCAGCTCGTCGGGTCCCGAGGCGCGTACATGAGGTCGCGGATCCAGTTCCTGCGGGACCTGGACCGCGGCTCCCCCTTCTTCTACTCGCTGGAAAAAAGACGGGGGGTCCGTAAGCAGCTTTTGGAGCTGCTGGCCGACGACGGATCTCCGGTCTCGGATCCGGAGGGAATCTGCGCGGAGACCCGCGCCTATTACGGGGCTCTGTTCTCTCCGGGCCCGTCCAGCGAGGAAGCGCGCAGAGTTTTGTGGGAGGACCTGCCGAAGGTCGGCCTGGAGGGCGCCGAAAAATTGGACGCTCCTCTGAGTTTGGAGGAGCTGTCAGGCGCCCTCCGCCAGCTCTCCAGGGGGAAGTCCCCGTGGCTGGACGGGCTGACCGTGGAGTTCCACAGGGCGTTCTGGGGCGTCCTGGGGGGCGACTACGTGCGGGTCCTGGGGGAATGTTTGGCGACCGGGGAGATGCCCCTCTCGTGGCGCAGGGCGGTGATCGTCCTGCTGCCTAAGAGGGGTGATCTCCGCCTCCTTAAGAACTGGCGCCCGGTCTCCCTCCTCAGCACGGATTACAAAATCTTTGCCAGGGCCATGTCCGTTCGCCTTGGCACCGTGCTGGCCCACATGATCCATCCCGACCAGTCCTACACGGTCCCGGGCCGGACCATTCACGATAACATCCATCTGGTCCGGGACCTGGTCCACCATTCCCAGAGGGCTGGTCTGTCGGTCGCCTTCCTTTCCCTGGATCAGGAGAAGCCGTTCGACAGGGTGGATCACGAGTATCTTTTCGGGACTCTGCGCGCATTCGGGTTCGGGACGCATTTCGTCGCCCGGATCCGACTTCTGTACGCTGCCGCGGAGTGTCTGATTAAAGTTAACGGGTCCTTGACGGCGCCCCTTCGCTTCGGGAGGGGGGTGCGTCAGGGATGCCCCATGTCCGGCCAGTTATATGCCATTTGCGTGGAGCCATTCCTGCGCCTCTTGCGGAAGAGGTTGGCGGGATTGGCTCTGCAAGGGCCGGGCGTGGAGGTGGTCCTCTCGGCTTACGCCGATGACGTGCTCCTAATGGTCACGGATCCCGTTGACTTGCGGAGGATGCGGGAATGCCAGCAGATTTACTCGGACGCATCCTCCGCCAGGATCAACTGGGGGAAATGTTCTGGACTCCTGGTGGGTCAGTGGCAGGTGGACTCTCTGCCGGAAGAGTTCAGGCCCTTCGCCTGGAGTACAACGCACCTCCTCTACTTGGGAGTCTACCTCAGCCCGGCCGAGGACGCCTGGCCGGCGAACTGGCACGAGCTGGAGGCCAAAGTCACCGCTCGCTTAGGACGCTGGACAGGATTGCTCCGAGTGTTGTCCTACAGGGGTCGGGCGTTGGTCATAAACCAACTGGTGGCCGCCATGTTGTGGTACCGGTTGGTTACTCTGATCCCCCCCCCTGCGTTTGTCGCCAAGATACAGAAGAAGCTCGTCGACTTCTTCTGGAACAACAGGATACACTGGGTCGCTGCCGCGGTTCTGAGTCTCCCGCTTAGGGAGGGCGGTCAGGCGCTGGTGTGCCTTCGCACCCAGGTTGCGACTTTCCGTCTTCAGACGCTGCAGAGATACCTGTACGTCGAGAATCCTCCCAGATGGTGTGCGCTGGCGACGTATTTCTTCCGCCAGCTGCACGGCCTCAATTACGACATGCAGCTCCTGTTTCTGGAAGTGGGCAGCAGGCGTGCCAGCCTGCAGGAGCTGCCTGTCTTTTACCAGGAACTGCTATGGGTTTGGAACTCCGTCGCCTCCAGGCGGAGCTCTCCCCCGTCAGGAATGGCGGCTGTCCTTCGAGCGCCGCTGTTCAGGAATCCGCACCTCCGCGTCCGTGAGTTCGGGCGGCTGGCAGAGCGGAGGGCTGTGCCTGGCAGGGTGACTAGAGTCGGGGACCTACTCGATGGCGGAGGAGCGGGCTGGATGGCGCCGGAAGAGTTGGCGCAGCGTATGTCGTGGGGCAACGTCCGGCTGGCGGTCGATGCCATCGAGGCGGTGAAGGCGAGGTTGCGCCCCGGCGCCACGAGGTGTATCGAGGCGGCTCAAGCGAATGGGGCGATCCCGCCCGAGCTTACTCCCGTTCGGACGGAATTCCTTATCGGCGCCCTGCCCCAAAGCTCCCCTAGGGGTTTGGTGCCTCACAACTTGAGCCGTCTCGAGGAGATGCCCTCTGTGCCTTTCCATTCTGCGTGGAGGGGTTTCCTGTACGGGCTGCTCTTGCACACCTTCCACTTTGCCATCTTCGCCTGCCGTCCGGACACGCCGTGGCGTGCCGTTTTACCTTCCGGCGGAGGCGGAGGTCCCCAATGGGGAGCTCTCTATGCGGGAGTCTTCCCTTGTTCTATTGGGGACTTGGCCTGGAGGGTGTTGCACAGAGCAGTCCCGTGCAATAGGTTTCTAAGTAGGTTCACGGACTCCCGGGCCGCCTGTTTGTTCTGCGGTCTGGAGGAGTCCGTGTTCCATGTTTATGTTGGGTGTGGGAGGTTGCAGCCCCTCTTCCACTATTTGAAGGGGCTGCTCCTCAAATTTTGGTTGCACTTCAGTCCCACGCTCTTGATCTACGGTCACCCGGTGCGGAGGGGAGCGGGCAGGTCGGAGGACCTCCTCGTGGGCCTGCTCCTGGGCCTGGCCAAGAAAGCCATTAATTGGTCCAGGCAGCGGGCGGCCGAGGGGGTCGTCCGGCCGGATTGCCTCCCTCTCTTCCGCGGCCATGTTCGCGGCCGGGTGGCCCTGGAGATGGAGCACGCGGTGTCCGCCGGCAAGCTCGAGCTCTTTCGTGACCGGTGGGCGCCGCGGGGACTGGAGTGCGTAATTGATTTAAGGGACCAAATTTTAATTTGATTGATCGGGTTTTGTTTAGAGGGTTGTCAGACCTTTGGTTTATTTGTTTAATGTTTTATTTTTTGGTTTATAAAAAAAAAAGAGGACAAAACCAAACAACTTTATTAACTAGCCTGATTACTCTGATGAGACCAATTACTCGAGAAACAGGTGAGGAGAGGGGCCCAAAAAGGCACAACAGCAGCGCACCAAAGCCTCAAAAACTGCCCTCGGGCGGTGAGCAGAGGGAAGTGCCGCTGAAGCCGTTACACTGATTGAACATAGTATCCCAACAGGAAATGCCCATCTTTACTTATAAGCAAAACTAATCAATCAAATGGACAAGTAAAAATATGCATCACAAACAAGTGCATACAGATACAGCCACCACATTGTGATAGATGTGACTAAAAGGTTTATACCTTGTCAGGAAATCTTCCCATTCTGCAAATTGTGTGCAGTCAGCTATTTTGTGCATCTGTGTGAAATTGACTATTTTCCTCATTCATGTGGCCTCTTTAGGTGAGACTGGGGGCTTATTACCATTTTGTGCTGTTTTATGTTATGGATACAGACCTCCCTAAGATTTGATTTGGGACTGTTTATAAAGGGAGAGAGGAGGAGGGGTTTGAACGTGTGCCCGATATTTAAAAGAACAGTGGGCCAACCTACTCTGGCACCCATAGGGAGGGACTGGCCTCTGGGAACTGGGTTGATACTGCCTCCAAACGCATTTCGTTTAGAACTAATCATGGTGTTCTAGGAATGTCTAGTTCCTATCAAAAGACTGAGGTCCACTCAGGCGATCAAACAAACGAGGTTTAATGAAAGCTAACAGAGTTTAACGGATAATTACAGGAGAACATCGAATATAGGTCTAGTCAGTTCGGAGGCTCCACGAGGACTGCTTGGGCGGTCCCGTGGCTGACATCATGACATCATCACGTTTTTCCCGCCGGTGGGGAATCACGTGATGAACGGTGTGACGTCATCACGTTTACCCGCGCTATTAAAGTGATCGCGCTCTGTACATGTAAACCGTGAAAACAAAGATACAGACTCAGGCTGTAGCTAACATATTATTAAAGGGAATTATATACAATTGATCGGAGTCCCTTAGTGGTTCCGCCACATGCGCCCCCCCAGAATTGTCTTTAACAGCAAAAGTGAAACGGCGAGGAGGCCAGACAGATCGACTTCTGTAGCCTTGAAGTGGAAGCTGATGGACGGCGGGTGAGCTGGCGGGCGGTTGCGTTTGATCTGGCATGGTGACTGTAGGCGGTCGGCCACGTTTCGGCGGTTGTGCGATCTCAACTGGGCGGTCAAGGTCTAAGTGTGCCGGCTTCAACCGGTCAACCAAAATGTGGTCCGGTTTACCTCCGATATCGACCAAAAAAGTTTTGTCTCCCGGCTCTAGCACGCGGAAAGGACCAGTGTAAGGGGGTTTGAGCGGATCCCGATGAGCGTCGTGGCGGATAAACACATAGTCGGCGTTCTTCAGCTCAGCTGGGACGTGGGAGCTCTGCAAACCATGATGTGACGTAGGCACTGGAGCGAAACTTCTGGCTGCCTCCTGGTGGTTGATGAGCTGCTGGGATGCGGACCATGGCTCTGTTGGAGTCGGAAGGAAATCCCCTGGTACACGTAGCGGCTGGCCATATATGAGCTCCGCCGAGGACAATCGAAGATCTTCTTTAGGTGCTGTACGAAGACCCAAAAGGACCCATGGAAGCCTGTCCACCCAGCCCGTGCCTTGAAGGCTGGCTCACAGTGCGGCTTTGAGCGACCTGTGGAATCGTTCGCATAGGCCGTTCGCCTGTGGATGGTCGGCAGTGGTGCGATGTAGCTTGATGCCGAGCCCCTGAGCCACAGCGTTCCAGAGCTCAGAAGAAAACTGCGGCCCCCGATCAGATGAGATGTCTGCCGGTACCCCGAAACGGGTGACCCAAGCGGAGATGAATGCCCTGGCGACGTCCGCGGAAGTGGTGGATGCCAAAGGAACCGCCTCAGGCCATCTAGTGGTGGTGTAAGAAGATGAGGAAACATGTGCGAAGGTGGAAGTGGCCCCACCAGGTCCACATGCACATGATCAAACCTACGTTCCGGAACAGCGAAAGTGGCCAATGGAGCCTTGACATGATGCTGCACCTTGGCCTTTTGGCAGACCACGCTGGTGTTGGCCCAGTCACGAACATCCATGTGCATGCCCCGCCACATGAATTTGGACGACGTCAGCCATTGCGAGGCCTTCATGCCAGGGTGCGACAACCCGTGTATGGCGTCAAAAACTTTTCGGCGCCAGGCGACCGGCACGATAGGACGAGGATCTCCTACGGAGATGTCGCAGAGTAGCGTAGTGCCCGCGGCATGGAATTTGACGTCGGCTGCTTGGACGCTAGAGGGGTTGGTTCTGTAAGATTGGACCTCCGGATCCGAGGCTTGGTCTGCAGCCATGAGGGCACAGTCGATGCCGAGCTGGCCTGCATGAACAGTCACGCAGGAGAGGCAATCCGCCACCAGGTTGTCTTTACCGGACACATGGTGAATGTCAGTGGTGAATTCTGAGATCAACGCCAACTGATGGTATTGCCGAGCTGACCATGGTTCGGCGGTCTTGGCCACAGCGAACGTTAGTGGCTTATGGTCTACAAAAGCCGTGAATGGACGTCCCTCTAGCAAGAACCGGAAATGGCGGATGGCCGGAAAAAGGGCCAGCAACTCCCGGTCGAACATGCTGTACTTCCATTCGTTTCGCCGTAGTTGACGGCTGAAAAATGCCAGCGGTTGCCATATCCCATTGACCCACTGTTCCTGCACTGCGCCGCTGGCGTAGTCTGATGTGTCGGTGGTAAGGGCGATGGTGGCACCTGGCAGTGGGTGCGCCAGCATGTTTGCGTTGGCTAAGGCGTCTTTTGAGTCGACGAATGCCCGGTCTATGTCGACCGTCCAGCTAAGTGGATCCTTGCCGGACTTGCCCTTGAGGGCCTCGTACAGGGGTTGCATGAGCAGGGCTGCATTAGGGACGAACCGGTGATAAAATATTTCCATCCCGAGGAACTCCTGTAGGGCCCGCGGGCGTGGGAAAGAAGTAACTGCCTCCACCTTCATTTGCAGGGGAATTGCGCCGTCCGATGTGATGCGATGGCCTAAGAAATCAATCTGCTGCAGGCTGAACTGGCACTTGGCCGGGTTGATGATCAAGCCGTGTTGACTGAGGCGTCTAAAGAGGGTGTGTAAATGGCAGATGTGCTCCTCTTTATTAGTGTAAGAAGTCAAACAACACCAGGTTATAGTCCAACAGCTTTATTTGAAATCACAAGCTTTCGGAGCGCTGCTCCTTCTTCAGGTGAAGTGGAGAAATGCATAAAGACACAGCTTATATAGTCAGAGAATCATGTCAGATGTTTACAGGTAACCTTTCCATCTGCCATTTATCACACCTCGGCAGAGAGATAATCACAGCAGTCAAAGGTGTGAATGGTGTCCAAACAGGTCAGTCAGGGAAACATTACATCAAAGAACAATGAGGTGGGGTCACAAGGGGTCAAATATTGCAGATGCTGGGGTCTGTATGAAAAACAAAAAAACAGACAAAAAACATTTTTTTTGGCTGGAAATCACAGCAGGTCCGGCCGCATCTGTGTAGAGAGACAAGCCAATGTCGACTCGAGTCTGGATGACCCTGCGTCAGGTGGGGTTACATGTAGCGTGACATGAACCCAAGATCTCGGTTGAGGCCGTCCTCATGGGTGCGGAACTTGGCTCTCAGTTTCTGCTTGACGATTTTGCGTTGCCGTGTGTCTCGGCCTCCGATCTTCGGGTAAGCATTCTCCAAGGCAGCCTTCGAGACACACGACAACGCAAAATCGTCGAGCAGAAACTGATAGCCAAGTTCCGCACCCATGAGGACGGCCTCAACCGAGATCTTGGGTTCATGTCACGCTACATGTAACCCCACCTGACGCAGGGTCATCCAGACTCAAGTCGACATTGGCTTGTCTCTCTACACAGATGCGGCCGGACCTGCTGTGATTTCCAGCCAAAAAAAATGTTTTTTGTCTTTTTTTGTTTTTCATACAGACCCCAGCATCTGCAATATTTGACCCCTTGTGACCCCACCTCATTGTTCTTTGATGTAATGTTTCCCTGACTGACCTGTTTGGACACCATTCACACCTTTGACTGCTGTGATTATCTCTCTGCCGAGGTGTGATAAATGGCAGTTGGAAAGGTTACCTGTAAACATCTGACATGATTCTCTGACTATATAAGCTGTGTCTTTATGCATTTCTCCACTTCACCTGAAGAAGGAGCAGCGCTCCGAAAGCTTGTGATTTCAAATAAAGCTGTTGGACTATAACCTGCTGTTGTGTGACTTCTTACATTTGTCCACCCCAGTCCAACTCCGGCATCTCCACACCTCTTTATTAGGGCTGACGATGGGGATGTCATCGAGGTATCACAGAATCACAGAATCACAGAAACCCCACAGTGCAGATAGAGGCCATTTTGGCCCATCGAGCCTGCACCGACACATATTCCACCCGATCCCCGTAACCCCCCACACCAACACCAACACATATCCCACCCCATCCTTGTAACCCCATGTATTTAATCCCCCTAACACTAAGGGTCAATTTATCATAGCCAATCAACCTAACCTGCACATCTTTAGACGAATATAACTTGAGGTCCTGAAGCACAGAGTCCATCAAGCGCTGGAAAGCCTGTGCAGCGTTCTTCAATCCAAACGGCATCCGCAGAAATTGAAACAGGCCGAATAGGGTGATGACTGCAGTTTTCGGGACATCTTGCGGGTGTACGGGGACCTGGTGGTAGCCACGGACAAGGTCGACTTTTGAAAAAATGGTATTTCCCGCCAAATGGGCAGAGAAATCCTGAATATGAGGGATCGGGTACCGATCAGGAGTGGTGGCGTCATTCAGGCATCGGTAGTCACCGCAAGGCCGCCATCCGCCGCCAGGTTTCGGAACAATGTGGAGAGGCGAAGACCAGGGACTATTCGACCAGCGAATAATCCCTAGCCGCTCCATCGTGTCGAACTCCGCTTTCGCAGCCGCGAGCTTGCCAGGTTCGAGGCGCCGGGCCCGTGCGTAGACCGGGGAGCCAGTAGTGGTGATGTGATGTTCGACACCATGTTTCGTGGCCGTGGAAGAGAAAGTGGGTCTGGTGAGGTCTGGGAAATCTCCGAGGAGGCGAGTGAAGTCATCCGGAGGTGGGAACGCACAGGAGACAGTGCGCGACATGGCGTTACCGCGGTGGCATGGGATGGAGTGAAAAGTGGCCGCATTGATCAACCGGCAGTGCCTTACATCCACCAGGAGGCCTTTGGCGCACAAAAAATCCGCCCCGATGATGGCTTGAGAGACTTTGGCCGTGATGAAATCCCAGTAAAACCGCTGGCCGCCGAAGCACACCTGGACCCGCCATCGTCCGAAGGTCCGAATGGCCCCGGCATTAGCCGCCTTGAGGGAGAGGCCATGCCCCTCGGCTTGTATATCAAGATTTGACGCAGGTAGGATGCTACACTGCGCCCCGGTGTCGCAGAGGAAACGTCGACCAGATAGGGAATCGGTGATGAAGAGGAGTTTTCCCGAATTACTGATTGCCATCGCAGCCACGGGGCGCTCGTTATAACCGGTCCTCTTTCAACAGGGTTGCTGTTGTTTTTTTTTTGAGCGAAAAGCTGCAGGGAGGGCGGCAGCATCTTGCTTTCGCGCCAAAACGGGCGTGGTAGGAGCACAACCCCGCAGGTTGAGGGGCTGGAGCAGCATCTGTGGGGGATGGGCGCCTCGTGGCAGCGCAGTACTGCTGTGTCACCACAAAAATCTTGTCCGCTTCGGCAGCCAGCTCTGCGCAGTCTGTGACTTCTGACATAGCTAGGGCGGCCTGAATTTGCTCCGGTAGCTGGCTGAGGAATAGCTCCCTGAAGAGGAAGCATTCCAGTTCGGAACCCAGGAGTGTGAGCATTTGGCTCATGAGCTCGGACGGCTTGGAGTCCCCGAAGCCGGGCATAGCGAGCAGCCGGCGGGCGCGCTCCGACTTCGTGAGCCCGAAGACCTGTAACAACCGCGCCTTTATCGTTTCATACTTGCGATATTCTGGTGGATTACCAAGCAGGCTGACGATCCGCGAGGCTGTGGCGCTGTCAAGGGCGGAGGCCACGTAATAGTAACGGGTCTGATCTGCAACGATGTTCCTGATTGTGAACTGGGCTTCAGCCTGGATGAACCACGTGGCTGGCTGTTGCTCCCAGAACTGTGGTAGCTTCAAAGCAACGGCGTTCGTTTCCATGTTCCGTAACTTCTGCGAAAACCGTTCGCAAAAGTCGGGGTCACCAATGTAGGAATGTTTAGTTCCTATCAAAAGACTGAGGTCCACTCAGGCGATCAAATAAATGAGGTTTAATGAAAGCTAACAGAGTTTAACGGATAATTACAGGAGAACATCGCATATAGGTCTAGTCAGTTCGGAGGCTCCATGAGGACTGCTTGGGCGGTCCCGTGGCTGACGTCATGGCGTCATCACGTTTTTCCCGCCGGTGGGGGATCACGTGATGAACGGTGTGACGTCATCGCGTTTACCCGCGCTATTAAATTGATCGCGCTCTGTACATGTAAACAGTGAAAACAAAGATACAGACTATAGCTGTAGCTAACATATTATTAAAGGGAATTATATACAATTGATCGGAGTCCCTTAGTGGCTCCGCCACAGTGTAAAATCTACAAGGATGGACAGACTGGAATGTTACACTGAGGTAGTAGGTGGTGCTTGTCTGAGGTTACGGCTTAAGTGACATTACTGGAGCAGAGTAGTTGGAGTTTTATCCTATATCTGACCCTGACACTGGGGGCAAAAATTGAAATATCTGTTTCATTCCCTAACTCTGAAAGCCTTTCTTTTGATAAACAAAAATTAAGTCGCTGCACCTGCAAATGTTCAGTGAAAGATAACTATGGTGAAAGTACGGTCTTCAATCGGTGTCAAATAGGGAAACCTGTGTCTTTAATTCACACGGTTTTCAGTTAAAATGGAAGTTGTCTTTTCTTAACAAGATTCAAAATGGAGGAGCAGGTGGGGGATTTTCAGCATGAGTTACACTGGGCCCTGGTGTAATTCGAGCAGTTGGAGGTGGAAACTCCTTCAGGAGTCACTCTGCTGGCTCCCCCATCACCTCTGGCAGTTCCATGGTTTGAAAATATTTTAAAAAATATTATCCCCTTTTTTTGGCAGCCCCAGCGATCACTGGCTACACTGCACTACAGAAGCGTGTGAAGACCCTCACAACCAATCTAAGACTCGACCCATCCAGGCAGAAGACTTGACGGAGACTGGGGAACCAGCCTTAAAAATGCAAATAACCCTGTCCATAGCACATCAGCTGGAATCAGGGCACATCCTTCCAGGGGTCAGAAGTCAAAGATGTGCCAGGATTCTGCAAAAGTGGAAAAGCCCAGCCGGGGTGTTTGGAGTGAAGCCTTTGATTCCAAATGAACCAAATTATTGGTTCTTTGATAGACGATGGATATTTTAACTCCAGTGAAGATGTGGTTTCAATGATCATCAAATATCAAAAAGAAACAGATTGAACCGGTAACATAAGTATGGTATGTTAGCTTTTGTTAAAAGGGGATTAGAGTATAAGGGGAAAAAATTTGGTTGATTTGCGCCTCCCGTTAGCGCAAATGGTGCGCAAGGCAACTAGCGCCCAGGCATGGCGATGTTTGTGCCGCTCACGAAATTGACCAGACATTTTGTGGCGGCGCTAAACACTACCGCCACGATCTCCTGCGCCCGCAGATCGTGACGTCAGTCGAGCATGCATGCCCCGTTAGTGCTCCGGACCGGATATTGAGTGGCGCCCCCTGCCTTACCGCCTGCCGCTAGCAATGACAGGTTGAGGGGAGCATTTTGCAGTCGGGAAGGGACTGGGGGAGCGCTATTTAAAGATGACCGCTTCCTGCCTTTTCTTGTCGGTGACATTTTTGCACCATGCATTCTGAGGGAGGGAGAGAGACTTCTGGAGAGATTCAACGCTGTGCGATGGAGTTTTGGGTACTGAGCAGCACTTTGCAGGTTTATTTTGATTTGACTTTCCTTGCATCGATTTAGAAGAGACTATGGGAGCTGCACTCTGAGCTCTTTCCCTGGGCCTCTCCATTGTTCTTTCCAGCAGATTTGATGTACAGGTCTCTCCAGGCCGAGATTCAAGGCTGCAATGAGCAGGGTGTGGATGGAGAGCAAGATCGACCCACCCCTTTAAGAACTGGTCGGCGCCAGTGTGTCTGTGTTTCATCGCTGACTGACATCACATGAGCTTCGCCAGCGCTCTGAGGTAGCGCCTCGCTCCTCAGTGTTAGCGCTTTAAGAGAGGTGTGTAGCGCCTGATTTAGTGCTCCAATCACCTCCAGGGGTGATAGAAGCCAAGTTTGCAGTCGGAGGCAATAATTAGCGCCAGGCGCTAAACTTTACGCCCGGCCGATAATTGCATCCCAAACAAGGCGATACTGAATTTCTCCCCCAAGAAGTCTTACTGCAATTATATAGGGCATTGGTGAGACCACACCTGGAGTACTTTGTACAGTTCTGGTCTCCTTACCTAAGGAAAGACGTACTTGCCTTAGAGGGAGTGCAGCGAAGGTTCACTAGACTCGTTCATGGGATGAGAGGATTGCCCTATGAGGAGAGGTTGAGTAGACCAGGCCTATATTCCTTAGAGTTTAGAAGAATGAGAGGTGATCTAATTGAAACATATAACATTATTAAGGAGCTTGAGAGGGTTAATGCTGGGAAAATGTTTCCCCTTTCTGGGGAATCTAGAACACGGAGTCACAGTCTCAGAATAAGGGGTCAGCCATTTAGGACTGAGATGAGGAGGAATTTCTTCACTCAGAGGGTTGTGAATCTTTGGAATTCTCCACCCCAGGGAGCTGTGGAGGCTCAGTCATTGAGTATATTCAAGGCAGAGGTTGATAAATTTTTGGGAACAAAGGGAATTAAGGGATAGTACGTGAAGGTGGAGTTGAGGTAAAAAATCAGCCATGATCTTATTGAATAGTGGAGCAGGCTCGAAGGGCCAAATGGCCTACTCCAGCTCTTATTTCTTATGTTCTTATGTTTCTTATGTTAATATGCAGATTTGACAGACTGTGGAACAGATTAATTTAATTTCTCTGATTGTTGAACTATCAAACGGAATGTTTGGAAGAAGACGCTCATACTCAAACATTAACACCCACCTCACCAAGTTTGAGAGCTGTTGTATTTCCAGTTTTGCTTCTTGACTTCAAATAAATGGCTTTACTATGTGAGAATGTCCATTGCATTATTCACAGCTTAAGTTGTTCAGGACTTCAATTCTAACTGGAGATCTCTGAATTCGCGGCACGTAATCCATGTTCAACTTTTTATCTTCAAGGTCTACGAAAAACTATTTCATCCAAAGGTCCTGTTGCATATCAAATTTTGTAAGTAACATAGAAACATAGAAGATAGGAGCAGGAGTAGGACATTCAGCCCCTCGAGCCTGTTCCGCCATTTAATGAGATCATGGCTGATCATCCAAATTCAGTACCCTGTCCTTGCTTTCTCCCCATATCCCTTGATCCCTTTAGCCTTAAGAAATATATCTAACTCCTTCTTGAATATATTTAATAAGTTGGCCTCAACTACCTTCTGTGGTAGAGAATTCCACAGGTTCACCACTCTCTGGGTGAAGAAATTCCTCCTCATCTCAGTCCTAAATGGCTTACCCCTTATCCTTAGACTGTGACCCCTGGTTCTGGACTCCCCGACCATCGGGAACATCCTTCCTGCATCTAGTCTGTCTAGTCCTGTTAGAATTTTATAAGTTTCAATGAGATCCCCTCTCATTCTTTTGAACTCTAGTGAATATAATCCTAATCGACCCAACCTCTCTTCATACGTCATTCCTGCCATCCCAGGTATCAGCCTGGTGAATCATCGCTGCACTCCCTCCATGGCAAAAACATCCTTCCTCAGATAAGGCGACCAAAACTGCACACAATACTTAAGGTGTGGTCTCACCAAGGCCCTGTACAACTGCAGCAAGACATCCTTGCTCCTGTACTCGAATCCTCTCGCTATGAAGGCCAACATACCATTTGCCTTCTTAACCGCCTGCTGCACCTGCATGCTTACCTTCAGCAACTGGTGCACAAGGACACCCAGGTCTCGTTGCACTTCCCCTTTTCCCAATCTATTGCCGTTCAGATAATAATCTGCCTTCCTGTTTTTGCCACCAAAGTGGATAAACTCGCATTTATCCACATTATACTGCATCTGCCATGCATCTGCCCAATCAGCCAACCTGTCCAAATCATACTGGAGTTTCTCTGCATCCTCCTCACAGCACACACGCCCACCCAGCTTTGTGTCGTCTGCAAACTTGGAGGTATTACATCTAGTTCCCTCGTCTAGATCATTAATATATACTGTATTGTGAATAGCTGGTGTCCTAGCACCGATCCCTGTGGTACCCCACTAGTCACTGCCTTCCACTCGGAAAAAGACCCGTTTATTCCAACTCTTTGCTTCCTGTCTGCCTACCAGTTCTTTATCCAAGTTAGTACCTTACCCCCAATCCCATGTGCTTTAACTTTGCATGCCAATCTCTTATGCGGGACCTTATCGAAAGTCTTCTGAAAGTCCAAATACACCACATCCACTGGTTCTCCCTTATCTATTCTACCAGTTACATCCTCAAAACTTTCCAGTAGATTAGTCAAGCATGATTTACCTTTTGTAAATCCATATTGACTTTGTCCAATCCTGTCACTGATTTCCAAGTGCTCTGCTATTGCATCTTTTATAATGGACTCTAGCATTTTCCTCACTACCGATGTCAGGCTTACTGGTCTATAATTCCCCGTTTTCTCTCTACCAGCTTTTTTAAATAGTGGGTTTACATTAGCTTCCCTCCAATCCATGGGAACTATTCCAGAGTCTGTAGAATTTTGGAAGATGACCAGCAATGCATCTACTATTTCTAGGGCCACTTCCTTAAGTACCCTAGTATGTAGATTATCAGGCCCTGGGGATTTATCGGCCTTCAATCCCATCAATTTCCCTAACACCATTTCCCTACAAATACTGATTTCATTCAATTCCTCCCTCTCATTAAACCCTATGTTCCCCGACATCTCTGGTAGGTTATTTGTATCCTCCTTTGTGAAGACAGAACAAAAGTATGTATTTAATTGGTCAGTCATTTCTTTGTTCCCCATTATAAATTCCCCTGATTCTGACTGCAAGTGTCCGACGCTTGACTTCACCAATCTTTTTCTCTTCACATATCTATAGAAGCCTTTACAGTCAGTTTTTATGTTCCCTGCAAGCTTACTCTGTCTATTTTCCCCCTCTTAATTAATCCCTTTGTCCTCCTTTGCTGAATCCTAAACTGCTCCCAATCCTCAGGTTTCCTGCTTTTATTGGCCAATTTATATGTCCTCTCCTTGGATCTTATGCTATCCCTAATTTCCCTTGTTAGCCACGGTTGAGTCACCTTTTTTGTTTTATTTTTATGCCAGACAGGGATGGACAAATTCTGTAGTTCATCCATGGTATCTTTTAATATTTGCCATTGCCTATCCACCGTCAACCCTTTAAGTAACGTTCCCCAATCCATCCTAGCCAACTCGCGCCTCATACCATTTATTTAAATTCAGGACCCTAGTCTCTGAGCCAACTACTTCACTCTCCAGCTTAATGAAGAATCCACTTTAAATCCCAGGTGCACTGATTCTATCTTTATTGGGGCAGTAATTCCTCACCAAACGCGTGAGTATGGAAGGGGTACTCACGCGTCTGGCCGGAGGAAATGCCGGTTTTCAGCATGCACAGCGCATGCGCTGAAAACCGGCATTTCCTCTCCTCTAACCCAAGTGGTGAAGAGGCTAGCACGTGTGCTGTAGGGGGCAGCGCATGCTTCTTGGATTTCCTCTGTTTTGGGGGATTTGCGCATGTGTAAAGGCTTCCGGTCTTTACGCTTGTAAAAAGCACACGTAAGTATTTATTTTTACAGGTAAGTGGTGTTTTAGTGCAATTTAGAATTTTTTTTCCACAGGTTTATTATTTTAAAGAATCTACAATAAGGTAAGTTTAGTTTTAGACCCTTTTTATTAAAAATTTATTTTTTTCAAAAAAAAAAAAATTGTTTAAATTATTTTTTTTAACTTATTTATACTTAATTTAAGGATTGGGACGTTTTTTAAAATTTTATTTAAAGTTTAAGTCGTGTTTTGGGGTGCAGTACTTCTCATGAGTTTGACAGTTCTTACTCTCAAACTTATGAATGAAGTTTCCCTCCCCTGATTGGCTGAACAGTGCTCATCTGATCCCAGCCGGCACATCGCACTAACTACGCTGCTGGGTCAGGTTAGCACAGCGCGCCAACATCAGAACCAGGCCACTGACAGGAAATCCACTGAGGGCCAGGTTTCAGATGTCGGTGCGCCGGGTAAGTGCACATCAGGGGCTTGCACGCGCGGCAAGCCCTCGACACCAAGTTCTGGGCCATTGTTTTTGATTATTGTTCTCTCAGTGTCTTGCTGTGCCTCAGGCATTCTTTGTGTTATTCAGTCAGCAAATAATGCTTTTTGTTTTAGCCTGCGTATATTACATAGAATTTACAGCAGAAAAACAGGCCATTTGGCCCAACAAGTCTATGCTGGTGTTTAAGCTCCACACGAGCCTCCTCCTACCTTATTGCATCTAACCCTATCAATATGGCCTTCTATTGGTTTGACAATGTGCCATTATCCATGTTTCAAGCTAAACCAGAGATTTTGGTGGGCATTCCATGCAACTTCCAGTGTCCTATATACCAATACTAGCTGGAGTGCCCGGCAGTGCCGAGGGAACTCAAGTACCCTGTGGCATGTTTATAAAACTGTTTTTTAAACTGTTGGGATTGAAGAACTCTTCCTAAGCATCCAGGAGTGATATTACATTATTCACAAAGTTTCAGTGTATGAGTTGAATAGGGAAATAAAAGATTCTATCTGAGGCATTTAGAGGTCAGTTTAGAAATCAACAGTGAACATTTATTCCAATAATGTAGAACAATAGAACATTTGACAATATGCTGGAGGCACAACCAAAGACTGAGTGAATACTCCCTCTGGTAAAGGGTTGCAAACCCAATAGGGTTGGTATTGTACAGAGTGATTTTGTAATCAATAAATGTATTCAACATTACACTGTTATATGTGTAATCTTGTAGTAGGTATGCAGCCTCTCAGATCTTGAAGAGTGCTGTTGAGTGCTTCAAGTGCCCTCTTGTGGGCCTTTGTACACTCATCCCACACAATGAGTTTAGACTTTTGAAGCAGCTCAGCAGCAGCAGTTCCTTTGGTAATGTGACACACTGGGTGTTGTTGTCTTGTCAGGTCCAGAGGGAGAGCAAAGGTTGAGTGGGCAGTGCGACCTCCTTGGAGAAGAGTTGCAGCGATTCCTGATGAGGCAACAGCCAGTGCAATGAATCTCTTAGAGCGAAGGATGGCCACAAAGAGATTTCCTAGCCTTTTGGGGGAGTAAGACAGAATAGCTTCTGTCATCGTTGCATGCCAATGAATGTCATCCTGAATGAGTCCTCTCCTGTGGCAAGCTTTTATAAAGGAGGCACAGAGATGGTCAGTGAGAGTTTTGAGGTGATTAAGTGATGTTGGGCCAGCAACCTCATGGAGGAGTAGACGAAAGCGAAAGCACTCTGCGTTATTGGAGAGCCCGTTGATAGACAACATTTTCTGTTTTTCCTGAGGGTGTTAAAATAAACAGATTCCTTGACACACCAACTCTTGAACATGCCATGTACAACTGACCATGTGAAAAACAGGGCATGAGTAAGTTGATGCCAGCAACCTTCAAAGTCTGCCCCTGTGCCTTGTTGATTGACATTGCAAAAGAAATTGTCACAGGAAACTGTTGCCTTCTGAATTGAAATGGCAAGTCAGTTGGTATCATTGGAATTCGAGGAATGAGAACATCCTCCCCTCTGGCATAGCCTGAGATGCTGGTAGCCTCAATGAGATTTGGCATGAGCTTTTTGACTGCCAGTCTGGTTCCATTGCACAACTTTGGTGGATATATGTTTCTTAGGAGCATGATGGGGGTGCCCTCCTTCAGTACGAGTTTGTGAGGAGGTGTTCCTGAAGGCTGCAATGAGTTGAGGAACTCAGTGGGGTAGTGTACCTCATCAGCACTGTAACAAACAGTATCAACACTTTTATAAATTTGCTCTTGGCCAGGGAGTTTTTGAAGAAGTAGCATGTTGATGTTGTTGACAGTATCATTCCTGGGTGCAAGTATTGACTGTTCACACAGCCACCTGGGATCTTTGAAGTGATTGAGGAGGTCTGGAGACACCTTTGAGATCAACTCATCAACTGTTCTGACTTGACTGCCAAAGCCTGGAGGAATTGTGATTTGACCACTGCTGTCAATTGGCAAGTTTCCTTCTCCCAATTGTAGCAAAAGTTGCGCAAAGGATTCTGTCATCTCATCACCATGCATATGAACATGCATTTTGTGGTCAAATGGACTGTCTGCACATTTGGCCACAGATGGGATGCCTTGAGACATGCATTGAGTTCATCTGCTGGAGTTCCTCTCAGGACAACTGGCAGGGTGATGCCACCCATGTGTGCGTGACATCCCTTCCGGCCGACGCCGTCACCTCGGGTGACGCCAGCTTCCGCTCGGCTCCGTCCCACCCCGCCAGCCTTTACCAAGATGGCGGTGATGGTTACGCTGGGCTCTGTCCTGCCCCGCCAGCCTTTACCAAGATGGCGGCGATGGCTCCACTCGACTCTGTCCCGCCAGCCTTTACCAAGATGGCGGCGATGGCTTCGCTCGGCTCCGTCCCGCCCCGCCAGCCTTTACCAAGATGGCGGTGACCGCGGGCCGCTGGTTTGGAATCGGGCCCAGCGGGACGGGCGGTGCCTAGCTCGGGCGTGGCTGGCGAGGAGCTGCTGAGGCTTTGAGGCCTGAGGCCTGCAGGCAGCTCATCCACGGCCGAGGGGGGGAAAGCCCGAGTCCCTAGCGCACGGCCGCAAATGGAGCCGAGCCCCAGGACCGGGCCGAGGAGGGGAAAGCCCGAGTCCCCGGCCTGTGGCTGCAAAGGGGGCCGAGCCCCGGGACCAGGCCGAGGTGGGGAAAGCCCGAGTCCCCAGCCCACGGCCGCAAATGGAAAAAGAGCTTACCTACAGGGTTCAGCTGGGGATCCGTTATCTTAAAATGCCTCATAAAATGTTAAACGCGAACTTAGTGTGTCATG